>NC_079164.1:68850235-69178985 GCF_947568905.1 Ostrea edulis
TGAATAAAAACTTCAATGTTCTGAAAACGACAACTTTACCACAATTTATTTTTCAGAAGCGTGATTCCCATTGTGGTTTTGATAATTTTTGCTGTAGTTTTCTGTGCCACAACCCTGCTGCTCGTGCGCTGGATAAAAAGTAAATTTCAAATGATTAATTTCACGTTTTGTCTTTTCAAATTAAGAGCAGCATTTATCAAAATATCATTCAAAGATAAGTGTAGTTAAGGAAGAATGAATTTGAGCTTGCTCATTTTGTATAAAACAAACTGCAGTCGTTTCAGTAAATGCTTCTGAATAAATATCATAATATGAAAGTTATTTATTGCTATTATATAAGTGTGACTTGTGATAACGTGGAACATTCCAAATTATATTAATATGCAATTTTATTTCACAGGATTACACCAACAGAAGGATAGTTCAAAAGAAAGATCACAAACACAAAGTAAAACATAATTTCTTCTCATTGTTTCTTTATTAGGTCCTCTTAACACCTAATATACAAATTCATCATTTAAAAAAAGAAAACACGCTATTACTTACATCGTGATGGTTTCTTTTATTTCCCCTTTTTTCGTTGTATTTTTCAGGTGAGCTGGATATAGAAATGCAAAATTTGATTGGGGATGACGCAGATCCAACTCATTCAGGTACATACTTTAACGTGTTTAGGTCTTCTTGACTGCGGATAACTGGAATTTTGGGGTAAAATGATGTTTTTTTCCCATGAAAATCGCTAAAAACTGGAAATGGAAGAAAAGGTCCATTTTATGTAACATACAGTAAAAATAAGTTTCATGTTTCAACCTTGAAATGTTCGATTAAAACTTTTGACAGCAGAATATATTCTGTCCTTGACTGTAATTTTTGGGTAAAATCTTGCTTTTTTCAATATAATTGTTAAAGATTGAAATTTTAAGAAGAAAACCCACATTTTTTCATACATTTGAGGCTACCAATGAAATATTGAGGTTAAGATTTATTTTAAAAACTGTTCAACAAGTAATTAAGATATATATATTATTGGCAATATATTTGAAAAATACCACTTTAGGTAGGAAAACCTACCGTTTTCTAAAACAAAAATAGTTAAAAACTGGAAATTATAGGAAATGACTGTTTTATAGAAGATATGACATTGATCTTACAAATTTAAGAATAAAACGTCCAAATGCACAACTAAACTTTTCTACACCAAAATTTATTTTCCCTTTCCGAATTTTGGGCTGAAATCTTCATTTTCCAACAAAAATCGTTAAAAACTGGATTTTGGAAGAAAATACATTTTCCTGTCTATTAGGCATATATGAATTACCACATAAAGATTTATACATTAAAATAAACTGTTAACACAAAACAATTGCCCCTTCAAAAATGGTCTGTTAAAGATGACCTACATTTTTGCAGTTACTCCCCTTACATCGGAAGTTGGAGGCGCGCTGACCATTCCGGTCCTATGTTTCACATAAATACATGTAGTATTTTAAAAACAGTGTATAGTAAAGGTTACGCTACCAAATTCTTTATTAAGCTGAATTTTAACAGTTTGCACTATATCTATGACGAAACAAGGTTGAGTTTCTTCGATTTTATAAAGAAATCTTTAATACGTGCACTTCGTCAAATTCTAGATTTTGAGAAAGAGGGGGGTGGGGTGGAGGTTATAGCCGTATTTGACGTTTAATTCTATCCAAATTAGTGTGCAATTAATATTAATAAACATTTAAATTAGTGACGTGAGAAGCATTTATGATATAGGGTATGGTGTTCAAGTATTATCTTAATCATTTACTATACTCTAGAATCATGTTCCCATTTTATCTGAAACAGATTATCCAGACAAAAGCAAAGAGGGCTACAAAGAAAGGTAAATATCATTGAATACATCAAAGAATGAAATTAACCATTCCGAGGATAACTTCCGAAATATTATATAAACAATGATTTATCAACTAAGGTTTGTCATTTTCGGGTGTTTTTTTTTTTAGAACACATCACAACATAATGGAGTTAATGCTTCAATTACGTATGTTGATTGATTGATTGTATCTTGTTTAACGTCTCGCTCGAGAATTTTTCACTCATATGGAGACGTCACCTTGACCGGTGAAGGGCTTCAAATTAGGCCTATGCTCGGCGCTTACGGCCATTGAGCAGTGTGGGTTCTTTAGCGTGCCACACCTACTGTGACATGGGTCATCCGTTTCTAAGGTCATCTCCGAGGACCCGTGACATTCACACCTAATGCCAAGCGTTTGGCGATGGAACTGTCACTACCTGTTTGTTTTTTTTTATCGACTTAGGTATGTCGCGGCCGGGATTCGAACCCCGGCCTACCGCATGCGGGGCGAACGCTCTAACCTCTCGGCCACCGCGGTATGTATTTTCCTGACTGGTTCCTATGTCGCGAAAATACATACTAGATAAAACAATGCATACATGTTGATTATCCTCGCTCTCATTGTAATACCTTCATTATTCGTTCATCTAGTTTCAAGAATTATTAATATTCTAAGTCTAGCCGAAAAGAGCCAGGACAAAGCAATCGCAGATGTCTGTATTTTGCTTCCATAAAATGAAAATTATCGGCTTCCATCACAAGCATCTTTCAACCAAACTTTATATTATAGGAAACAAAGAGCTCAGAATTTAAAAGCGAAAATCAATGGTCTTTCGGATATGACCGTCATTAAAAACAGAGGTCACGTGTTGCGGCAGGCGTTGACACGATAAAGAATCCTCACTGCTATGACCCTGATCGCTAAACATATGTCTAAATATTATAAATTTCTCAATATCAGTGAAAAAGTCTCGATGTGACTTAAAAAAAGATCAATCAATCAAAATTGAACTTGGAAGGTATGGTTAAATTTCAAACATCAACACTGCTGAACTTAAGGATATTATATGAATAAAATATAGATTTTTAACGAACTCAACATACTAGACTTGTAGGAAATGAAAATTGATTGTAACTATACCGCGTTCCTTATTTGTCACCTCAAATGAAAGTCACATAGATATCTAACATGTAGAATATGTTATAATTCCAGATGACGAAGTTTTTTTTCTGTAAGGTTCTTTTTTTCAAGAACTTTTAATTCCATATTTGGTAATCCAACTTATCCCCAAAATTCTTCTAAATCACGTTTCATTTGTAAACAATTCAAAATCCCAGTCAATCGGATGAATGGAGAGGTGGTGTAAATCAACTATGGATTATCGAAATTTCCAAAGAACTTATTGTATATTTAAAATGACAAACGTTTTAGAAAACCAACAGCATCAAATATGAATGATTTCTATGATAAATTAAAGATAAGGCTTTTTGCCACCATAGATAGCTGATTCTTCATTAAACATGAACCTAGGAAATAAATTCTACATCTTGTGATTAGTTCGTTAATCATCATTCGGAATAGATTCACAAGTATTCTGATGGTCATATCAAAAGGGTGCGAACCTGAGATTTGGAGTAATATCAATTTCTTGGGAAGTGTATTTTTTATTTCTACATTCAAAGAGAATCATGAAATTAAAAAGAAAGACTTGGGTTGCAATACTTGTTATTGAGGGACAGTGTTCAAAACAAGACGTTTTTTCACTTAAAAGCGACTCCAGATTTAATTATTTAAACTTGATTTGCCTGTTGGTGTCTACACAACATAAGCACCACAAATTAATCATTATATGAAAGATGAAGATTATGAACAGTGATCAATCTCATAACTCCTATCAGCAATATACAATACAGATTTGGGTAAACACGGACCCCTGGACACCCCTGCCGACCTGTCAAACCCTCAATAAATCCTATATCTTGTTCGGGTAAACGGAGTTATCCGTAGTGAATATCAGTGTGCCAAGAACGACATAACAATCGGTATGAAACACGTCAGACAGCATTTGACGCAATGATAGGTTGTATTGGCAAACTAGATCGTTTTAATGACCATAGAATTTACGAAATATACTCCTATACGTATATATCAGTTTTATGATTTGTGATATTTGAGACTTGCAACTAGTTCAAATATTGTTATTTATTTAATGCGTTGATATATTTTTCCAAACAGAACTCCAATTCTTAAAAAAGAGTTTTAATTAATTTACTCGAAATTGTTTTAACGATTCCATATTTTCGCCAATGATTTGCAAAATTGATCTCTAACTTATTTAAGTCCCATTTTGAATTTTAAGACAAGACTTTGAAAATTATGTGAAATTTTAGAAATTGACATTACTTTTTATATATGTTTTTAAATTCTGAAATTTTATATCATGAATTATTTCGTATATCAAGTGCAAAATGGTCATTATTCCAATAACCTTTATTAAACATTTTTATCTGTATTGTTAGAAGAGATGATTATATATTTATTTTATGTAAGTATTTTTATTGAAAGTAGATATTAAAGGCAAACTAGCAACTCAACTTTATGACAAACGGGGTAGTTTCAGCTTCTCTAGCGACAATTTCCCATATATATGTATCAATATTCCATTATCACCTGCATATGGTGTTTATATCTCTCAACTAATTCGATACGCGAGAGCTTGCAATCTTACATGGACAAAGGGAGATAATTTTCACAACTTCACAATGTTCTAAGCATAGAAATTTCCTACCTTAATTCTTTCATCCATAACATGAAAGGCGAAGATAACGAACAGTGATCAATCTCATAACTCCTATAAGCAATACAAAGTAGATAGTTGGGCGAACACGGACCCCTGGACACACCAGGGGTGGGATCAGGTGTGCCACAGCACGTTTGGTCGCCTTGGCACGTTCGGTCGCCCGGCGACGATACTTGTAGCACGTTTGGTCGCCGACGACCATTCGTGCCGCACGTTTCATCGCCCGGCGACCGAATGTGCCGTGAGGGTGGACACGAATGGTCGGCAATTTTAAGCCATACTCGAGCACGAATGGTCGCCATCCAAGCCTCCATCCCAAATCCCATCTTTGCTTTTATTTTGTAAAAAGGGTGTGTGTTCATGTTTGTGTGTTCGTTCGTGCGTGTCTATGTATTTGAGTGACGGTGTGAGTGCGTGTACGCGTGTATGTGGCCATGTATGACTTCATCAATGAGTAATTGATTTTGATCAGGGGCTATGTTACAAACATACTAAAAAGTAGATTTTGCATGATGCTGATATCATGATATTACTGCGTACCGTAACTCTTATAGAGACTGGCTTGCTTGAGAATGTGGACGTTCCAATTGACCATTTGATAGGATTTGCATGGCATCATTGTACTTCTTTATGGGGGTTTCTAAGTTTTGATCCATTTGAAACTACTGCGGACTGAAAAATCTAAATGCTTTACTGTTTCACATCATGAAAAGAAAACAATGCATATCAATTTCTGAACAAATTTAAAATGTGGACTTAATGAAATGATTATCATTGTAATGGCAAGCATCATAAAAGGCTCCAAAACTGTGGCATTAGTTAAAAGAGACTCAAACTCTGTAACCCATTCATTTGTGTTCATTTTTAAATTTTAAATTCAATAGTTGCAGGGATAGCCAACAAAAACTCTGGTAAACAGTCTGAAAATTGCCGCGTTCAACGTCCATAGCTTTTAGAAATGCACAACCTGTCATTAATTCGAATACTGTCTAACGTTGTTAGGCTATTCTTTACATATTTACTTTGGCTACGGAATACATCATTCATCTGATTAGGACATAGAGCGCATGGCGGATGTGACCGATTAACAGGGTATGTTTACTACATTTGTACATGATGCCACTTCTGGTGTTTCCAGTGGTCTGTGTTTACCCTACTCTGAAGTTTGTATTCTTTATAGAATGTTCCTGAGGGAACCAGGGATAAAATATGTCCTCGGTATCCCTTGCTTGTCGTACAAAACGACTAAAGGGGCGAACCTTCGGATGATACCGCAAAAACTTGGGCCTCGTGTGAGCATATGCCTAAATTTTGCAGCACTATCCCGGCAATGGTGACGTCTCAATATGAGTGAAAATTGTCAAGAGAAATGTTAAACATTGTACGACCAATAACGTTATAGGAATTATGAGATTAATCACTGTTCGTTGTCTTCCTTTTTCATGTACATTTGAAAGGGAGTAGAGCGTCGACGGTGTCGAATTAACACTAAACGAACACTTTATTTTTGCTTTAAAACAATTGTTGTCTCTTTTCGACAGGCCCCAGCATAATGGAATTGAAATATTGGGTAACGTATACTTATTTCTTTCTCATTATAGATTGTAATGTTTTCATTTGACTAAGATAATCTCGTACATTTTGCATGAAAGATGCGTTGTTTTTCATATACTTTTTCGCAAATATATATTTATAAAACACTTCTGGTGTATATTTTCATTATCTAAACATGCTATTATATCTACAGAGTTGAGAGATGATGAAAGACTGAAAGAAATCAAAGGTTAGTGTATCAGAATTATTCCGGAAATCTGACAGGTGATTCAAAGCATAGAGAGTCAGACAGTACAATGTCTAACTATATCGATATAGAAATTAAATTCAAAACAAAGACAGTATGATGTATTTTTCTGGCCTCGCGTGTACTTTTCCAAACAAGGTATAATTATGATTATATTTACAACTATACATTCTCAGTATCTTAATAAGATAACGTACATATACGAAGTTGTGTATTCCAAGAATTTACCTTTTGGGTACTCCCATTTATAAAGTACGATATTATCGATATACCAAATATCCTAGCAGCATGTGACCAACGCGTTAGACCGCACAACCATCTAAGCCAGTCAAAACCTTGCTTTTGATGACGATAGAATTCTCGCCACGCTGTAACACGCTACACGGTCTTCGAAAATGGAAATGGAATACAGTTGAAAGATGTATGATCCGATGTTCATGTATTATTTTTGTACATAACTACTTTAAAGCAGATTAATTAGGTTTTAAAGTTATTAACTTTCCCTTGATTACATGCTTGAAAACATTTGTATATAAAAGAAAACAGTGCAAAGATTATTCAAAAAGTACATAGTAGCGGGAACGCAAAAATTTGCGTCTATAAATACATGTAGCCCCATGCGGGTCAGGGGGTCCCAACATGATGTATAAAAACCAAAAGCAACTGTCCAACTTTTAAGTTGTATGGTCCGAATTACGACATTTTTTCCATCTTGTAAAAACGCTATTAAATCATCGCACGTATGTAGTTATGAGGCTGTTTGACATGTCATACATTATAACCAAAGTTATCTGATTTTAAATCGATGTTTACAAACAACCGGGTCACGCTGCCATTTCAAGTGACATTCACGTGACCAGTTCAATCTTTCAGATCATCGATGGTCTTATCTGTGTAAAGTTGTGTATTTTGTTACAACAGCACCATGTCATAAGTTTAATAAAAATAAAAATATCAAATACCTCTTAGTAATTCGTTGTTCTACGCTATTTAATCTTTAAATTTAGACAGTTGCATCTGAGTTAATACAATTATCATGTTGACATTCCTCTGACGCGCGTGGGGCTATTTATATACGGGGGTATGTTAATGCAGGTCATGCTACGGAAGCATATTAGGGCCGCAGCAGTATCTTGTTTTAGTTTGTTATAACAGATTAATAATTTGTTATAACAGATTATTAATTTGTTATAACAGATTATTAATTTGTTATAACAAATTACTAATCTGTTATAACAAATTATTAATCTGTTATAACAGATTACTAATCTGTTATAACAAATTATTAATCTGTTATAACAAATTACTAATCTGTTATAACAAATTATCAATCTGTTATAACAAATTATCAATTTGTTATTTCAAGTTACTAAATTGCTATTTAAAATCATTAATTTAACAAGAGGCCCACATGCTTTATTGGTAACCTGAGCATTAGTTAAAAGTGTCACTACTGCAAAAGGCTATGGAATCGATACTAATTTTCCTGGTTGCATATCTGAGCTACATATAATGTAAATTCTTTTCATATTATATTTAGCTTTTGCAGATTAGCTCAGACTCAGGCCATCTTTAAGGTCCATGAATCTCTTGTTTTGCTTTATTGCCACTTCAGTTATACTGTGAATAATTGTAACTTAAAAAGCCTTCTAATACATGGTGCTAGATCTTATATTGAGCACATAACTTTCAGTTTGCAGGAAACCCATTTTGAAAATGTATGCCTGTTGGAAAGCGGTAAATGTAGTACGACCGAAAACCGAAAGTCCCGAATAACGATTTTTGCATTATTTCTCTCTTAATAGTTGATAGAATGACATCAAACTTATTGTGATAACTGTTTGACATATTAAACAAGAATCGTAAATCTGTTTCTGGAAATTCTATAAAGAAGATATTGAACCAGAGTTTTCGGATACCAAAAAGCGGTAAATCTAGTACGTTTTATAAATGTCGAAACCTGAACACGGTCGCCGATCTTGTGATCTACCGAAAGTCTGCGTTTTAGCATTATAGACAATATTGAATCAGACTGAGTTCTAGATATCTAAGGTAACTTAAATAAATCGCAATTGCATATGTGGTGCATTTATATGCGCATTTTTATGGAGCGCCAAATTAACATAAACTCAAATAATTGAAGATATCTTTAATTATTTGAAGATATCATCAATTCAATTATTGCTCTCTTTAATTGAATTAATGCGCGCATTAAATCATTTATTGCTCTCATCAAATGAATTAATGCGTGCTTCAATTCAATTATTGCTCTCATCATTTGAATTAATGCACGCATCAATTGAATTAATGAGAGCAAAAATTGATTTAATGCGCGCATTAATTCAATTATTGCTCTCTTCAATTCAATTGATGAGAGCATCAATTCAGTAGAAATTTTGCTCGCAATAATTAATTTAGAGCTCGGTATAAATAATTTGATGATCTCTTTAATTCAATTGAAGATATCTTTAATTATTTACGATGCTTTTGTATAAGGAATTAATGCGCGCATAAATTCTTTTAAAGAGAGCAACAATTCAATTAAAGAGATCATTAATTCAATTGTGGATATGTTGAATTGAAGATATCGTTAATTATATAGTTGCTCTCTCTAAAAGAATTATTGCTCTCTTCAAATGAATTAAAGATATCATTAATTCAATTGAAGAGAGCAATAATTGAATTAATGCGCGCATTAAATCAATTTTTGCTCTCATCAAATGCATGAATGCGCGCATCAATTCAATTATTGCTCTCATCAATTGATTTAATGCGCGCATTATATCAATTTATTGCTCTCTTCAATTGAATTGTAGCGCGCATCAATTCAATTGTTGATATCATTAATTCATTTGAAGAGATCATTAATTCAATTAAAGCGCGCATCAATTCAGCTGAAGAAGTAATGCTATCATCAATTCAATTAATGCGCGCAATAATTCAGAATTGAAGATATCATTAATTATTTGAAGAGATCTTTAATTAAATTGTTGCGCGCATCAAATGAATTGATGCTATCTTCAAATAATTGAAGATATCTTCAATTATTTGAGTTTATGTTAATTTGGCGCTCCATACATTTTATTGTGTCACCCTACATATTTTGTAATTACACATGTGTAGTACACGCAATCTTTTGCCATGCCAAGAAATTCCTAGCAAAATCTCCGGTATAGAAAAACCGTAATAAATTATGCAGTGACCGCAATTAAGAGATAAGCGACGGCTACTATTAATCAGCATGTAATATGGTCCTATTGAAGCCAACGAATTCAGACCGGACGGGATTTCTTGGCATGAATATTTCAATCCATTTTGATATATACACTATAAAAAGTGTGCTTCTTTTTAAACTTCGGTTATTGAAGCATATGTTTTTGAACTATCCTTCTGTTGGTGTAATCCTGTGAAATAAAATTGCATATTAATATAATTTGGAATGTTCCACGTTATCATAAGTCACACTTATATAATAGCAATAGATAACTTTCATATTATGATATTTATTCAGAAGCATTTACTGAAACGACTGCAGTTTGTTTTATACAAAATGAGCAAGCTCAACTTCATTCTTCCTTAACTACACTTATCTTTGAATGATATTTTGATAAATGCTGCTCTTAATTTGAAAAGACAAAACGTGAAATTAATCATTTGAAATTTACTTTTTATCCAGCGCACGAGCAGCAGGGTTGTGGCACAGAAAACTACAGCAAAAATTATCAAAACCACAATGGGAATCACGCTTCTGAAAAATAAATTGTGGTAAAGTTGTCGTTTTCAGAACATTGAAGTTTTTATTCATGATTCACAAACAACTTACATTTTTTTTTTTGAAAACATTAAGATAACGAACAGTGATCAATCTTATAAATTATATATATAGTATACACTATGGTAAACAGTAGTCCCTGAAAACAAAATATGTGGGATCAGGTGAAAATATCATTCCCTGTTGACCGTTTGCATCCACAGTGGGCCCTTTGTCTTGATTAGGTAAACGGAGTAAACAGTAAGCAAAACCAGTAGTCAATTCGAACGACCTAACAATTGATATGAGCCTGTCAGACAACATTCAACCCAATGACAGGCCGTGTTTGCAATCAATACCATTATAAGGACAACATAATTTGCAAAATGCTGAACGTATAACTTAGGTCGCGGGTTTACAGACTTTCATTTCACTTTGTTATAACAGATTAATAATTTGTTATAACAGATTAGTAATCTGTTATAACAGATTAATAATTTGTTATAACAGATTAGTAATTTGTTATAACAAATTATTAATCTGTTATAACAGATTACTAATCTGTTATAACAAATTATTAATCTGTTATAACAAATTATTAATCTGTTATAACAAACTAAAACAAGATACTGCTGCGGCCCTAATATGCTTCCGTACTATAATGATCTCTTGTCGTTGATATTGATGATCTGTTAAATTCGTTATAACAGATTAATAATTTGTTATAACAGATTAGTGATTTGTTATAACAAATTGATAATCTGTTATAACAAATTACAAATTTGTTATAACAAATTATTAATCTGTTATAACAAATTACTAATTTGTTATAACAGATTACTAATTTGTTATAACAGATTATTAATTTGTTAAAACAAATTACTAATTTGTTATAACAGATTATTAATTTGTTATAACAAATTACTAATTTGTTATAACAGATTAATAATTTGTTATAACAGATTATTAATTTGTTATAACAAATTAATAATCTGTTAAAACAAATTATTAATCTGTTATAACAAACTAAAAAAAGATACTGCTGCGGCCCTAATATGCTTCCGTATCATGCTCCATTTATGCACGTAAACTGCATAATCTTTAAAATCTGTCCTACACAGAGAGGGAGAGCTACTAACTTTCTAAAACCTATTTTGGTTGTTTACATGACAACATTTTGTATCATAACAACATGCCATATATGTGCTTCCGTATGACGTCATTGCATGAATGTTATAAATAGATCACATATGTACCTTAATAGAAAATGGAAAAGTAGCACAGGACCCCGGGATTTGAATAATGGTCTAACTGTCAATAATGATGGTAAAACACCCATAGTTTATCAGAATTACTGATAGAATCCTACCACTTTCAGTAACAAATAATTATTAAACAATTAAGCCATTTAGCCCATGCTTTACATTTCGCACTGATGTTATGCAGTTTTCTTTAAAAGTTTTCTTAACAGACGATTATATCAGTAATTGCTGTATACATTAGTTTATGACCTTTCACACGGTGTATAAACGGTCTCTAAAAGTATGCAGTGTAGTGTATTACTTTTGTAGTTTTATTTCAATGTGTGACAGAGGAAAATCGGATCGACATGATAAATGGAATGTTTTCCCCGTTAAACAAAATTGTCCATGAATGAAATCAACATACATGTACCTTCATAATAGCAATAAATTCTCAGTGTTTCACATAAATATCTCATATACCCCATGTCATATATTTCAAATACTCCACATTTTGTCGATATTTACACGCTGTCACACGCTACACGGTTATTGAAAATTTAAATGGGATACAGTTTTTTAACGTACATTTTAGAGGATCATACATGATACATATCGCATTCGAAATATTTTATATCTAGCACGGAAATAGTAATGAACTCTTATATGAACATAACTGCCCTAAGTGAAGAAATATTTAATATAAAGCACAGAAAATTTCACTTTATTTGGATACCCACTTCCGCCCCTGCCTGGGGTTGAACTCACGACCTGCTGAACCAAATCTTCTAGCAGCATGTAACCAGCGCGCTAGATCGCTCGACCATCTAGGCAAGTCTAAAAAAAAAAACTTGCTTTCGATGGCGATGGATTCTTGCCACGCTGTCACACGCTGCACGGTAATTGAGAATGGAAATGGGATACAGTTATTTAACGTACATTTAAGAGGATCATACATGATACACATTGCATTCGAAATATTTTATATAAAGCATATATATATATATATATATATATATATATATATATATATATTATATTATATAAATATTGCATGTATTTGAGGGTAACATTGAAAATTTTCACCCCGAGAAAACCATTGTCAACCGAGGCGTAGCCGAGGTTGACAATGGTTTCTCGAGGGGTGAAAATTTCAATGTTACCCTCAAATACATGCAATATTTGTTTTATTATACTGAATGTTATGTAAACTGGGAAGCAGAAAAACTTACGTCTGTTGACATTTGATCAATCACTGTCGTGCGATATTTCGTATTTCGATGCGGGTACTCGCGTTTATTACAAACGCTCAAACGACGTCGTCTAGCAATCTACGGCGAACCGTACGCGCATAAATTTGACGCATGTGATAATTTTTTATAATATCACCCGTTGTCAAGAACTGTTACCCGTTGCTAGATACTATCACCCTGAGTCGCGTGTTTTCTGTTCTCAGAGGGTAACAATGTTTTTTCAAATGCTTCTCGACCAATCAGGTTCGAGTATTTTACATGAAAGTATAATAAAAGAAGTTATCATATTATATATCATAATACTGAATTCTTTTTAAAAACTATATATATATAGTTTGTAGTATTTGATACAGTAAATACATCCAATCGTAATTTAAGTCAAGAAACACATTAATGCCTCTTCAGACAGTTATAAAATTTTATAATAGAATTTAGATTTCTTACGACACTTACCTGATAAGGTAAACAAGAACGCAATATTAGTAACGTTTGATGTTGTTAATTTATTTATTATATACTTTCAATTTCATCTCTTCTTTTTTCTTTAAAAGTTTGCGGGCATATATCACACGCTATATGCCCGGAAACATTCCGGCCCGCAAACATTACGTCACAATCAAATTTCTACGCCGTTAATTTTCAAAATTTTCGTGTTTTTCATCTTTTACTCAGTTAAACCGATAAAGTTATTGTTAAAAATAAAATTATTGTTAGTTTCTAAATGAAATTGAAAGTATATAATAAAAAGGTTATAGACTTTGTATGGGAAATATGACGACCTCGTTTTTTGTCGCGAACGGACCTCGCAAGCTCGGTCCGTCTACGCGCCAAAAAACTCGGTCGTCATATTTTCCCATACAAGGTCTATAACCTATAAATATTAATATTACTTGGCTCTCAATAGCTTACTGTGAAATATGTTT
The DNA here is from genome assembly GCF_947568905.1 of Ostrea edulis. NCBI lineage: Eukaryota > Metazoa > Mollusca > Bivalvia > Ostreida > Ostreidae > Ostrea > Ostrea edulis. The sequence continues at coordinate 68,863,849 of NC_079164.1, forward strand.
ACTGTTATTATCTATGACGTCATAATATGCTTAACGTCAAAACCTTTTCCCTTCATTCGTTTATGACGTCGTTATGTACGTGAAATGTTAGGACGTCTTTATGACGTCAGACCATTTCAAAACTATTTTAAAATGTAACGCCTGGGGATTATAAAATGAAAGCGCTTGCGTTAAACTTTTAACTTTGTGTACTGTTTATTCTATTGCTTTTAATATATATATATATATATATATATATATATATATATATATATATATATATAAAGTCCCGTGGAAATCTGGGTTAGAATAGGTCCTCAGTACCCCTTGCTTGTCGTAGAGGGCGACTAAATGGGGCGGTCCTTCGGATGAGACCGCAAAAATCGATATCCCATGTCACAGCTGGTGTGGCACGATAAAGATCCCTCCCTGCTCAAACGCTGTAAGCGCCGAGCATAGGTCAAAATTTTGCAGCCTTTCACCGGCAGTGGTGACGTCTCCATATGAGTGAAATATTCTCTAGAGGGACGTTAAACAATATTTAATCGATCAATATATATATGTAAGACTCCAAAGTGCGATGGGACTCCAAAGTGCGATGGTCACGCTAAACCCCGATGGTCTGCGCTAAACCCCGATGGTGTGACACGCCAAAGTGCGATGATCCATACTCATGCGCCAAAGTGCGATGGTCTGACACGCCAAAGTGCGATGGTGTGACACGCCGAAATCCATTGGTTTATAAACGACACAGTGTTTTGGTACATACTGTACCAACCGTGTGTTGTTTCACTAAAATATCAGTGCAAAATCCATGCATAAAAAATAAGAAGTTCAACTTATCTCATTACCATCTAGTTGTCGTGTTATTAAACACAACATTTTCCAACGCTAAATCGAATTGAATGTTTTGCATTATAGCATATCCCCAGGATTTTATTACGTGTACGTCACAAGTAATAAATGATCACGAATCAAAGAATGTTTGGGCGAAATAGATAGTTCGACAACAAATGTACTTTGCCGTTCTCACTATATCCTCAACATTGAATACCTTGCCATTGCTGTCGTCCGTGTTGCATTTCTTCGGTTTCATTTTGAAAGACGTTAAGAATGACGTCACAATTACGTGACGTCACAAACGTTACTGAACTCCGCACCATTGGACTTTGGCGTGGCCATCGCACTTTGGCGTCCGTAACGTTAACAAACCGTTGCACTTTGGCGCAGACCATCGCACTTTGGAGTGACCATCGCACTTTGGAACGACCATCGCACTTTAGAGTCTTACATATATAATTCCTTTTACTTCAGGTCAAGCAGAACGACATATTAAAAGTCATCAAGAATTTGACCACTTTTATTTTGAAACATCAATTTATAAAAAGATACAAAACTGCTTCAGAGATCATGGGGTTGTGATAATAGAAGGACAAACTGGTTGTGGCAAAACAGCGGCGGCCACGCATTTATTATTAAACTGCGATGACTCGAAGGAGACAGTTATTCTTATGGCAACACAATACAGCGATTTATATCAACACAGTGGCGACAATGACTCTCGAGTCATTTATCTGGTAGACGACATGGATATTGACACGTCTGATACACAGAATTGGCTAGCGGCTTTCGAGATGCTACATAAGAAAATCAATGATTCAGAAACAATACATCACTTCAAAAGGAAACATCACAAAATTCGCTTGGTTGTCACAACATTTCATGTTCCATCAAAATTTCTCGGCAATCCCTTATTTTCAGAAGAAGTTGTAATTAATGTTCCGGAATTAAGTAAGAGGGAAAAAATTAAGATTTTACAAAAACAGATGAAATATGCGGAAAAATGTCTGGAGGTCAAATCTGAGGATCTCGATAAAGATTTCCAAGAAGAAATTGATAAAGCAAGAACTTCTATCGGATTCCCACTTGCTGCTCAATTGTACGCAAGAGAAGAAAAATACCGTAAAAGCGGGATAAACTTTTTCAAAAATCCGAAAATACTATTTCAAAAATCATTGAAAGACTTTATTGACAACGATAAAACTAACAACTTACTTGCGGCACTCATTATTGTGTATCTTCGCGAGCTTTATGAAGGAGAAGATATACCAGGTGATATTGCAAGTGCGAAGCTGCGTGAACCAAATACATGTGAAAATGCCATTAATCCACAGGTCGTTAAAACATTAGATTTGAGGTTTAATGATTTGTCTGATTCTGCAAAGAAACTGCAAGGAATTTTCTTCCTGAAGACTGAGGAAGACACCTTTAGGTTTTGTCACAATCTTGTTCGTGATTCTGTAGGTGCATTTCTGTTTGAGAAGTATTTCGAAACTGTTGTTGTGCATTTTCCAGTATCTGCAATTGCATACGAAACACACGAATTTTCAGATTTTAGTGACAAGGAATTCACTTCTATCGCCGCGAGATTTATCCTTGAAATGAAGAAAGAAAATATGGAAGAGTTGTGTAAATGTTCGGTTCTAAAAAACGTCAACTTTCTGAATATCATGGGTTCAAAATTAGAGGAAAACAAAAGTACATTGAAAGAAATATTGAACACGTTTGATAAAAAGTACCATCATTTACCGCTGACGTATTGGTGTGGCCGATTTGGATTGTTGAAATTTTCAGAAATGTTAAAAACGTTCGTAGACGAACTCATCCCGGGTCGGCGATTTATACATCGTTACTTTGTTCTGCTTGGTGAATTTTCCACTACAACACCTAAAGATCTTGACAATAAATTACAGCATATTCAAAATTCGTCAGAAATAAGGAAAGTATTATTTTCGGATCGGCCAAGTTGCATTCATGAAATTATTTCATCCAACATGCAAGATGAGGATGTGAAAGCAATCCTTGAAGATCTTGTAAAAGACGGAAGGTCAGTGGATGTTTATGACAAAAATGAAAAAACTCCTTTGATGATCGCAGTGCTTTGCGATAAAAAGAGAAAATCAACTATAGATTTATTATTGGAACACTCAGATTTAACAAAGGTGGACAAAAATAACTATTCTCTGTTTCATCATTGTGTAGCAGCCGAAAAAGATGACATGAGTTGTTCACAAATTCTTATGAACCTTTTGAAAGCTCTCGGGAAAATGCAAAACGATTCGAAGGAGAAGGATGTCTTGCGTATTAAAAGTTATTCTGGACTGACGGTACTTCACAGAGCTGCAATAGTAACAAAATACAGTAGGATACAATGTATGCAGATCCTGCTTGGTTTTGATGAAGATCTTTGCAAAGAAGAAAGAACTGATGATGAAGCTGGTAAATCACCAATATACAATTTGATGAAATACTTGAGAGGAAATGACGTTTTGGTAGAACTTGAACGTTTATTACGAGTTTGCATGTTACAACTGTATGGCTGTTCACCATATCATAAGAAGAAAGATGACAAAAGTGCTTGGGAAAAAATGACAGAGGACAAATCCAGTAGTCATAAAAAATTAATCCAGATAGTAAGAGCAAATCCGGATCAAGAAGAAATGATTGAAATCATTGAATCTGTGTTGGACGATGTACCAGAGAATGTTGAAAGATGCGATATCAAATTTTATTCATTGCTGGAACCACCAGAAAAAATGTCTTCAAGTTTGTCGATGCTTTACAAAAAAGCAACCCAGTGTTTAGGAAATAAAAAAATTAGTTAAAATTGAAGCACTTTGAAATGGGAGGTTATGAATACATGCACATACATGTGTATAATTTTGCAGTGAGAAAATTAACTGGTTTCCGTCTTCAGCTAGAACAAAAAATTTCAACAATTTCCAATTTTTACATATGACTGATATTTTCACAAAGATTGAAATTCCGAGGAATTTTTATGCGGTGTTGAAATGCTTTGTTAGAGCTTGAGACATTAAAAGTATTATGTTCTTTAGCATTCATTACGTCTTTGCATGTATATAATTAATGTTTTAATTGTGTTTAGATAAATTAGTTACATGTATCATAACAAATGTTTAATATTATCCAAGGAGCAAAATAAACCTTTTCATGTTATTCATCGTTAATAAAACATTTGTTTCGGAATATACTTTCTTATTCGTTTTGATGAGTGGAATTGTAATTATTGGTTATCATTTTGATCGATAGAATTTTCCAATTATCATACTAGTGAGCGATAATCCCCATTGCTTCTTGTTTTGGTGGATATTCTAACTTACTATTCTTCCAGTGTAAACTAAAACTCTTGAATCTATATTGTACAAACCTAAATGGCAGAGTGAAGTGAATTTAAGGTCGTTCAGAATATAGGCGTTAGGTCGATGAGGAACAAATATCCCATGATAAAGTTCGTTTTCAATTCGTGGTCTTGACTTGGCCGCGCCAAACATTAGAAGTAAGAGTCGCAGGTCTTTCAAATGAGTCATAAAAACCGACATTTCGTGTCACAGCAGGCGTGAGCAAAAAGCCTCACTGCTACAACTCTAAGCAACCCTGTGGATAGGTGTTACACCCCAAACCGTCCCCATCCCAAAGCGTCGCCGGCGACGATTTGGGAAGACATTTCACTCCAAATCGTCGCCTGGCATCCCAAATCGTCGCTCCGGCAACGAATTGGGACAATATTACACTATCATTAGGGGCGACGATTTGGGATGTACTATTGTACACCCCAAATCGTCGCCCGTCCTAAATCGTCGCCCTGTAATATTTTATTGACGATTTAAGGGTAACACAGAGGTTATTTTATTGTACCCCCTGTAGTGCCTTGGCTCTGTCTATCTTTCTTGTACATGTTGGAATATTAATAATTGCCAATTCGTTTCCATCTCTGTAATTCTTTATTTGGAGTAGGAAAAGATTGACTACAATACAGAAAATAACAAAACTTACTATGTTGTACAATATGTAAATATTGTACTTTCAGATATGATAAACAATTATTACTTACTGAAATATTGAGCTTAACTGATGCAAGGTGAAGATAACGAACAGTGTTCAATCTCATAACTCCTACAAGCAATACAAAATAGATAGTTGGGCAAACACGGACCCCTGGACACACCAGAGGTGGGATCAGGTGCCTAGGAGGAGTAAGCATCCCCTGTTGACCGGTCACACCCGCCGTGAGCCCTATATCCTGATCAGGTAAACGGAGTTATCCGCTGTCAAAATCAGTGTGCCAAGAACGGCTTAACAATCGGTATGAAACACGTCAGACAGCATTTGACCCAATGCGAGGTTGTATTGACGAACTAAATCGTTATAACGACTATAGAATTTGCGAAATGCTGACTTCAATCGAGACTGTTGAAATCCCTGTACCATCAACATAATACTTCATAAATTGACAACCAATGCATGACTTATAGAAAGGTAAGCAAAATGAAATGTGACATCTACATTCTGACATGTGTTATAGTTTTGTTTACATACTTGAATTGACAATTTACCTTTTATAAATAAATGTAAATACACTATAAAGAAAACATCAAGTTTACACATTAAAACAACACTATCAAATTGATAATTACCGTGATTATTTTCTGATACATCATTGAATATAAGAAAACAGCTCAAGCACACCACAGTGAGTACAGCAAATATGGCGCGTTTTCAAATCAGGTCAACATAAAAAATTACTTCCTGACAAAATTGGAAAACCTATTTACATACTATCAGATTAATTTGGAAACTTGAAATCAAATACTTTACACCCCCTCTTATATGGAGGTACATAGGTTTCACCTGGTCTGTTTGTCTGTCTATCTGTATCCATATCTCTAGTGTTTGTCGACCTATTGGACTGCAGTTTTGTTTGTAGATTACAAGTGACCCTCTAACATACCTCCCCAAAAATGAGAATTCTTGAGTGAGAGCTTAAAGCACCACGAGCTGCGCACATTTTCAGCAACTCTGCAATATATCTGGTGTTTGTGAACTGATATGTGGGTTACATGTGTTCCTGACATGTGCTTCTCGTCAAATAAAATATCTTGATCGCGAGCTCAAAAACACTGCGAGTTGCAATCATAGCGAACTATTTTCGACTGTCACTCTGGTGTTTGTAAACCGATTTAGCTAAAATTTTGTATGTAGGTTATATGGGACTAAGCACATAGGTTTAATTTATTTGTTTGTTTGCTTGTTTGTTCATTTACTTATTCAGAGATAATGACCCTACAAATACAGGCAAAACACGATTTATTTTCGGACACATCTCTCTTTTCTCTCTCTCTCTTTCTCTCTGGAGGACTGGACGAAAAAAATTCATATATAATATAGACAACAATGACACCACCACCAACAACAAATACAATTCTTACAATAGTAACAAAACCACTACCAATCAAAACAACAATAACAAATACTGTGATCATAATAAATGTTTTAAAAAATATATGCAACAGAACAAGTAGAAAACGAAGTAAAAGATTAAAATGTCATGCTTCAAAGGTCCAGATAACCTTTTGTGGCCATAGCTGGACCACAGAAGAAGAAAGAAGAAGACAGAGGAGAGAAGAGGGACTTAATAAACACAGCCAGTTTCTATATAAATGATGTTTCCAAATAGTTGCAGCAAAGGGAAGACAATTTGAGGTGTGAGGTTATGCCCAAATCGTCGCCGGCGATTTGGAACGGGTGACGATTTGGGGTGTAAAAGATCGGTCTGAATATATCGTTGGAACTTCACCTACAACTTCTGACGTCGCAATATAATTGGAAAAAGTCTCGAAGGGACGTCAAACAAACATTTTTTTCTATATTTGACCCCATGAATCAACTGGCTTTCCCTTACATCTCACAAATAGAAAATAATATGCACAGTTTTAAAAGTTGTTAACTTTGAAGGCATACACTATTTTTGAAGAATGTATTGATGCAGTTTTATTTCATTTAGATATGAATGAATTTTAACTATATTTTTAAAAAAAATAAACAAATTTCAACTATTTCAACAATGATATGCATTTGTATTTTCCACACAAGACATCATAATAAAGAGGGTGTTGCACAAAGCTTTGTGCCTGGTATTTAAACACTAGCAACGTAGAACTTACCTTCATCCCTATTTAAACTCTTTATACGTATTTGCCATTTAAATACCTTTAGGATTCCCCTGTATTAAAGCTGACATGAATTAATAAATATGGTATAATTCTATATGTCCGCCATATTTCTCTGCTAATCCCCCATATTAGTTGGATATTCTATTGTTATATGTATCAGGGTTCGCATGGTATATAAGGGGACGAGCTTTGCTACGCTTCACTTCACATCAGTGTCTTCGATTTACCTGTGCGGGTAGCTCCGACAGGTAACACGTACATCTATCAGTTTCAGTTTATCAATTTACTTTATTCACTCACACCATATTATGGTACATGAGGTACACTATATTCAATATTTACTAATAGAATATATTAAATGCAAGGTACACGTGAAAAAAGCAGGGAGTTGTTTTATATACATAAAATGAGTTAAGGAGGACAGAATTGGTCATATATTTTAGATATAAAACTACACAATTTGATAAGTACATTAGAGTCTGAAGTTGACATTAACTCTGAAAATTTGAAAAAGTTAGGTTTGTGACAATATTTTTTACAGAAATACTTTCTTCTATAACATTAAAAAAAAAACTTACATTCAAGGATAAAATGATATTCGTCAGCTATCTGACCCATATTACAGATATGGCAAGTTCTTTCGTCTATAGGAGTGCCACACCATCTTCCAGTCTCTACTGGGAGTTGGTGATTTGAAGTTCTAAATCTAATAAATATTGTTCGAAGTTTTTTAGGTAAAGTATTTAAGTATTTTTCAAACCCAAATACTAATTTATAGGACATCAAGAAGAAATGAAATCACGTTTTGGAACACCACGTAGTGCTCAAAATTACAAAAAACATATCGCACAGTAGTAAATCATTCTAAATATATATGTCTGGATAAATATATATAGAATGCCTTTTCTTTACGTGAATGTGCGTACATTTGCAGTAAATATGTCAAAACTATACAAAAATGCGGAGAAATATTTCATCTATTATCTATTGATAAAATGGAATAAGCAAAGGGTATACAATCTATACCATTCACAATTACTTCAAGTAAAAGGCAAATACACATGTACATAAATACTACTGTACTTATAAACATGACATGTATGATCGCCATGAATACGCATCGAATTCGAACGACTATTTACCTTGGTCTACTCCTAATATCTATAAAGGACCGCAGATGTACGTGTACACTTGTCGAAAATACTCTAAGTAGTAGTAAAACTCCCTTTATTTGCATAATCCATGAAACAAAACGATAAACTCCATTTGCATTCCAACAGTAAACAATATTGTCCATTGTACAAACTGCGACACACTTAGCCCGTACCGATCAGCTAGCTATCTTCAATCAGGGGAAGTATCAGAGTATAATATTTACCCTGTATTGTGCATGAATTCTTATACCATATGATTTACTGGTCAGAGTATTGCAGATTTATCAGGAAATCATTTAGGTACATAAATTGTTTATGCATATATACGGTAATTTGCATATGCAACTATGGGATGAGAGAGATAACGAAGAGAGAGAGAGAGAGAGAGAGAGAGAGAGAGAGAGAGAGAGAGAGAACCGATGATCTTGCAATAATCGCGCTCTTATTAAGACAAATGATATCGTTAATTCAATAAAAGAGAACAGTACTAGTAAATCAATATTGCTCTCATTAATTGATAATACAGATTTATTTGATTGCCCTGATATTTAAAGCACGCAGTAATTAGAAATTAAACATATCTTTAAATAATGTTATTTTCAATTACTTCATTTTATGCTAATTTGGCGCTCAATAAATCTTATATATCTATGCCATTTTGCATTATTACATTCTGCGTTGAACTCAACGCAAATTGTACTAATGCAAAATGTAATAATCGAGTTTATCATATCATGCGTCGTTATCAAGCACATAGAATCAAGGGGAGGGGACAAGAGTGTCTGTCCCCCACCTTTAATAACAATATCCATTTTTGGTGGTTATTTTGTAATGCAAATAAAAGATATATTGAGTGACAACCCCTCTCCCACTTGACCCCAGCTTGAAAGTTCTGATATAATAGTAGAAGACACACACCACCACCAATTAAGAAAATGAAGATATTATGAGGTACTCATAGTAGAGGACTCTAACCACCCCACCCCACCCCAACGATTGAAAAAAATGAACTGTAGGGGGAAATTATTGAGGCAGTCAAAGTAAAAGACTCTTTAACCCTTCACCCCACATTAGGACTTTGAACATCAGACAAAAGGTCTAGCTTTGTTTGGGTGTTTTGTTTTATTTCATTGCTTTTTTCGTTCATCCTTTTTAATTATTATTTTGAATGGCAAGAAATTTTGAAGAATACAATTTTACATTTTTCCCCCCTGTTGTACCCCTGAAAAATGACGATACATGTCTGGTTATAATATTTTTACATGTACATTATTTTGCTTTGCAACACATGCATGTATACTAATTGTATGGTGTAGAATTGTACCCTTTACCAAGTTTTCCTTCATTTATACAGTGTAAGGAATGGTAAACCAAAATCACAAAACAAAATGCATAAAGACCAAGATATTTTCAAGCGTATGAACTTCATTCACGAATACATAAATACATGTATTCAGAAAAATCGTATGCATGCATTTTAGGACTATAGCATTTGTGTGTTTTAACATTTCTGTAACATGCCATAATGATTACTTTCAGGGTTGAGTGTAATTTATTCATAAATATTTTCATTTCGTAGATCTGGCGCAATGGCCATACCGCTGTACGTCGAAATTTCAAATTCAAATGTATTCGATAAGATGTTAGTATTCATAAATCAGTACAATTCGTGTTCAGGTTTTATTTGATACGATACAATGTCAATATCTATATGATTACGAAAAAACATTATATAATTTATATCCGAATTCATTTATCAATAAAAACAAAGCTGCATAGTTTGGATGAGGGGGTTCTAATGAGTCTGATGAAATTAAAAGAAGAAACCCAACATTTGCATTCAAACTAGATGTACTTCAAAATGAATTCATTTCTGCTCTGACTGAAAGTATGATTCTAAATTCGGGAACGAATCTTGCATACAAAATAATTAATAGGGGAAAACATAAATTCGAGCTCCTTTGGAATTTAATGAAGTGCAGATATGCACCTTTCTTTCAACACGAATTGATATGTTGTTTCAGGCACGTATACAGGGGGTTGGGGTCGGCAGGAAGGCTGGTCTGCTTTCCCCACTTTTTTGACAATTTACTTTTTTCCCGTTATTCGAACATACAAAGTCAGTATTTTCTACCTGAACAGTTCAAACTAATTATATATTTTAGATTTGTAATGAATTCAATTATAAGCATCAACTCCTGTAAGTTTCCAATATATTGTCAATCACAAATTTTTAAATAGCTGGAAAATTTTAATGCTTGTAAGCTTATTTATATCAGTGATCAGTTTTCTTTCCTTCTGTAAAATGATATATTGTAAATCGAAGGAGGACGGTCGCTCTCTCTCTCTCTCTCTTTATCTCTCTCTCTCTCTCTCTCTCTCTCTCTCTCTCTCTCTCTCTCTCTCTCTCTCTCTCTCTCTCCTGTTCAATCAATGAATATGGACATACAGAGATCGTAAATAATTATGTGGTTCCAAAAGAGACAACAAAACTATATTTTCGTTTATACATTTCCTTTTATATGTGTCTTTGTGTAATCAACTGTTTATTATGGACTGCAAATGTAATACACGTATTTTTACACAGATATTTTCGATCATTATTCCCTTATTTGTATATCCAAGTTTGTATAATTTTGAATTGTGCACGCAATATATCCAACCAGATATCATATTCCCGATTTCTATAAACTGGAAAACGTCGACCAGACAAGCATTCAATATGGGAAATTTTTTCGACTCTGACATCTCCCCTGATTGAAGACACCATGTTTGGCACAGGTGAAGTGTGTTGCAGTCTGTATAATGGAATGACAACGTGTTGTAAAGTTCTAACGAGATACAAATGGAATTTATCATTGTTTCGTGGATTTATCAGAATAAAGAGAATCTAATATTTTCGGTAAGTGCACATCTCCGATACCTGTTGAATAGACGCCCGTTTTTGATACGGTTTTTTTTGGGGGGGGGGGGGGTATGTCATGTGCATTACATATGCATATGGCATGCACCTTTATTGTGCAAGAATTTATATAAATAATATATTTTATGCTCTTTGCTTATTCCATTCTATCAGTATGTAATTGGCAACAGATTTCTCCGCATTTATTTTATAAGAAAATGCAAATACTTGCACGCACTTGCAAGTATGCAAGAAAAGCTTCTTTTTTTTTTTCCTTTTTTTTTTTTGCATATTTGTCTAACTTATCTAAACTTTCCAGAATGTTGCATTAGTATACAATAAATATTTAGTAATTTTGAGCAAAGCATAATGTTTTAAAATGTTATTCTATTTGTTTCTCATGCCCTATATATTACTATCGGAGATGTGCACTGGTCGAGTCCACCTAGAAAAATCGCTCAGGTGTGACAATCACATTTGGGGTATATACGGGTAGAGTAAATTAGGCTACCTGAGAGAAATATGGCGGATAAGATGAGAAAGGTGTACGTATTTATTAATTTATGTCAGCTTTAAGGACAAGTCTATCTTCGCTAGCTAAGGGTTTACGATCCGCTCCGCTTCTCTACAAACCCTTGGCAGATTTAGTTCGATTTTCGTAGCTTTGAGTGGCGCCCTCTAGCGGATGGAGAAAACAACCCTGTTTGGATTACATCATGCTTATCCAATTAAAATGTGTGTTTCAGCTACTGTCTAAAAGTTGTTTAGAAATGGCTGCGCTCGTTGTTTAGAATTGGCTGCGGTCAGAGAGTTACGCAATGTGGTATGCAAATCATTCAAAATATCAATGATAAATTTAACTATCTCTTAATTGCATACTTCATAAAGAAATCAGTGAGAATATTATTTAGAAAGTAAACATGTGTGAACCCATGACATACATGTATATGTAGTCGTTGAGTCGGCGTCTAAAAATAACCCCACGTGTGTAAGTTAAAGGACACAACGCATGTTTCTAAACTTTTTCATTTTTTCAGCAAAATTAACTCTTTTTATGCCTAAAACTATTTTAAATGTGTTTTAAATGAAATATTTTACGTAGTTTTCGAGTTTGAAAGCGATGAAATTCAAATCTTGCGATATGCATATTTTCTTTCGCTAGTTTACGCGCCATTTTGTGTGACGTCATATGCGCCCTCGGGTTTGAAAACATCTATTAGCCATTTCATAAACAGATTAGATTTAATCGACAAAAAACCAATTGTCACGTTAACGGCTTGTAAATAATAATTCATTAAGATGTTTTGTGCCGTGCTCGGGTGTACTAGTTGTTGGTAGAAAGGATTTAGACTGAGTATTTTTCAATTTTTCGAAGGAAGGTACGAGAAAAAAGACGTGGATAATTTTTTTGTTGGAGCAAGAACTTTACCTTAAAAAACACACCCAGTCACCTTTTCAAACATCGCTTGGACAGAGACCCTGATAAACTGCGAGAAAATGGATATATCGAAGCTATAAGCACTGGTAGGCCTATAGCATACATTCTGTTTTGCTCTTCAAATTCAATACACACTCGGATCAACTGACCTTCACCTTGTAACAACATATATCGACGATACAATGTAACTTCTACAAACTGGTAGATTTACAACAATAAAAAATAAAGATACAAAATAATTGAACTTTTAATTATACAAATAATAGAATATTGTATTTCCTAACTTTAAATTGAATTATAAAATTATTTCTTTATTGAACTCGTAGCATATTGAGTACGTCAGTAGGCTATAATGCCGTGCTCCCACTTCGTACTTCCTAAAGACGTGCAGATCACAATTCAAAAATAGTAATAAGATTGCTTTATCAAAATAAAATAATGTGATTACCACTTTAAATTTGAATATTTTTATTGATTTGTGTGTGTGTTGTCTTTTTCTTTCTTTCCGAAATGCACGCATGACAATAGCTTGGCATAGGACCTAGTTGTCAACAATTTAACGTATCATAATTTGTCTAATCCAAAAATAAATAATGATTGCACTGTTTATTTTAGAAAAACAGCGCCAATTACAGATGTATAAAGGAATAACATCCCCAAACAGTTTGTAGACAGCGACCCATATAAACATTATTTACTCACAATTTTGCCGATTTCATACACGCTTTACTCGCTATATTTGTATATTTACATCGTTATATGTGTGCACTGGTGGCGAACACATATAAAACTCGGACAATTTATCAACATCGATTTAAATGTTGCCCATGGTAAATTAATTAGGGCCCTAAAAGTTGAGTTTTTAATAATATCTCGCAGTACTTTCACAATCCGAAGGGCGCATGTGACGTCATTGTACCACGTGACTACCTACCTAATTAACTAGACTTTTTGAAATCGGGGCTTAGATTTAAGTCTGTATTGTGGTTAATTATCGCAAAATTTCGGCGAACGAACTATTAGAATTAATTACTATAAGCATAAAGAAGACAAAATGCATGTAATATTGTATACTTTGAAAACATGAGATATGTCCTTTAAGGAAAAATAGCTGACGCAACTGTCTAAATCTGAGATAGACAGACCACAAAACAACGAATTACAAGAGATGTTTGATATTAAACTTATGGTACGGTACTGTAGTAAATAAAATGTACTTCTTTACGTAGATACGAGTCTGAACTGCGCACGTGGCATCATTGGTTTGGATATGTACTTGATACACGGAAGAGTGACAGTTGTAGGTATTTAAATTCCTTTGTTTTGCACGTGATCTAACGTAACACGTTCTCGGATTGAGCAGTGGACTTTCCCTGCGTCCAAGCATATGCTAAAAGTTGAGGCTACGAAAATCTCACTAAATCTGCCACGGGTTTGTAGAGAAGCGGAGTGGATCGTAAACCCTTGGCTAGCGAAGATGGGGCAAGCCTAAAACAGTTTATGTGTCAATACATTATAGTCTAAGCATAATTTTTGAAATCGTGAAAATTAAATTGTTTTATTTTTTTTCTAAGTATTGGACACAATGTATAGAGTTACGAGTGTATCAAGTATATATGATATTCTATTCTTCTACGTTTTAGAAGCTCTTATATACTCGTATATATTAATTAAAGAATCCATCTTGCTAGAAAATCCAAAAGGCCACATTAAATTGCATACTGGCTGTAATGGAAATGACCATGACCCATTGCAGTGCATAAAGACACAAGCATGTAGACATTTACAATTTATTAATAAATACAGAAATATATTGTGCATTCGGGATATACAGAAATGGACAATGCTCGGTCACATGTGAAAGTTCGTGGGATAACTGGGGAGTTGTCCAGTGTGCCAGTTTAATTTATTTTGTAAGGGTACACTGGGAGGCCGAATAAAACATTCAGTGTCCAAACCTGAACTGACGCCAGCGTTCTAAAGAGGTAAGGGAGACCTGCCCTCCTCATCATGTCTCGTGCAATAATACCTGGTTTGTAGATAATCATGTTGGACATAAGCCCCTAACATTCACCAGCCTGTAGCATCCCCTCACTGAAGTGAGGTGGATGTGGCCCCAACCGTTCCCGGTGGTTGCCCCACTATTTGTTTACTTGCACTCAGGTTTTAGAGCAGAGGCAGTTATCACCTACCACCACCGACTTCCTAGTTCGGCATTAAGGATGTAAGTGAGACCCGTCCTTTTGACCTGTCTCCTGCAGTGCTACCTGGTTTGTAGATATCGTGTTGTACCATAGCATGTACCAGCTTGTAGCATCCCCTCATTGAAATGAGGTGGATGTGGCCTAACAACCCCTAGTGGTGGCCCCACTGTAACAGATTAATTTGTTGACTTCTTTTAACTGCTAAAACGTTTAGTCTTGTAAATTGTCCCCTGCTTTAGAAGCAGGTAGGGGGGGGGGGGCACCCAGGTTTTTGATTGATTGATTGTTTGCTGTTTTCCGCCACACTCAACAATTTTCAGTTATCTGGTGGCGCCCAGTTTTTTTATTGGTGGAAGGAGAACTCATATACAATGTACTGGGAAAATGTTTCATTTCTAACCCACGCCGATCAGAGGTGAGAGGCGGTGTGATTTGGAGCGTGATGCTCTAACCACTCGGCCACGGAGGCCTCCCAGGTTTTGGAGCATAAACAGTCTTCGCATACCATTACCGACTTCCCAGGCCCCAGCCCCCTTAAACATGCGACAGTCTAATTAATTAGACTCAACATGCATACGAGTTGACGTAAGAAGAAATTTTTTCCTTTAAACTTAAAGTTAGTAGTATTGAGACACTCAATCCCGAATGGTAATTCAGCAACAGTTCGTGTGGTCCAGGCTTCACCATACTGCATCAAAGAAAACTGTATCGAGCCTTCATCTGTTGCAACCTATGTAAGAAATGGAAACTGCAGAATAGAGAAAATACATGTAAAAAGGGGGTCGGGTGGGTGGGTGCTTCGGTTGAAAATTGTCTAATGAATGGGTTCTATCTCAGGGAGTACCAGGTGGGATGTAGAGCATACAGAGTAACTCGTAACGCTGTAGCAGATACGTCACGTAGACGCAACATACAGTTATCTAGATTGATACGGACTATTTGATATAAAATCAGGTAATATCGATTAATCAAAGAATACATCTTGATAGAAAATCCAAAAGGCCACATTAAATTGCATACTGGCTGTAATGGAAATGGTCATGACTCGTTGCAGTGCATAAAGACACAAAACATGTAGACATTTACAATTTATTAATATTTACAGAAATTGTACATTCGGGATCTACAAAAATGGACAAGGCTCGGCCGCATGTGAAATTTTGTGGGGGTAACTGGGGAGTCGTCCAGTGTGCCAATTCAATTTAATTTGTAAGGGGTACACTGGAGGCCCCGAGTAAAACATTCAGTAACCAGACCCGAACGGACGCCAGCGTTCTATGGAGGTAAGCGAGACCCGCCCTTCTCACCCTGTCTTGGACAGTGCTACCTGGTTTGTAGATAATCATGTTGGACATAAGCCCCTAACATTCACCAGCCTGTAGCATCCCCTCACTGAAGTGAGGTGGATTTGGTCCCAACCGTCCCCGGTGGTTGCCCCACTATTTGTTTATTTGTTTTAACTTCTAAGACTTTTAGACTTTACTCTGTGAATTCCCCCTGATTTAAAAGCAGGTGGGGGAAGACACCCAGGTTTAAGAGCAGAAACAGTAATCACCTACCAACTCCCCAGTTCGGCATAAGGAGCTAAGTATGACCCGCTCTTTGGACCCGTCTCCTGCAGTGCTACTTGGTTTGTAGATATCATGTTGTACCATAACATGTATCAGCCTGTAGCATCCCCTCATTGGAATGAGGTGGATGTGGCCCCAACCACCAGTAGTGGTGGCCCCACTGTAGCAGATTAATTTGCTGACTTTTTTTTAACTGCTAAGACATTTAGTCCTGTAAATTGCCCCCTGATTTAGAAGCAGGTGGAGGGAGAGACACCCAGGCTTTGGAGCCTAAACAGTCATCGCATACCATTACCGAGTGACTCCCCAGTTCGGCCACAGACATTGGGACAAACAATGTTCCCCACAAAAGCTGAACAATCAAAATACTGAGTGAAACTCAACAAAACACGACTGGCCTAAATGAGTTACCTGACTCAGTAACTGATCAAACCACATTACTTGAAGCTAGAGTTGCACAGGAGTTACAGTGAGCACACTAAAGTGACAAACAGCTGCTACATTGCACGAAAATGTAATAATCGTGATGCTGATAAGATCAAAAGCCACTTGAATATGTTGAAAAATAAGTATTTCGCAAGTCTGACAGGTGAGTGTCATCTGTTCGGAACAATACAATCCAGTTGCTGCGTGAGAAGGTAGCCATGGCCTTTTCAGGAAACAACTCATCGAAAACTGAAATTTTATAGCGTGTTGTGATTTTTTGGGGGAAAAATTATTACACATTTTCACAAATGAAGTAGCTATTGTCGTTATATAATTCAATTCACATGTGAAAGTTTGGAAAAGGTTCCGGTTTCCACACTAAAATAAAATGAATGTACTTTCGAATGCACGAACAAAGTTCTTGATTTTCTAAGCGGACAATGAATGTGATGATTCACCTACTTTCACTTCAATTACTACATGACTTGTTGCTAGCACAAAGCAAATGTCGCCGTTAGTAATGTTGATCAATATCCACTCAACATACATATATATATTATTACTACAGTAACTTGATCCGAAGAGTCGGATCACGTCGAGTTGACAGACGTGGATCATCAGATCACACGAGACGCGAAGCGTCGAGTTTGATCTGATGATCCGCGCCTGTCAACGAGACGTGATCCAACTCTTCGGATCAAGTTACTGTAGTAATGATAAATTTATTATTTACCCCCTTCTGCATTTTAAATCCATATTTCTAAGATAATGAATGTAATCCAAACTATCAAAAACACAGACATACCATGAAATTATGTTTTGTGTACGCAGTTTCGTTTGTGACGCGGTCAATATTTTCCACAAATAACGTTGCGTTGATGCATTGTGACGGCATCAGTTTCAGAGGATACTGATACGGAATCAGAAAATCAGTGTGGTGATCCGGAAAACCGGATCACACGCTGTGAAATCCACAGTATCAACAAACGATACATCGATGGGTATATGATAAAAGCTAACATCACTTAAGAATTCTTTAAAAAGTATATATGTACCATAAAAGTTTTGTTTAAGAAGCAGACAATTTAAAAGTGAAAAAGAAATGTCAGGTCGTGAGGAAATGCTCATAATGCAGGATTTTGCACCATTTACTGCAGACCTTCCGGGGGAGTAACCATCAAATCAGATTTTTTTTATCCTTATCTAAAATCAAATCAGTATATAGCGATAATAATGACTAGAACTTGGCAAACAAGTAGTACTGTGGAATCGTTTTAACGTAGTTCCACCCTCCTGTGACGTCATAAGATTTCGCAAAGTCAATGATTTAATAAGATTTATGCATGTCAGGAACATAAATTTTGTTGGAATCTTTTTCAATAGTTATTGTTAAAAATGTTGTTGACCATAAAATATTTCAAAAGTCTAAGTTTCATATGAAAAACCAATTATATGTTTCAAAATATTGAATCCAAGGGCAATAACTCTGTTTCCATTAAGTTATTCATCAAGTCCATTATGCAATATATTTCCTTTATTTTTATAAATATTTTGTATATTTTTTAAAGAAACAGTTTCATGAAATTGTTATGAATACTGTTATATTGTTATAACCAGTTTTTGTGAAATTTTGATAATGCTGTTAAAGGAAAATTGCAATTTTCTGACGTTGAAAACAGGTATATTGTGCTAATTGATAAACATTTTATTAATACCACAACATACTTATTTTATCATTTTTATTTGTTACTTAGATATATTATTTGAAGAATCAACAATCAAATCTAAGATTGAATCTATAATTCTAAAAGTGTGGAATTACTTTAATTCATGGACTAATGTTCGTGGGTAAGCAAAGTTTTTGTAATTCGTGGGGACACAATTTCATCGGTAAGCGATACGATGTTACTAAAAGAGATAACTCTAGTTGATTTAAAAATAATATTGAATGACACGTAAATTCGTGGGTAAGAGTGACCCACGAAATCCACCAACAATAATGATTCCACAATAAATTAGTACAACATTTTCATGTATAAACTGTCTCAAAATCTCCCTAAGATGTTATGTACACAGCAAAAGGTGTAAATGAGTGGGGTGGAGATTGTGACAAGTAGCTAAACGATCAAGTGCTAGACCCCCCCCCCTTCACAAATTCCTGGATCCGCCTATGGATGGAGCATTTGTTCAAACATCGTTCGTGATACTCTCAATTGAAAAAACCAAACAAATCATAACTATCGTACAAAGACCAACGGCAATCAATATAGATATGAATGACTCCACAAATTACTGTGGAATTATTAGAATTCGTGTTGGCTCAATTTTCGTGGAATTCTTGGGTACCCCTCACCCACGAATTTACATCTTCAACGAATAAAGACAACTAGTACATGTATACAAGAATCTTACAAATGCAAGGTGAAGATAACGAACAGTGATCAATCTCATAACTCCTACAAGCAATACAAAATAGATAGTTGGGCAAACACGGACCCCTGGACACACCAGAGGTGAGACCAGGTGCCCAGGAGGAGCAAGCAGACCCCGTTGACCGGTCACACCCGCTGCGAGCCCCACATCCCGACCAGGCAAACGGAGCCATCCGCAGTCAAATCAGTGTGCCAAGAACGGCCCAACAATCGGTATGAAACACGCCAGACAGCACCTGACTCAACGCGAGGCTGTACTGACGAACCAGACCGCCACAACGACCATAGAATTTGCGAAATGCTGACTTCAATCGAGACTGTTGAAATCCCTGTACCATCAACTTGTTTGTCAGTAGCTTACCTCGATTTAAAAACTGACTATACCCAGAACAAGCTCTTGCATATCGAATCAGTTGAGATATATAAACACCATATGCAGGTGATAATGGAATATTGCTACATAAATGTGAGAAGTTGACGATGGAGAAGCTGAAATCTTCCCGTTTGTCATACAATTGAGTTGTCAGTTTGCCGTTAATGTCTACTTTCAATAAAATATCTAAGTATGAAGCAGAAGTGGACGACTCTGTGGTGTCCTTCATTTCGAGCTCACAGGGATATATCAAACCGACACACGAACGAAAGCCATCACCGTCAACAGACAAAACGTCATCGATATATCCAAAAGCCGAACCGAAGGCCACAGCGAGAGACCCTCTCCTCTCACGCAGAAGTTTTTGAACAAATTCTGCTTCATATGAATATAAAAACAGGTCAGCTAAACGAGCCAAAGGAGCACAATTCGTGCCCATGGGAATTCCAACAGACTGTTGGAAGACCTGATCACCAAAGACCAAGAAGATATTGTCAATGAGGAACTCTAGCATATCTCCCACCCCAACCCCAGAGCACCACGAAATTACGTCCCAACGAACCCGTAAACATTCAGCAAATCCATGGAAATTGGCCCCCACGAATTTAAACGATTCTACAGTTCTAATGATTTGAAAATTATATATAAAAAATTAAATAAAATTGAAACAAGAAATTGCCCCATTCAAACAATTCACAATTGCTCATGGAAAATAGATCTTTATACTTTGAATAGTCAACATCTTAATAGTATTTTGCAAGAAAAAATGTTCTGTGCATTATATCCATTAAATAGAATTTCATACTCTCTGTGATGCCGTGAAAACTGTTAACACACCAGGACATTCAGTGGACATGTTGTTTTACACGAAGGGCATTCAGATTCAAGGCTGACAGAGAAACCGCAACTTCAAAGGCACTGACTAATGATTACAACGCCGTTATCTTATGCACATTTATGAATCGAGTAATATTACATACCAGTATTTAGGGTCCCCGTGTATATACAGGTACGCCTACTGTTACCCCAGCATAAGACAGTGGCTATCAATAGCCACCGTCTAAAAAGGTCGGAAACCAGCCTATGTATAGATCGAACGTTAAAAATGGCCAACTTTGCCTGTAATGATAGCGGAAAAAGAGCGATGTCGAAAAAATCATAAAGCTAGTACCCACCTCCACCCCTAATGTAGCTACGTAACTGCAATGCAGGCATGACGATGCAATGCAGGTCGAGCTGTGTAATGTATTATAGATGATAAGCATAAAACTTTATTTCCAACTTATTGGTTCAAGTTTCCCTTCTGGAAATTTTATAGACCCGTGTGAATAAGTTGTTGATATCATGGTATGTATTTTGTACTTTTTATCGTCTACATGGGATTTTATAGGTTAGCTACAAAATAAAAACATTCTTTAAAAAAAATAAGTTTATAATTACATTTTATTTGCATTGCTATATCTATTTCACTGTTCCTTATTTGTGAGGCACTGAAATGTAATGGGTTAACATGGATACCGTACGCTGTGTGGAAGGGTACATTGTAATTTTGATTACTAACAGAAAAAGGTAAGCTAATGATTATTTTCTTGAATGTTGTATTATATGTGAAAACTGGTAATACAAACTAAACTTTAGGTTTGAAAGCTTACCAGCCTCTTCCAATTTCGTTTGTATGTCGCATGTTGTCATATTTCAAACTTGTTTGATGGCCACCAGACAAATATTTTTACATAAGAATAGGACACAGTGTTAAATATCTTTGAATGTTGAACGTCATAAAATCTATTTAAATAGACAACTCATTGTAGTTGAAACCACAGGCAATTGCATCGCTTGGGGTCGAATTTACTATAGATCTTTATATAGTAAATTCGACCCCCAAGCGATGCAATTGCCTGTGGTTGAAACACGACTCTGGCAACGCAGGGGTAAATTTACATTGGTTGAGGTAGGAATTTATTTGTGGACCTGTCAGTATTACTGTAAGAATGTATTGTCCGCGGCTAAGACAGAGACCACATAATGCAGCCATTCTGTAGTGTATTTATCCTTCAAGTAGTTTTCTTATGGATTTTTCCTTGTCACTGGGTAAGTTGTATTTTATTTTTTCTTCTTTGAATGGAAAAGTGATAATGCGATGTTTCATATGACAGTATGCTATCTAAACCAGAAACTACGCGATGAGTGCTCAAATATTCGTTTTGGTAGTTGAACTATGTTCAATCCAATTTGGTTATCACACAAATACTGTGCAGTAATTTTGTATGAATTGTAAGGGTTCTGTGTGGGCTAGTTTACTTCTGTGATAACATTAATCATCTTCCATGTAATTATCCGTATTAATTCCATTTTGCTGATTTACATGTAGATCAAATCATTTTTTTTATATGGAAACTGTTTAACATTGTTAGCAGATTTGACAGGCATTTTAAAGTATGTCAGCAGTGTGCGAGGGATGTTCGATATGTAATGTGTATTGTACCACAGCGAGATAACGCTTTGCACAATTTCGCGGATAGTGATACTACTGAATAGCTCTATGCAATACCTTTCCAACAGTATAGACACGAGCCTTCATCTCTACATAGTTTTAAACTTATAGTCATTTCAATAGAGCCAGTCGTTGACTACTGTTGTAAAAATGGTTGGGAAACGGGTTGAAAATATTGAAGAAATTAGAGCTTACACAAAAGTTCGCACAAAACTCGGTCATTCGGTAATGCAGATTTTTACTGAATTGGGGGGGGGGGGTTATGGGTTTGATAAGGTATCTTATGAGACAGTTCGTAGGTACAGAAAGACATTTCTGACTGGCACAGAGTCCGTCAAAGATGCAGCAAAATCTGGCCGACCTGTGACTGTAACAGGCAAGGCAAATGTCTCAAAAGTCAGGGAAATAATTGAAAGTGATATCAGATACACGATTCGTGATATTGCCAAAGCTGTTGGCATATCGCTATCGCAGGTGCATTTCATTTTAAAGCGTATTTTGAAAGTACAAAAGATGTCTGCCGGATGGATACCGCATGTATTGACAGATGACAAAAAAAGGGACACGAGTACAAACCGCTAAGCAATTGCTCAAAATGTTTCCCAAATTCAATCAAACACAATTTGCAAACATTGTTACTGGTGACGAAACAAGGGTTAACCATTTTGAGCCAGTAAGAAAAATTGGAAAACAAAATATGACGAACTAAACACGTTAGAAGGCCTGTAGTTGCCAAAAAGAACCATAAGCACAAAGAAGGTTCTTTATTGTATATTCTTCTCATGTGATAGTATAGCCCTACACATGCCGGTGCCGAAGTGCAAATTAAAGTGTTACATGTCAATATTACGGATATCTTGTACTTGAAAAGCTCAAGAAATATTATCATAAACGACGCCCTGTGTCAGGATTTAGGCATGTTCGTTTACTTCATGATAATGCTCCATCACATACATCTGAACTTGTGAAGCAATTTTGAAGTATGAACTTCTTGACACACCTACAATACTCTCCAGATCTAGCCCTATGCGACTTTGTGCTTTTTCTAAAACTTAAAAAGTTCTTATCTGGTCGTCGTTACAAGTCCCGACAAGCCCTTGGTTCAACCATCAGTCAGTGCCCCAGAGGTCTACCTAAATCAGCATACCGTGACACCTTTCACAATTAAATTAAGGGATTGAAATTATGTATTTAAAACCGCTGACAATACTTTGAATGGATGTAATGTTCATTTCACTATTTGAGTCGAATGCTTTTGAGATATCGTACAATACACATTACATATCGAACAGCCCTCGTATGTTTCATTTTAGAGATACGTAGGAAAAGTGTAATAATTTCAGAAGGTATTGTAACGTTTTCTAAAACATTTGCCATAAGATTTTAGCAGACAATGGGTCATATATTACAATAAACTTGAAAATGTAGAACACCCTTTTCAGGCATTATTTTTTTTAATAAAAGTTTGCTTTGTAGTAGAACAGTAAGTAATACATGATCAATTTTGCCAAATAATCTTAACAACGATATGAATTAAGATATTCAAAACTGCATTATGTTGAATATACAATATTGTTGCATGGCGTATAAACAAAGTCGAAAAGATATTTCAAGTAACCTTTTTAAAGTGTATTTGAAAAACCAGTCCTTGGTATTTAAAAAAAAGTGCGCATCAATGCTGATCTTTGTATGAGCTTACAGAGGAGTTTATCATATAATATAAAATTTGATATACCAAGAGCTATGACATGTGTCCGCCAATTGAACGATTTTTCTTATGTTGTTTGTCATAGAGTTGATTTCTGCTGCAGCTCGTTAATTCTTGTTTAGAAACAAGGTCTACGGAAATATGTCCTTTTTCTTCCAATCTTTAAAAACTGTTTGTATACTGACAGTAACTGAATCCAGCGTGAACATTTCTTAGAGTAACCTTTTAGGCATAAAAGGCTATCTTTATAAATTGAATATATCTTCGACTTTACCTAACATTGTGTTGCACTTGTACAGAATATTTACCCATGAAACTGTTAACAAGAGGCAACATCCTCATCTAATGCACAATTACATGTATGCTATCCATATAGATATGTGTACACTCTCGGAATCCAATGAAAGGGACAAAATCTAAATTATTGCACTATATTGAGTTGCTATATCTAACCAAAATATGTCCACCTATTAGAATTTGATTGGTATAAAACGTCGGTGTAAAAGACATGATATTTCGAGTCTTATCAGTATAAAAGATTTACATGTAATTCGAAATTTTTATAGTAACACGTATCTATATGAATCACATTTAATTGTTTAGCGTATATTGACGCAGTAGTGATTGTGCATTTTCTTATATCGAAAAATCCTAACTAAACTGCCCAAGACGAATAAATTAGGAAAATGTCGACCGACGACATGTTGTGTGTATGAAGTAGCGTCAACTTTGATGCGTTTGGTTATAACTTGTGTTCCCTAACGTAAATAATGAGAAATCTGAAGTATGAGGCGTTGTTATGACGTTACGATGTTATGTTTTCTGACGTAAATACATGTAATTAGACAATTGACGAATGAGGCGTTGCTATGTCGTATAATAACGATATGTTGGTTTGAATTGTGAAAATGTAGGGCGCAACAATGTTGTGTTCTCACACGTGAGTACATTTAATGAGATACTTGAAGAATGAGGTGTTGTTACATTGTAAAATAACACTATGCTTACTCGACCGAGTGTGTGATATTTTTTTCCGCAAGAGTGTATGAGCTAGCGATAAAACCATGGGTATTGCCTAACGTAATTAATCTTGAAGAGTGAGGCGTTGTTAGGTCGCAAAATAACACTAAGTTATCTTAATTTCCACTGGTGTATGAGCTAGTGACGCAACCATGTTGTGTTTCCTGATGTAGATATTGATTGATTGATTGAATATTGTTTAACGTTCCTCTCGAGAACCTTTCACTCACGTGGAGACATCAACATTGTCGATGAAGGACTGCAACATTTAGGCCTATGGTCGGCGCTTATGGTCATTGAGCAGGGGGGGTCTATATCGTGCCACATCTGCTGTGACACGGGACCTCGGTTTTTGCTGTCTCATTCGAAGGACCGCCCCATTTAATCGCCTCTTACGACAAGCAAGGGGTACTGAGGACTTATTGTAGTAGTTTTATTCAGGCAGAACAATCATTTTTGTATAAAACATCATCAAAATATAAATATATAAATACACATGCCAATTGTATAAAACTTAGCATACCAGATGTTATCACAGTCATTTTATCACAGTATTGTCATCACATACAAGATATTATCACCGCTGCATTATGTACTTATATCACAGTCTACCTAGGATAACCCATTAATGCAAAAATATTACTGCTTATTTCCAATGGGGTCCTTAAGACTTCAAAAGTATATCTATGTCAATAAATAAATAAATTACAATTGGATGGCATGGACAGCAATGTGCAAATATTTTGGTAAATGAATGATGTAGTGTGGCCAGAATAGAGTAACATCAATGTACAATTAAAAACTTAAAATGAATAATAACGTGAATAAGGTTCTATTTCTATATACAAACTTCATATTCTCCCTCTAGCAGGCTTCTTGTGCAAGATGCGTTTTAACTAATGATTTGAAATTTACCTTATTATTAACGGACTTAACTTCAAATGGTAAAGAATTCCAGTCTATCATAGCATGATAGTAAAAATTGGAACTATCGTAAGCCCTCACCCTTGGAACCATGAAATTAAAATTGGAACCCGCTTTAGATAGTAACATTGTTGTTTCTGAAATAATGCTCGTGCAAGTATCTTGGTGCAAGGTCATGAAAAATATTAAAAACATGATTTAGACGCAGTTTTTTAACTCTATCATCTACACAGAGTGTGTTAACTGAATCAAAGATTTCGCAATTTATAGTGGTTCTAGGCCCTATATTTTGGATGAACCTGGTTGTTTTGTTTTGAAGAATCTGTAATTTCTTTTGCAAGGAATTAGATCAACCTGCATACCACGCAGACGAGTAGTAATCAAAGTATCATTGAATAAGTGCAGATGCTAACGTTGACCTTGACTTTCTGTTTAGCAAAGCTCCATTTCTGTACAGGAATGTTAACCCTGAGTTGACCTTGGTTGTAATCTCATTCACAATGACATTGCATTTCAAAAACTTATCAATAGTTACCCCTAAATATTTGACCTAATTACTTGTTTTGATGACATGATTATGACACTTGACTTCAAACTGACCTTCGGTAGAAAGCTTGCGACTAGGGCCGAACAGGATACATAAATTTTTCCCGAGATGAAGTGACAACTTGTTGTTTACTAGCCAATCAGAACAATTTTCTTGGACTTTGCCAAGTTTCATTAAAATGACATTTGAATCTCTGTGTGAATACAGGATTGCACTGTCGTCTATATATACGATCAACTTACAGTCTTCATCAACGCTAGTTGACATGTCATTGACACAACATAAAAGTAATAATGGGCCTAAAATACTCCGTTGGGTGCCACAATGTAATTTCCCTATGGTCAGAAAGCTTGCCCCCACACCCTACCACTTGAGATCTGCCTGTTAAGTATGATTGAAACCAATTACTTTCAATTCCCATAATGTCTAAATTATTACGTAAAATTTCATGATCAACAGTATCGAACGCATTTTGTAAATCTAACATTATCATACCTGTAAAAAGTCCTTTGGATGTGTTCTCCCTAATACGATCTAATAAGTGAATAAGTCAAGTATCAGTTGAAACTTTACTTCTGAAGAAAGATTGGAACTCATACATGTTGTTTCGTTGTAAAAAAAATCTTTCAATTGAACATAAACACTTTTTTCTTTGACACAACACTTAAAATACTTACTGTTCTATAATTACATACTTGCAGTGCTTGCCCTTCTTAAACAGATGTTTTACTTTTGCTTGTTTCATACTGTTTGGAACAATTCCAGAAACAATAGATTGCTTGATGATTTGATGTCAATGGCATTATGATAACACTTGCCCGTAGTTTCAAATATTTAACAGAAATATCATTCAGACCAATGCTTTTTGTGACATTAAGATTGCAAAGTTCTTCATACACAAACGTTTCGGATACTACATTTAAAACAAGACGGTTGTTATACAAATTTCTTTCTGCATAAAAACTTCTAAAATATTCTGACAGTATATTGTATGTACCTTTAGCAATGGGCAAGGCATGTACAATCTTTGAAGCAATAGTTGTGAAAAAAGTGTTAAAATTATTAGCTTTTTAAAATTCATTATGGCAGATGTTATCATCAATATTTAGAACAATATTTTTGTCCTCCTTATTTTGACTTCTATATCCAAGATTATTCAATTGTTGCTAAAGCCTTTTCGGATCATCTTTGTTTTCTTCAATTTTCAATATGTGTTCTGACTTTGCTTTCAATATTTTACGTTGTAATAAATTTCTTGCTCTAGAAAATTTGTTGTGATCTTGTTTTCTACTTTTTCTAAAAATGTGTAAAAGTCTATCCCTTTCTGTGATTCGTTCTAATATTTCATGATTCATCTATGGTTCAGTTCTTTGCTTTAACCTCACGTCTTTGATGTGAGCAAAATTACATTTAGAAAATATCTTTGAAAGTAATCCAATCATTTTCTACATACACGATGTATTCAGACATTGTACAACGTGACAAGTCAACGTTTTCCAATTCCTCAATAAATAATTCAGAAAGCAATGTTGTTATGTCATAAGATAACGCAGTACTTTACTGACTGAGTGTGTAGTACCTTTCTGAACAAGTGCGTGAGCTTGAAGCGTTGGTCGTCACTATGTCATAGAAGTATCTTTGATTTAAGAATGTATTATATGCAAATTGCTTGCGCTGCTTTAGTATACACTTTCTGTAGAGATGGCCCGGTGAAGCAAATTTATACACTTCATTTACTAATTGGATACTATGTTTCTTTAGAAAGATAAATCTCTTTAATCTCTAAAACGTGTACACCTTCGTTCCAATCTTGCATGAGTTGTGTTTAACAATGCATATTTCATAGTGCTTACACGAAGATTCTGTTAAGTTTTGCAATTAATCTGGGATTTTCCATTATAATTGTTCTTTCTATGTTATAGGTCGATATATCTATGCGATCTGCTTTTACAACCAAGTGAGCTTGGTGTTGTTTTATGTAACTGCAAAGTTCTCCACTCTCAGGGATTTTCCTCTTCATGCTGCTTTACATTGATATGTCCTGATGTACTTTTTTCTGTAGATCATGCTTTGTGTTATACACATCATCGGGTTACTTTGATGTGATAAGTTTCTTTCCTTAATTTTGTTTACAAAACGGCTTTTGTTTCACAGGCATTTTGAAGATTTGAAACGATGTTTGAATATCAATAGGAATGGTATAAATGAAAATATCTGGACACACGTTATCCACCACCTACATTCATAGTTGTTACGTCCTGACTGAATTCATTTATATTACGTTTTACCGTCTTCTAAAATTCAAGACACATTGACAGTCAGATTCCAAATACATGGCAGCTGGACTTTGCTGATGTTGAACTAAGAACGAAAAAATAAAGTGGAATCGATACGTTTGCAAGCACTGTTTAGCTTTCCCAATTATTCTCAGACACCTCATAAATTATGTGTTCTCTTATTAACCCAATATAAGTGATATTACAGGAGTTGCACCACACTTTCTTCCTAAAATGATTAAGAAGGGTTATTGTCATTGCTTTTTTCATATGATTATTGATTTGTAAAGACAAAATAATATAGGCCAAATAAACTTAATAAAAAGTCAGGATACTGACTAAACTTGAAAGTTGAAATCTGAATCCAAATCAAACTGAAAACCTAATGATACATCACCCATTTGTTTTCATTGCCTTTCAAAGTGGCAAAAATAGATAGATGTTCATATGAAATGGACTTTTCTCATTTTTTTTTCCAGACTTCAACTTCCACATTATCGGTGTTTCCGGTAGACATTTGCCCTAAAAATGAAACTGAAGTGGAAGAAGCCTCGGGAAAACTTAATTGTTCTATTGGTTACGACGAAACTAAGAATGAGTATCATTGTGTACCCATGTCAAACTTTACACAACTTGTCAAGTTTTGTTATCCGAAAACAAGTGGATTGATAGGAAAAGGTATTTGAGATATAAAACATGTAGTTTAAGTCCTCACTGTAGTATATATCATCTGTACCTTAGTGCATTGAAATATCACTTTATTACTTTCATGAAGGTTTGTTTAAATCATTGTTAGTTATATTCGTTAATAGACAACAACCATGACAATATCTTTGTAATGGCAACATATATTTGAATGTTCGTTTTATTTCTACTATTTTATTTCAATCAGTCTGCTTATGTTTAAGGTCTTTGCATGTTTCTTTCGGGAAACACTTTGGATGCTCGAGAGTGCCACCAATTTAAAGATGGATGTCCTGATATCCTTTACACTTCCGAGACGATGTACCAATGTGAGTATGAAATGATTATAACATGATAAAGTGAAGACAACGAATAGTGATCAATGTCATGATTTCTAAAAAAACCAATTGAAATACAAAAATAATACTAGGACACACAAGGACCCCAGGATACACGGTCGAAATGACATTTTTACTCCTCCTAATCACGTAATCCCACCTCTGGAATATTTATGGATCCGTGTTTGTCCTGCTCTGAATTTTGTAATATTTATAGGAGTTATGAGGTTGATCGTTATCTTCACCTTGTCATCAAAGTTCATGGATAAGTAAAGAAATACGGTTTCCTTGAAATTTGATTTTCTTTCAGTTAAAACAAAGCTTGCATGTTTCGATTCCGTAGTCTGATACCGCAATGAAACAACAAAAATCAAATCATCGAAAAATAGTGAAACCACAATATATGATTGTATTTTGATAGTTCTTGTCTGTTCGCTGATCAATAAAGAATCCAAATGCTATTTGGCAGATCCTGCATGCCCTTTTCTCTGGTATATTTTCAATAAATACACAATATTTAATGCGTTTTAGATTATCATTCGACAAAAATAAATGAAATATATCAGTAGCGTTCACCATGATAATAAAGTTCCTAACATTTTAATGATTTTTCTCGATACCTTGATTACATCTTTTACAGGCAGCCTTCATCTACCCCCGTCACAAAACCACAACTAATAGAAATACCCCGATGGATACAGGTACATCAACAATGATTATAGTGATTGGGATATTTACTCCTTTGAGTCTTCTGGTTCTATCAGCTTTTGCCTACTTCATGTTCAGAAGAAGACGAATGAGAAATGAGAATGGTAATGTAAAACGTTAACTTGTCTAAATTACATTTAGAACATATGGAAATCGTAAATGAGCAAATGTAATACTACCTTTGACGCTTCCATGCTCGATAAAAGGATGAATCAACACTCACTGTAATTTATATTGAAAAAAAGTAGAATAAGGAACAAAATATTTGCTTTTTATTCCTTTTCTTTTGCTGACATCTCATTATCCCATGGGCTTGTCTTTAACATCACGTTATGACATAAAAATCCACTTTCTGGTTCGTTGACAACAGACTTAGTACCTTTGATTAGGGTAGCCAATAAACTATAGAAAAGTTAACTAAAGGATATAAATTACAGAATCCAGTGAATGTTTTATCAAGCTTCATTTTTACACCTCACGAAAAATATTATTGTGAAGGAACAACTCTAGACATATTGTGCCACAAAATATGTGAAAAGTAGACCTAGCGTAAATCAAATATGGATTCTCAAAAAGTTTGAAAGACCTTTAGAAAATTTGAAATCACAAAACTTTTCTCAAATCAACATTATATATAAACCTACGACTTTTAAACAATTTACACCACCATCCCTCACAAAAAAGTCCATTTTGGCACCAAAGACGTATGCTTAATCAGTAACAATGGAACACGGAAAGAAAGTATTCATATCTTGTGATCGGTCGTCCAAAATACTTTCTTAAGCACCACTCTAATTTTACGTAAAAAGGTACTCTAATTCTGCGCGCAACTACTCAGAAAGCGATATCAAAAGATGTTGGTGTTCTTTATTGACAAAATCTACGTATTCCATGGGTGCGATTTGTGCACCTTAATTAGCTTCCCTGTTTTGTTTTGTTTTGCAGTCTTTTGAGGCATGATTTATTAAAAAGCTTTTAATTTAGAAAGACACCGTTAACCTGTCGTTAGCTCAAATACTGTCTGACGTGTTTCATACCAATTGCCAGGCCGTTCTTTACATAATAATCTTGATAAGGATTACTCCACTTACTTGATCAAGAGATAGGGCTCACGGTCGACAAGGGATGTTTCATCTCCCTACTTACCTGGACCCCGTTTTACAAAAGGTCTTATGACTAAGACTAAGAATGTTCCATAGTTCTAAAATCTAGTCAACTTAATAAATTTTGTGAAATCAGACTTCCATAAAAATCACTGTTTAATTATCGTAAAGAATAAAAAAAATTACAAAAGAAGGTCTTGGTCTTAGTCGTAAGCTTTTTTGTAAAACGTAATTCTGATTGCACATCTGCTGTGTATAAGAGTCCAGTACTCTTAATTTTGTATTTTTATACGATTATAAGGATCACTCTTCGTCATCGTTACCTTTTTATAATCAGTAAGAAATTCTAACTTTGGCCTTCAACTCGAAATACATTGTCGACGTTTACTTCCATTCTATGTCGTAATATTAGATTTGTTCCTGCTTATGGTGTTATGTCTTTCAACTGATTATGCCAGAGTCTGGTCTTTATACATATATAATCAAATCTAAACCGACGAATATGTTGATACTGCAGGAGTTAACGCCCTACTTTCTGTGGTTTGACTAGTGGCAGGTGCAATATTGCCTAACAGTTCTTGTGCAATACTAAGATTTGGGGACTTATTTGCTCCTTCATTGGCACCATTTCCATCACCCACATTCTGCGCGGCAGCCTCGTCAGTGGTACTTCCAGTGGCAGTACTGCTCTCCGATAGGTTAGGCTGGGTACTTGAGTTGTTCTGTTGTAGTATTCCACCAGGCAACATACCGCTGTTCTGTAGGACTGAAAAACAGTTTGTGTAATAACCGGGATGGCTGCTGTTAACATCTGTGTCATCGACTCAGTAGTCAGGTTCTGGTTACCCACATAAATTAAAACAGGTGTGTCTCCATGTTCATTGGCCACTTGTGTAGCTGTGTTTATCTGTTCAGGTCCTGTACCTTGCCCTACGTCAAGAGTCGGTCTACTGTGAGTATCCGACTTCTTGCTTTGCCACGTGGGGTTCTTCCTACAGACGTTGATTGTGTTGTAGTCCTCCTAGGTGTTGCGCTTCTCCCACGAGACTCCCCACCTTCCTCCACTTTGGACGTGAAGTGGCCTGTTCCATAACCTGTGTTTAACTGAAAAATTCAATTCATTATTCCTTTGCCTCAGAGAGTTTACAGTTGTTTACATAACAAACATTTGTTGTCAGACTCCCATACATAGTTATACTGATTTAATCAGATACATACAATGTGAAATATCAGCTTATATCTGGTAATTATATTTCACTCTGACTTAATATATACCATGAGAAACAGATACACAAAGTGTTCCTTATAAACACATCAATTCCATTTGAACTGATTATCAGTTACCCTATTCCAGTTCCATATGAACTGAAAAATGTTGGATGCCCAGTTCCATATATAAAAAAAAATTATACGGTTCCACTTTTGATGCACCAGATGCACATTTCGACAACTAATGTCTCTTCAGTGATGCTCAACCGAAATGTTTGAAATCCGAAATAACAATAAAGTTGTAGAGCTATTATAGGGAAAAACAGTATGCCAAAAAGTGGAGTCCAATTCGTCTAAGGATAAAAGCTATGCGTGAGGGAGATAATCCTTAATTTTGAATAAATTTTTAAATTTCATAACAGCAATTAAATATACATCCGTATTTTCAAGCTAGTAACAAAATACAGTAAAACTCGAATATAGCGAACACGGATATAGCGAAATTACGGCTAAAGCGAAGTAAAATCGATTTCCCCGGCAAATTCTTTATATATTCTATATAAAAATCTGCGTTTATAACGAACATGGATATAGCGAATTTACGGATAAAACGAAGTAAATTCATATTCCCCTTGAATTAAAAATGAACGTAAAAATCACCTTTTATAATGTTTTTTTTTTTTCATTTTAAACTCGTGAATTTTAACAATCGCTTATTACAAAATTTCTTTTAGTATTTTTTCAAAAGAGATTGTTAACGCAAAACAATACTTACACATACATTTAGCAAATATATTGTCGGTATTGTTAACTATTCTCGTTAATTAAATTTGAAGTTTGATTGCATTTATTATATCGTACACTCATTTATTTGTGTAAAGCAACAAGTAAATGACAACTGCAAGAGACTGTTTGTATGCATTGCACATAATTTTGTTGATATTTTTCTTTCGACATGTTCTTGCGTAACCTAACAATCCCTAAAGATAAATTATCATATATAAATCAGTGTGTATATATTTTGTACAAAAATATTTCTTCTCGAAAATACATAGGCTTAATTTCTTTTAGAGACAATACAAACTCAAGTATATCGATTACTGCTTTCTTATGCAACTGATATACATGTAGAACAAATCAGTTTTATAACGAATTCGTTATATTTTAATTATGAATTCGCTATAAACATATAGTGAATTACGCTTAGAGCGAATTTTTAGAGTGTCCGCAGAAATTCGCTATATCAGAGTTTTACTGAGCTACTGGGTTGTAGAGACCCTCGGGGACTAACAGTCCACCAGCAGAGGCCTCAACCCAGGGGTCATACTATAAAAATCTTATACGGTACCAATTTTGATGCACCAGATGCGCATTTCGACAAATAGTGTCTCTTGAACTGTTTCATTTGAACATATACTTATCAAATTCAGGGTTCCATGGAACCACAAGTTCCATATGAACATCTTTCTAATATATGCATCAAACCAAATTCCATTTGAACTGGCAGACCGATTCCATATGTGAATTGGCTAAATTGTCATACGCTCTATAAGTAAACTCCATACAGCATTATTAGACCAATTCCATATGAACTGCTTATTACAAAAATTACTGATTTAATGTAGCATTATCCATCCAGTAATGAGCCATTTGTGAAGTATAACATCGTGTTATCTATTATATAATTTTCCTTTTTTTAAAGCCCATCATTCTCTAAAACACATCATGTCATACTTAACTTAACTGTGTCGTATAGCTGTCAGGATGGCCCCTGTAATGTTCCGAAAATATTTTGGCATGCCAAACTGGCAATTGAAGTGTACCCCGTCTACATAATTACTATCCATAGATGTCTTCACCCCTTTGATTTTCCAGTATGTTATAGCACTGTTTGGTGCGCGAGACAATTCTGCTTTTAATAACTTGTTTCCCTTTTTTGTAGCAGAAATCTTAGCGATTAGAATAAAAAACAATAACAGCATTAACGGTGTTGTGATAAATAATTCTGAAATAAAGAGTATACAGCACGCAGACGATTTAACAGTTGCGGTAAATAATGAAATTTCTATGAAAAATGCCCTAGATGAAATAAATAAATTCTGTGAAAGTGCTGGCTTTAAAATTAATATCAACAAAACTGAATGTATTTTGCTTGGAAGATTGAAAAATCAGTTTGAAGAACTTTCTGGTATTAGAGTTACAAGTAAAGCGGTCAAGTGTCTAGGCATTTTTTTAGGTCACGATAAAGAAGAATGTTACAATAAAAATTGGATGAGAATATATAATGAAATGGAAAAATTGTTTGAATCCTGGAAAAGAAGAAAATTAACACTTTTTGGCAAAACATGCATCATAAATACACTTGCCATTTCAAAATTAACATATGTATCGTCAATTCTATGTCTTCCTGATAAAGATTTTATGA
Organism: Ostrea edulis; assembly: GCF_947568905.1. Lineage (NCBI taxonomy): Eukaryota > Metazoa > Mollusca > Bivalvia > Ostreida > Ostreidae > Ostrea > Ostrea edulis. The sequence continues at coordinate 68,898,795 of NC_079164.1, forward strand.
AAAAAGTACGATTAATCTTTAATTTCATTTGATAAAAAAGAAAGAATCAAAAGAAACACTTTGGTTGGAGATGTAACAAGAGGTGGTCTTTCAATAGTAGATGTAGAATGCAAATTAAAAGCAGCATGGATACCGAGATTATTAAATTCAAAGGGAGTCTTACTTGAAATTTTAAATAATTATTGTAGAAAACTTAACTTTGATATATACTGTATGTTAAAATGTTCAACTACTGATGTGGGGAATTTAAACAAAACTAAATTACCACTATTTTATAAAGAAATGCTGTGTTGCTTTAATGAATGTAAAAGAGAACTTAACTTTGATAAAAGATTACCTGATGATATTTTACAACAACCATTATGGAATAACACAAATCTGAAATATAAAGGAAAACCCATTTTCTTCGATAATTGGGTGAGATCTGGAATTTTTAAACCGCTAGAACATTATTCATACATTAATGACAAATCTAACTGCTATGTGAATACAAAATTATTATGACAATCACGAGAAAAATTCGAGGACTAAACGATTTTTCAAATTCAAGCTGTGTAAATAAACAAAATGTCACTAATTTTAACTTCCTTCTTGAATTTACCAATATACTTAAAACATCAAGTAATCTTTTTTATAAAAATTTAGTTGAAAAAAAGTTTTGCAAACCCAATGTTCAGGCATTACTAGCTGAAGAATTCAAAATATTCGGTGATTCTAATTGGATAAACATTTATAAATGTAAAATTAAAGATTTGAAAGACAAACAGATAGCGGAATTCAGTTATAAGTTATTGAATAACATATTATGTAATAATGCATATATTAGCAAATGGAAAAAAGATGTAAAGAATGAATGTACACATTGTAAGCAAGTTGAGACTACAAATCATCTGATTTACGAGTGTGATAATGTTTTAAATATATGGAACACTGTTGGCAGTTATCTATCCTTCAAAGTTCAATGGAAACACATTGTTGTTGGGTTTTTTCTAGAACAAAATGATAAAACCAAATCCTTAAATTTACTTATTACTTATATAGCCTACAGAATATACAAACATAAAATGTTATGTAGATTAGATTCTTTAAGTGAAACGACTTTTAATATGTATAATCATGTTAAAAAATCATTATGTTTCTATACATCAGTATTGAAGTATATAAATGCAAAAGAGCATAAATTTTTTGAACATCTTTGTAAATTAATGTAACTTGACTGCTGTGAAGAGACCAGTATAAACTATCCTTAAATATTTATCATTATAACTATACGGTCAACTTAGGACTACATTGTTCATATATTATTCCTTAAGTAATTTCTATGTTATTCTACTGTTGATATATCTATATCAACGTTGTATATGATATTTTTATGATTTCGAAAAATATTTGATATTATGTATTTTCATATAAATTATATATATGCCTTATATAAAATAATATTATAATAAAATACATTCAATCCAATGGGCCCCTGGCACCATTGGTGAGAATTAAGAGGGAGTATCCGAGGATATTTTATCCCAAATAGTATGTATACTTTTTAATAAATGATGAAAATTCAACAAAAAAAAAACAAAAAAAAACTTGTTTGCCTCTCTCACGTTCTCATTGTATTGCGAAGGTTGTACGACACGAGTTACTTCCCTTGGCAACAGTTGTATCTCACTTTCCACACCTGTGCCATCGCAATGAGTTTAAAAATCACTTCCTGGGGCGTAATATCCAGCGAGTCCATATCATTCCCCCCAATCTGAATTATCAGACATTTGGGCGATGCTCCCACAGTGTTTATGAATGAGGTCAATTTCTTCACATCCCTTGAATTTGTAAAGTGTCCCCCACTTATCCCATACAAGTGTGTTTTAACATTTACATTATTCAAGTTAAAGTTTTTGAGCTCAGGTTTGCTCTGCATATAGGATCGTAAACGTTTCACATGGGAACTTCCAATGACTACACCATCCATGCCGATTTCCTCGGCAATATCCAATTAATGTTTACCTATATCAGGCCCAGGTTAACACTGGTTAGCATCCGATGACACTCAATCAGGTGTACTCAAATATATACAACACAAATTGACTTACATGTGCTTTGGCTATAAGCCCAAATAATCTTCAGAAATTCTGTTTACTCTGGACTTGTCCAGCCATTAATTTTAAAAATTTCTAGAATGCGCCAATATGCGCCCTCTATATGCAAAGTTGCGTAACTCAACAATCAAAATTACCTCCCCTTGCGCTAAACATGAACAGTACAAGAGAGATAACTCTAATAAGATATACAAACCTACAGTTTGCCAAAAAATAGTTTATTTCATAAACTATTTTAGTTGAGGGTAACATTGATTTTTTTTTTTATTATAAGCAACAAAGCAGAAACACTTACGTCAGTTGACATTTGATCAACCACGGTCATGCGATATTTCATATATCTATGCGGGTATTCGTGTTTATTACAAACGCTCAAATGACGTCGTCTAAGAATCTACGGCGAACTGTACGCACATAAATTTGACGCATGCGATATTTTTTATAATATCACCCGTTGTCAAGTACTGTTACCCGTTGCTAGATACTATCACCCTGGAGCGCGTGCTTTCTGTTGACAGAGGGCAACACTATGTTTTTTCAAATGCTTCCCGACCAATCAGATTCGAGTATTTTACATGAGTATAACATAATTTGTCTAGTCCTAAAATACATAATTGCACTGTTTATTTTACAAAACAGGGCCAATTACAGATGTATAAAAGAATAGCATTACCAAATAGTGTGTAGAAAGTGAACCATACAAACATTATTTACTCACAATTTTGCAGACTTCGCTCGCTATTTTCGATACGTTTGGGTATTTACATCGCTATTTGTATGCACTAGTGGCGAAAACATAAAACCCAAGAAATTTGTCAAAATCGATTTAAATGTTGTCCATGGTGAATAAATTAGTTTTTAATAATATCTTGCACTACTTTCACAATCAGTTGATCGAAGAAGGGCGCATGTGATGTCACTGTACCACGTGGCTACCTAACTAATTAATAACTAGATTTTTTTAAACCGGGGCTTAAATTGAAGTATGTTAGTGGTTAATTATCGCAATATTTCGGCGTACACACTATTAGAATTGATTACTATAAGTATAAGGAAGACAAAATGCATGTAATTTTGGTATACTTTGAAAAGATGAGATGCGTCCTTTAAGAGATTGTTTTCCGCTATGATTCCCATCGATTATTCACGACCAAGGTATCTGTTTCTTCTTGAACTGAAATGGTAATCTGGCTAAAGACATGGAATCTTCGGTTTAAAAAACAATCAAGGACATAAACCACACAGTAACAGTTTAGCAAAACTTTCAAATCCTTAAATTTTGCTATTTTCAAAGTCCATAGCTCTTTCAAAAATAGGTCAAGAAAGCTCAAACTCAAACTTGATCTGTAGCCATTCAAAACAGCCCGGAAAAATGTCAATATACAGACAGATAGATAGACAGATGTACACACAAGTTGATCACTACAGGAATTCTGCTTCTACAAGCAGAATCCTAATTCATTTCATTTTTTAAAATTAAAACAGAACCAATATTGATTGATTGATTAACGTCCCTCTCGAGAATTTTTTTACTCATAAGGAGACGTCACCATTGCCGGTGAAGGGCTGCAAAATGTAAACCTATGCTCGGCACTTACGGCTTTTGAGTAGGGATGGATCTTTTTCGTGCCACAACTGCTGTGACACGGGACCTCGGTGTTTGCGGTCTCATCCGAAAGACCGCCCCATTTAATCGCCTCTTACGACAAGCAAGGGGTACTGGGGACCTAATCTAACGCGGATTTTCACGGACAGGGCCTCGACATTTATAATGATATTGATTAGAAAATTGCCCAAAGCATGTCTAAGAGTAGTAAAAAATACTAACAATTCCTCTGAAACTTTGTTCTAGACCTGTAATGTGCTCTCATGTTAGGGTTAGGGTTATTGCTGATTGCTTTTACGAAACATGGCAGTGCCTTTTGTTTGAGAAGACTAACAACGTCTTCTCTGTTTCTGATATCCTCCAAGCAGTCAACAACTCTATTAGGTGTTAGTCTCCATGCTTTCAAATTCATTAAGCAACTACATAAAAACAATGGGGTATATGTTAGTACATGTAATTATGTTCCCCAAACAAAGTTTGGGAACATATTGTTTTTACTCTGTTTCTTATTATGTTCCCCAAACAAAGTTTGGGAACATATTGTTTTTACTCTGTTTCTTATTATTATTATTATGTTCCCCAAACAAAGTTTGGGAACATATTGTTTTTACTCTGTTTCTTATTATTATGTTCCCCAAACAAAGTTTGGGAACATATTGTTTTTACTCTGTTTCTTATTATTATTATTATTAAGGTCTTCCGTTTCCAACGGAAGACCTTCTAGTGATTCTACTGTTTATTATTATGTTCCCCAAACAAAGTTTGGGAACATATTGTTTTTACTCTGTTTCTTATTATTATTATTATTATTATTATTATTATTATTCTTTTTCTCCGGTACTTTTTTGTCCGGTAGTGTTCTCAGAAACTACAAAAGGGATCGATATGAAACTTTCCAGGATGATAGTATAGCGTTTGTAGATGTGCATAGTGATAGTTATTTTGTTTGCACGTGCATACACGCGCGCGCACGTGCATTGCAATTTTGGTACAAAAAATGGAAAATCAGAATATTGAAGGGATCGATATAAAACCTAAATAGGATGATAGTATATCATTTGTACATATGAAAAATAATAGTTATTTTGCCAGCACGCATGCGCGTGCACGCGCATTACAAAATTTGTACGCTAACTTTGGAATCAGTCTAACTTTTTTGTTGTTCATTGAAATGGCTTGAAATTCATATCATAGGTAGTTGTTGAGACCCTTAACTGATTTACATGGTCAAAATTACCAATTTGCACGCGCATGCACGTGCGCTTCATTTTGATTGGATAATGCTAAAACGTTTGTAACTATCTTATTTATGAAGCGAATGAGATGATATTCACAGCATATGTAGACAATATGTGTATCTATATGTTGGTGTAACAAAAAATGCCAACGCACACGCGCATGCGCGTGCAACGTTTTTTAAATCTTCAATTTTTAAAGGACGATAACGTTTTTGTTTTTCATCAAATTCTATTGATATTAGGGGTTTAGATGTATCTTGGTACTCCTTACAAATTGCTGTGGTTAGAATTACTGCTCAGCACGTGCATGCACGTGTGCTGATTTCTGATTGGACGATTTTAAAATCGCTATAACTTCCTTATATTTGGTGGAAACGTTATGAAATTCATACTGTGGGTATATGATACAAATGCCTGTTGAACGACATCAACAAAAATTCGGAATCATACACGCGTGCGCGTGTATGCACGTGCAACGCTTTCTTTCATTTCTTGGTACTGAAATGACCATATTGAACGTACTACATGTAATTAAAGGCTAAAATAAAATGATTTTTTCCTATAGATTCACAAGGACATCACTTTTTAATTGGGGGAGGTTTGGGGAACATCTGTAACGGTCCCCGTTACAATTACAACTAGTTATTATTATTATTATTTATTTATTTTTCCCTTTCGTCTCCTAAACCGTTGGATGGATTTTCCTGAAACTTTCACAGGTTATAGACAACGATGGTACCTCGAGGCATTTTTTTCATTTTTTCAAAATTCACTTCCGTTCGTCAGATACGTCCGATTTTCCGGTTTTTGAAAGAAACTTTGTCCGGGGGTAAACTTGAAAACCACAAAAGATAATCGAATGAAAATTTCAGGGATGACAGATCTATCTTCTCTATGGTGCATGCACGTAATATTTTTTGTCGCCGTCACTTCCGGTCGTCACCGGAAGTGATTAAATAAATCATCAATTTCAAACTTTTTTCTTTCAAATTGAAACCTATATCGTTTTACTAGGTCTAGTTCTAATTCTCAAAAAATGTTGATCCCACCGGAAGTTGAATCTCCAACTTCCGGTTATATCAAAGAAAGACTATTCATTCTCTCATTTTTCAGTGCCATAAATCTTGGTCATGAAACTAGTTAATGAGTTGAGTTTTACATATATTATAGACACTATAAATGTCTAGAGTAACTTTAAATATTTTTGTAAAATTCACTTCCGGTCGGCAAATACGGCTTATTAGCTGTTTTCGTTGTACAGCGTTTTTCTCAGAAACGGTTAAAGATACAGTCATCAAATTTCCAGAGTTAATAGATCTCACTTTGTAGGCGTGCAGTAGGGGGTTAAGAATGTCGGCCGTCACTTCCGGTCGTCACCGGAAGTGATTAAATGAATAATAAATTTCAAACTTTTTTCTTTCAAATTGAAACCTATATCGGTTTACTAGGTCTCGTTCTAATTATCAAAAAATGTTGACCCCACCGGAAGTTGAATCTCCAACTTCCGGTTATATCAAAGAAAGACTATTCATTCTCTCATTTTTCAGTGCCATAAATCTCGGTCATAAAACAAGTTAATGATTTGAATTTTACATATGTTATAGACACTATACATGTCTAGAGTACACTTAAATATTTTTGTAAGATTCACTTCCGGTCGTGAGATATGGGGTGGATATATTGAAGCCTTGTTTTTTCAGTTTCTCAATAATGAATATAGATAGACGCTTGAAACTTGTCGAGTTGATTAACTAACATTAGTCCATTGTACACATACATTCAATTTTTTCGTCCGTCACTTCCGGTCTATACCGGAAGTGTTTTAAAAAATGTCGATTTTCCGATTTCTTCGAGTGATTTCTCAGAGATGGCTGGATATATTTTCTTGAAATTTTCAGGAATAATGTCTTATGAAATGACCTTGTTATAATTATTTTTGTTTTTACAAAATTCACTTCCGGTCGAAAAATATGGCCGATATTCTGTCTCTCAAAAGGAATTTTGTCCAGCATTTTTCTTGGAAAAGGTAAAATATAGGTTCATCAAATATTCAGGGATAATCAATCTCCGTTTATAAGCGTGCAGTAGGGGGTTGAACCGTCACTTCCTGTCGTCACCGGAAGTGATTGAAGGAATCGCAAATTTCAAACTTTTTCTTTCAAATTGAAACCTATACTACTTTATTAACTCTCTTTCAAAGTGTCAAAAGAATATTGAGTCTGTAGGTAGTCAAAACAACTACTTCCGGTTTCTTCATAAAATACCATTTTTCTTTTTGTCTCTTTCTCCCCATAAATCTCGCTTATATTTGAAGTCTTTCATATGATTTTCACATGTCTTAATAAAAAGTATCAACTTCTAGAGTTTTGATGATTTTGTTTTTCAAAATTGACTTCCGGTCGGTAGTAACCTACTACTTTCTCTTTCTTTAGTCTACTTCTTTTTGTTGAGAACTCTTTCAGATAGAGACGTGAAATTTTCAGGGAATATAGACAGTAAAGAGTGGCTGTCATTTATAGGAAAACACATCTGAATAGTACTTCCGGTCGTCACCGGAAGTTACAAGAAATGAGTAAAAAATTCGATAATACACTTCTCATTTATTGTTAAAGTACATTCTCTGATATATTTGAATGGTTTTTGTAGGATCAGAAAACTCTTTACCGGTAGTGAACAAACGGAAGACCTACTCATCACTAGTAATGAGTTTCTAGTTATTATTATTCTTTTTCTCCGGTACTTTTTTGTCCGGTAGTGTTCTCAGAAACTACAAAAGGGATCGATATGAAACTTTCCAGGATGATAGTATAGCGTTTGTAGATGTGCATAGTGATAGTCATTTTGTTTGCACGTGCATACACGCGCGCGCACGTGCATTGCAAGTTTGGTACAAAAAATGGAAAATCAGAATATTGAAGGAAGCGATATAAAACCTAAATAGGATGATAGTATATCATTTGTACATATGAAAAATAATAGTTATTTTGCCAGCACGCATGCGCGTGCACGCGCATTACAAAATTTGTACGCTAACTTTGGAATCAGTCTAACTTTTTTGTTGTTCATTGAAATGGCTTGAAATTCATATCATAGGTAGATATTGAGACCCTTAACTGATTTACATGGTCAAAACTACCAATTTGCACGCACATGCACGTGCGCTTCATTTTGATTGGATAATGCTAAAACGTTTGTAACTATCTTATTTATGAAGCGAATGAGATGATATTCACAGCATACGTAGACAATATGTGTATCTATATGTTGGTGTTACAAAAAATGCCAACGCACACGCGCATGCGCGTGCAACGTTTTTTAAATGTTCAATTTTTAAAGGACGATAACGTTTTTGTTTTTCATCAAATTCTATTCATATTAGGGGTTTAGATGTATCTCGGTACTCCTTACAAATTGCTGTGGTTAGAATTACTGCTCAGCACGTGCATGCACGTGTGCTGATTTCTGATTGGACGATTTTAAAATCGCTATAACTTCCTTATATTTGGTGGAAACGTTATGAAATTCATACTGTGGGTATATGATACAAATGCCTGTTGAACGACATCAACAAAAATTCGGAATCATACACGCGTGCGCGTGTATGCACGTGCAACGCTTTCTTTCATTTCTTGGTACTGAAATGACCATATTGAACGTACTACATGTAATTAAAGGCTAAAATAAAATGATTTTTTCCTATAGATTCACAAGGACATCACTTTTTAATTGGGGGAGGTTTGGGGAACATCTGTAACGGTCCCCGTTACAATTAGAACTAGTTATTATGTTCCCCAAACAAAGTTTGGGAACATATTGTTTTTACTGTTTCTTATTATTATTATTAGGGTCTTCCGTCTTCAGCGGAAGACCCTTCTATTATTCTATTGTTGATTTTTCACTTTTCTTATTATTAAGGTCTTCCGTCTCCTGCGGAAGACCTTACTATTATTGTTCGCGTTCTTCTTCATTATTATTATTATTATTATTATTTTCCTTGGTAGTACACGCGTTTTTCTCAGCCATTTCTCGATCGATTTTCACGAAATTTTCAGGAAAGATGTCTTTTGGTGACGAGACTTTGCTTGCAAAATTTCGTGCTTGACGTCACTTCCGGTCAGGAGTTATCTCTCTTTTAGTGACTTTTTGAAGGGCCTTGTTGTCCACACATCTCCTCCGTTAGTTTTGAAGCTAGAGTCTTGAAAGGACTAAAGCCAGAAATCATGAAAAATGGCCCTGTTTCCAAAATTTAAAATCTTTTGGGGGTCAAAAGGCTACAAAATTTGCTTTCTAAATCAATTAATTTTATCCGATTTCCTCTACGCATTTTCTTTCTACGGGCTTCTAAATATAGCAATGAAATGAATGCATTTACATTGTAACGTCATTTTGACGTCGTTATATTGCTAAGGTAGTTAATTAACGAAGTCAATATTTACTCGAATGGCGTAAAGGAGAAAAAACTGTATCATTTAATATTATTAAGTTCTTCATTAAATTTCCTCGTGGATTTTCAGATACAATGAGTATTCATTTTGATAATAAATATGACATTGTATGGAAAAAGCATTGTGTTTTGCATGTAAGCTTGTGAAATGCAATGAGGATGCCAGTGTTGTATCGTTCATATTCAGTTGATATGTTGACATTCTCACAAAGATTCCACAAGGGTGTTGTAATCATTAGCGGATTTACGGGGGAGGGGGCAATGCTTTCCTAAGAAAAAAAAAATTAATGCAATTCAAGAACAAAAATATGAGTAACATAAAATTAGATAACTAATGAATATCATGTTTAAAAAAAATATTATCACAAACCTGTTATTTTATCGAATCACACTGTTTATATACATGCCAGTTTAAGTTTCAATTGGACAAGTATAGTTACATGTAAACATTCATCAGAACATAAAACTTAGGGATGTCAATTTTACTCGGACGCTTTAGTCGAGCGATAGTCAATCACACAGTCAAAAAACGGACTGATATGGTACAAGTGTACCTAATTCATGCATGAGTCATACCTCGGTGCACCTTGATAGCCAAGTACACGGCAGGGGACGAAAGGCTGTCGATAACCGTAATTAATCCACCACGATAATTTTTATTTGATACGGAAATGCTGTACAAGCAACAATTAAAATGTACGTGTACTCAGGCATAAAAAGAATCATGTAAACATATGTATAAGGGTTTTTTTCCAATGCATGTACAATATATTCTTGTTCAAAACCAAAAATAATTTGGTCGACAAATATTGGACGAGAGCCTATTTCTAAGTTTTGTCTCCCAATTGTCCAGTCGATGAAAAAAATTCTCTCTGAAGGCACGAACAAAAACTCACCAGCTAGGAATGCCATCAAATAATTGGATTAATGCCATCAGGGTACGAGTTTTCGGAGAGGTAAAGTTTTAATTCACAGTCGCGAACATTCTCCCCCTTTTCGGGAGATATAGCTGTAAGGATTTATGAACATTATTTAAAAAAGCTATTCTAACAAGTACTCGACTGTGAAAAATAGTCCATGATCGGTATGACCGAGTGATTGTCGAATACTCGATGAAATCTCTAATAAAAATATTTGAAAAGTATCAAGTGAGCTTCAAAAGATGATAAACTCACAAGTGCTAGAATATGTATATCGGTCAATTAAGAGAAAACATCAATACTGACGAAAGGTGTGCATAATGAATTAATAAAAGAAGAATGTAGCCGTGTTCATTAAAACTCTAGCCCAACTCGCTGAAACTCCTGAATTGTAGAAAATTTTTAGGCACTTTCTTGGTAAATAAATTGCTTAGGTTTTTAAAATCTATGATGTGAGTTTTTCTGCATTTGAGTCCGATTTGTGTTTGTCATTCAATCGTTACAATATCTCTCTGTTTGAAATTCACCCTGGTGATTATGCCTTCAATTACTGGCTAGAACAAAATTCATGATGACATTAGGCTACATTGATACAGTATAGATAGTGTCTCGGAAAAGTTTTTGTGAACTTCAAGACTGATGTTGATATCAATTTATTTTTCATGAAGAGATTGAATCTCGGTACATAACGATTCTGCTAAAAACATTAACATATGCATGAAAGGCGAATATAACGAACAGTGATCAATCTCATAACTCCTATAAGCAATACTAAATAGAGTTGTGCAAACACGAACCCTGAATATACCAGAGGTGGGATCAGGTGCCCAGGAGGAGTAAGCATCCCCTGTCGACCGGTCACAACCGCCGTGAGCCCCATATCTTGATCGAGCAAATGCATATATCCCCGATTAACACTTTATCTGATGTCAAATTGAGAATGATATAAACCAATTATTTTTCCTATATACTTCTACCTTTCGGTATATAAATACAGATGTCACCCATCTGTCATTGAAAAAAGATGCTAGACACAAAGAGCCAGTAGCATTATGAAACAGGGTTGGATGAAGTTTACAAAATATGTTGTGTATTATAAAATTAGATTAGTACCAACAATACTATCAATAACTTTTACGCCCGATGTCATTTATATGAAAATACAATAAAAATGATAATCGTAATAATAATGATAATAAAAGAAATTATCGGCTTTCATTACTGTACTCATTTTAAAGTTCATATCCCCATGCCTTTGAATTATTTCTGTTGTTTATTTTCCATTTAAATATGCTACTAACGTATCTTTATTATTTATCGGGGATGCATTTATGTATTCATGTTTAATATACTTTATAATATATTCATGTTTATTAACCATTCGCTCATTCATCTATTTACTCCTGTTTTTTTCTTCTTCTTCTATTATTATCCGTATGCTTTTATTTAGTCAAATTATTTATCTTCTTGTGTGTTTATATTTATTTGATATGTCAGGGACAGATCCAGGATTTTTTTTTAAAAGGAGGGGGGGTGGGTCTACCATTAGTTTTGATTTTCAAGGGTGGGGTCACCTTCAAAATGTGTTATTCGTACTTTTTAAAGCACAATTTTCTGACGAAAGCAAGAGGTCCAACAGGGCCCCGAGACCCCCCCCCCTTTTGTATTTATTTTATCTACAGTATTTATACTATTCATTTGTCTACTGTGTGTTTATTTCTTTTTATCTACTAGATAGCTATTGTTCTTGTGTATGTACTTATACCCTTGTATTTTTAATTATCCACATTTATGATTTATCTATATGTTTATTCAGTTTAAATTAATTTATTCATTTTTACCGCATATCATTTTAGTTTTGAAATATGTATTTGTAATTCAATGATTTAATTGCTTTTCATTTCTAATAACACCATTCCCTACTAGGAATTTATCCTTGAAAAACTAGTTGTGATGGTATTAGCCTATAGATTTGCTTAAAAATTCCCCATAGGGCACCCCATTAAGAAGCTTGAAAGAGTTGTCTCCCGTCAGATTTTCCCATGGTTACAGTAAACTACAGGGTTTAAATTCCTACCATTTAAAACAATATTTTAATCAAATAATTATATTTTAGCTAAAATAAAGCATTGTTTACAATACATGTATTGTTTTAATGAGAGCAAGCCCCAATCGTAACAACTCGGCCATTCCGTAACCGACAGGCCGAGCGTGTTCCGATTGGAGCAAACCCCCGTGAGCCTAAACTCCATTGTTATGAAGAGCTGACTAATTTCGTCAGCTTGACAGGCGACGTCATTCCTTATGCAGGAACTGAGGAACAAAGATTTTGGAAAGTGTTCACTAGGCCTAGTGCGTATGTTTACTTAGGAAACCTTAAGTGAAGTACATGAAATTGCTTAATCCATCTAATATTAGAAAAAATACCATAGCAAAGTCTCATAATTTCACAGCTTTGAAACCAGTATATTTATATGGATCTATTTTTATCGCATTGGAAATTCCCTATCTTCGATCACCGTAACCCGAGTGAGATTCGATAAATAATGTGATAATCAACATTAACATTGAATTCATTACTGTTTGATTCGAAACATGACAAAACACATTTAAACTATCAAATTTCTTGCCCAATTTAACCACTTAAAACGGTAATCCGGAAAATTCTAGGCAAGTTTCAAGAATTCAAAATCATCAAATAAAATATGGCGCCGCACGTAAACCAACACGAAACTAATACACAATATTTCTCAGATAACGATATAACCGTATATAAAATATCATCGTGGTTCAAGAGTGGCGCCCATAAAAATTTATCAAATAAAGTTTAGAATTTCTATAAAAAATAGGTATTTTTGACATACCGCATCCGGTTTCAATGCATATAATTACGCTCGTGCTGTTTCCTGCACAAAACTCGATATGGAAATTAATAGTATAATTTCTAATTAAAGTCTGGCCTAAGATTTCTTCTATAAATATAAAGTTTTATTTTCAAAGATTGACAGGGCCAAATCATGCAATTTTGGCTTTAGTCCTTTCTACACAAGATAGAGTAAACATTTTAGAAGATTTGTGGGGGATTCGATTTTACCGGAGGCGATTTGCCTAAACACTCGCCTGGACCTGAAAAAATGGATGCCAAAATTTTTCGCCGATTTCGGCGATTTTTGACCTTTGATCTCCAATATCTTTTTTCTTGCAAATATTTTGTTAAGACATGTAGAACAAAAGTTGTGCACATTTACGAGATCTTTTCGAAAATATCAAGATTTAGGGGCTAGCCCCTTCAATTAGGGATCTAGAAGGGCTCAAAGTCTACATCAAATATCTCAAAAATCGTTAATATTTTGGTATAAGTCAAAGAACAAAAAATGTTCATCTCAACAATCCAAATCTATTCATATAAAAATTTAGGTCATATGTTACGTAATAAGGGATTTTAAGAGCCAAAACCATAAAATTTTTACCCCTTGTATCTCGAACACGACAAATATTTTGAAAAGCAATAAAGAACAAAAGTTGTTCAGAATGATGATCTGAACAATATGCATATTTCGTTTTTACCCTATGTGGCCCCGTTAGGGAGCTACAGTTTGGCCCCTAAAAATTACTTCTAGAAATAACTCGAGAACGGTAAAGAATTTCTAAATACTTGTTGAACAAAAAATGTTTGAAATGTCATGACCTTTCTTACGATATCAAGCAAAAGGGGCTGACTCTTTAGATTAGGGGCCCAGAAGGGTCCAAAGGTTTATGAGAATATCTCAGAAACTATTAATATTTTGTAATAAGTCATTGAAGCGGAAATGTTCATCTAAACGAGCTTGTTCTTATCAAATCAAAAAGTAGGTCATATGTTACGTAATAAGGGATTTTAAGGGCCAAAATCATAAATAATTGATGCCTCATATCTTGAAAACGACAAATATTTTGAAAAGCATTATTGAACAAAAGTTGTTCAGAATGATAATCTAAACAATATGTACATTAGGGAGCTACAGTTTGGCCCCTAAATATTTCTTGTAGAGATAACTCGAGAACGGTAAAGAATTTCTAAATACTTGTTGAGCAAAAAATGTTTAAAATGACAAGGCCTTTCTTACGATATCAAGCAAAACGGGCTGGCCCTTTAAATTAGGGGTTCAGAAGGGTCCAAAGGTTTTTGAGAATATCTCAGAAACTATTAATATTTTATAATAAGTTGTAGAAGCGGAAATGTTCATCTCAACGAGCTTGATCTTATCAAATCAAAAAGTAGGTCATATGTTACGTAATTAGAGATTTTAAGGGCCAAAATCGTAAATATTTGACGCCTCATATCTTTAAAACGACATATTTTTTGAAAAGCATTATTGAACAAAAGTTGTTCAATGTGTCATAACCTATCGATCAATATCAAAAAATGGGTCTGTGGGCCTCATGGCTCGCCTGTAGAGTCGATTTCAAAAACTGTAACTGGTAAATATTTTGTAAGGACATATTGAACAAAAGTTGTTCAGTTTATCGAGATCTATCGATTGATATCAAGAAATAGGCCTATGGTCCTAATGGCTCGCCTGTAGAGTCGATTTTTTGTCAGCATCGGTCGATCTCAATAACTTTTTACAGGTAAATATTTTGTAAAGACATATAGAACTAAAGTTGTTGAGTCTATAGAGGGCTAACAAATGACATCAAGAAATAGGCCCGCGGGCCTTATGGCTCGCCTGGAGAGTCGAATTTCAAACGAATTTCACCGCAACTTTGCTTCAGAAGCTTATGATATGAAAAATTGATTATATCTAAAGTGTCTTAAAGTCGGAAACTAAATTGAGACTCATTTGTCTTTTCTTTTTTCTTAACTCCGAGTGCATCAACAAATCGGACGGAAGACCTACTCGTTGCTCGCAACGAGATCGTGTCTAGTTATTATTATTATTATTCTTTTTTTTTCTCCTTACCGATTTTTGTGCAGAAGATTTCTCGGAGATGGCTGGATCGATTTGCTTGAAATTTTCAGGATTGATGCGTTGCCATTTGAAGTTTGTACCGCCATTTCAATTTTTGAAAAACCACTTCCGGTTGGAAGTTATCCCCCTTTTATCGATTTTCAGATGACCATTTTGTCCAGACAAAAACTCAAAAACGATAAAAGTTAGAATGCTGAAATTTTCAGTGATGTTAGACGACATGTTGTAGTTGTGCACCTGGGTTTTAAAAATTTCCGGAAGTGCCTAGTATGGAAGCTCGGTAGGGGTCGAAAATGGAGTTTTAAAAAGTGTCCAATTTTTTTCCACGTTTTGAATCATAACTTTTTACTCGTAAATATTTTGTTTAGACATATATAACAAAACTTGTACAGTTTATTGAGATCTTTCGTGCCATATCAAGAAATGAGCCCATGGGCCTCATGGCTCGCCTGAACCATTGAATTTCTGTTACAATGATTAACTTTTTTCTGACGAAACTTTTGATAAAACATGTAGAATAAAAGTTGTTCAGTTTGGCAAGTTCTATCTAATGATATCTAAAAATAGTCCTCCGGGCGTCATGGCTCGCCTGAACAGTCGAATTTGTATCGCAATTAATAACATTAATAACTTTTTCCTCGAGAAACTTTTGACAAGACATGTAGAACAAAAGTTGTTCAGTTTCGCAAACGTTAACTAACGATGTTAATAAATAGGGCTGCGGGTCTCATGGCTCACCTGAACAGTTGGGTTATTGTTGCAATCTATCACATTTTTGTCAAGAAAGTTTTAATAAGACATCTATAACAAAAGTTGTTCAGATTTGCAAGATCTTTCCAACAACATTATGAAAAAGGCCAACGGGCCTCATAGCTCGCCTGAAGAGTTTGATTAGTGTCACAATCAATAACTTTTTTCTAGAGAAACTTTTGATAAGACATGTAGAACAAAAGTTGTTCAGTTTCGCAAGCGCTAACTAACGATGTTAAGAAATAGGCCTTCGGGTCTCATGGCTCACCTGAACAGTTGGGTTATTGTTGCAATCTATCACATTTTTGTCAAGAAACTTTTAATAAGACATCTATAACAAAAGTTGTTCAGATTTGCAAGATCTTTCCAACAACATTATGAAAAAGGCCAACGGGCCTCATAGCTCGCCTGAAGAGTTTGATTAATGTCACAATCAATAACTTTTTTCTAGAGAAACTTTTGATAAGACATGTAGAACAAAAGTTGTTCAGTTTCGCAAACGTTAACTAACGATGTTAAGAAATAGGCCTTCGGGTCTCATGGCTCACCTGAACATTTAGGTTATTGTTGCAATCTATAACATTTTTGTCAAAAAACTTTTAATAAGACATCTAGAACAAAAGTTGTTCAGTTCTGCAAGATCTTTCCAACAACATCATGAAAAAGGCCAACGGACCTCATGGCTCGCCTGAACAGTTTGTTAGTGTCACAATTACTAACTTTTTTCTCGAGAATCTTTTGATAAGACATGTGGAACAAAAGTTGTTCAGTTTTGCAAGATCTTTCAAACGATATCAAGAAAAAGGCCCACGGGCCTTATGACTCGCCTTCACAGTCTGATAAATGTCGCATAACTTTATACTGGTAAATATTTTGTTTAGACATATATAACAAAAGTTGTACAGTTTATTGAGGTCTTTCGTGTCGTATCCAGAAATGGGCCAATGGGCCTCATGGCTCGCCTGAACCATTGAATTTCTATTACAATGATTAACTTTTTCCTCACGAAACTTTGATAAAACATGTAGAATAAAAGTTGTTCAGTTTTACAAGTTCTATCTAATGATATAAAAATAGTCCTCCGGGCGTCATGGCTCGCCTGAACAGTGGAATTTGTATCACAATTAATAACATTAATAACTTTTTTCTCGACAAACTTTTGACAAGACATGTAGAACAAAAGTTGTTCAGTTTCGCAAGCGTTAACTAACGATGTTAAAAAATAGGCCTGCGGATCTCATGGCTCACCTGAACATTTGAGTTATTGTTGCAATCTATATCATTTTAGTCAAGACTCTTTTAATGAGACATCAAGAAAAAGGCCCACGGGCCTTATGACTCGCCTTAAAAATCAGATAAATGTCGCAATCAATAACTTTTTTCTCAAGAAAATTTTGATAGGAGATGTAGAGCAAAATTTGTTCAGTTTTGCGAGATATATCTAGAATGATATATATATTAAAAAAAGAAAAAATAGGCCTCCGGCCGACATGACTCGCCTGATCAGTCGAATTTGTATCGCAGTAAATAACATTATTAACTTTTTTCTCGAAAAAAGGCTGATCTCTTTAATTAGTGGCCGAGAGGGACAGAGAGTCTTTAATTTATAACACTTAGATGATTAATATTTGTAAAACATTACTGAAGCTAAATTGTACGTTTAGACAATATATTTGTATCATTATTTATGAACGAAAATCTCAGTCAAATTCTTATCTCATCACATCTAAAATTGGACGGAAGACCCACTCGTTGCTCGCAACGAGATCGCATCTAGTTATTATTATTATTCTTCTACGGTACTTTCCGGTAGTGTTCTCAGAAACTACAGAAGGGATCGATATGAAACTTTCCAGGATGATAGTATAGCGTTTGTAGATGTGCATAGTGATAGTCATTTTGTCTGCACGTGCATGCACGCGCGCGCACGTGCATTGCACGTGCATTGCAATTTTGGTACAAAAAATGGAAAATCAGAATATTAAAGGAAGCGATATAAAACCTAAATAGGATGATAGTATATCATTTGTACATATGAAAAATAATAGTTATTTTGTCAGCACGCGCACGCATGCGCGTGCACGCGCATTACAAAATTTGTACACTTACTTTGGAATCAGTCTAACTTTTTTGTTGTTCGTTGAAATGGCTTGAAATTCATATCATAGGTAGATATTGAGACCCTTAACTGATTTGCATGGTCAAAATTACCAATTTGCACGCGCATTCACGTGCACTTCATTTTGATTGGATAATACTAAAACGTTTGTAACTATCTTATTTACGAAGCGAATGAGATGATATTCACAGCATATGTAGACAATATGTGTATCTATTTATTGGTGTAAGAAAAAAATGCCAACGCACATGCGCATGCGCGTGCAATGTTTTTAAATTTTCAATTTTTAAAGGACGATAACGTTTTTGTTTTTCATCAAATTCTATTCATATTAATGGTTTAGATGTGTCTTGTTACTCCTTACAAATTGTTGTGGTTAGAATTACTGCTCAGCACGTGCATGCACGTGTGCTGAATTCTGATTGGACGATTTTAAGATCGCATCTAGTTATTATTATTATTCTTCTCCGGTACTTTTTTGTCCGGTAGTGTTCTCAGAAACTACAGAAGGGATCGATATGAAACTTTCCAGGATGATAGTATAGCGTTTGTAGATGTGCATAGTGATAGTCATTTTGTCTGCACGTGCATGCACGCGCGCGCACGTGCATTGCAATTTTGGTACAAAAAATGGAAAATCAGAATATTAAAGGAAGCGATATAAAACCTAAATAGGATGATAGTATATCATTTGTACATATGAAAAATAATAGTTATTTTGTCAGCACGCGCACGCATGCGCGTGCACGCGCATTACAAAATTTGTACACTTACTTTGGAATCAGTCTAACTTTTTTGTTGTTCGTTGAAATGGCTTGAAATTCATATCATAGGTAGATATTGAGACCCTTAACTGATTTGCATGGTCAAAATTACCAATTTGCACGCGCATTCACGTGCACTTCATTTTGATTGGATAATACTAAAACGTTTGTAACTATCTTATTTACGAAGCGAATGAGGTGATATTCACAGCATATGTAGACAATATGAGTATCTATATATTGGTGTAACAAAAAAATGCCAACGCACACGCGCATGCGCGTGCAACGTTTTTTAAATCTTCAATTTTTAAAGGACGATAACGTTTTTGTTTTTCATCAAATTCTATTGATATTAATGGTTTAGATGTGTCTTGGTACTCCTTACAAATTGCTGTGGTTAGAATTACTGCTCAGCACGTGCATGCACGTGTGCTGAATTCTGATTGGACGATTTTAAAATCGCTATAACTTCCTTAGATTTGATGGAAATGTTATGAAATTCACACTGTCGGTATATGATACACATGCCTGTTGAACGACATCAACAAAAATTCGGAATCATACACGCGTGCGCGTGTATGCGCGTGCAACGCTTTCTTTCATTTTTGGGTACTGAAATGACCATATTGAACGTACTACATGTAATTAAAGGCTAAAATAAAAATGATTTTTTGCTATAGATTCACAAAAACATAATTTTTTAATTGGGGGAGGTTTGGGGAACATATGTAACGGTCCCCGTTACAATTAGAACTAGTTATTATTATTATTATTATTATTATTCTTTTTCTCCGGTACTTTTTTGTCCGGTAGTGTTCTCAGAAACTACAAAAGGGATCGATATGAAACTTTCCAGGATGATAGTATAGCGTTTGTAGATGTGCATGGTGATAGTCATTTTGTCTGCACATGCATGCACGCGCGCGCACGTGCACTGCAATTTTGGTACAAAAATTGGAAAATCAGAATATTAAAGGGATCGATATGAAACCTAAATAGGATGGTAGTATATCATTTGTAGATATGAAAAATGATAAAAATTTTGTCTGCACGCGCACGCATGCGCGTGCACATGCATTATAAAATTTGTACACTAACTTTGGAATCAGTCTAACTTTTTTGTTGTTCATTGAAATGGCTTGATATTCATATCATAGGTAAATATTGAGACCCTTAACTGATTTGCATGGTCAAAATTACAAATTTGCACGCGCATGCACGTGTGCTTCATTTTGATTGGATAGTACTAAAACGTTTGTAACTATCTTATTTATGAAGCGAATGAGATGATATTTACAGCATACGTAGACAATATGTGTATCTATATATTGGTGTAGCAAAAAATGCCAACGCACACGCACATGCGCGTGCGACGTTTTTCAAATGTTCGATTTTTAAAGGACGATAACGTTTTTGTTTTTCATCAAATTCTATTGATATTAATGGTTTAGATGTGTCTTGTTACTCCTTACAAATTGTTGTGGTTAGAATTACTGCTCAGCACGTGCATGCACGTGTGCTGAATTCTGATTGGACGATTTTAAAATCGCTATAACTTCCTTGTATTTGGTGGAAACGTTATGAAATTCACACTGTGGGTATATGATACACATGCCTGTTGAACGACATCAACAAAAATTCGGAATCATACACGCGTGCACGTGTATGCGCGTGCAACGCTTTCTTTCATTTTTTTTGGTACTGAAATGACCATATTGAACGTACTACATGTAATTAAAGGCTAAAATAAAATGATTTTTTGCTATAGATTCACAAGGACATCACTTTTTAATTGGGGGAGGTTTGGGGAACATCTGTAACGGTCCCCGTTACAATTAGAACTAGTTATTAGGGTCTTCCGTCTTCAGCGGAAGACCCTTCTATTATTCTATTGTTGATTTTTCACTTTTCTTATTATTTATTATTATTATTCTTTTTTTTTCTCCTTACCGATTTTTGTGCAGAAGATTTCTCGGCGATGGATGGATCAATTTGCTTCAAATTTTCAGGATTGATGCGTTGCCATTTGAAGTTTATACCGCCGTTTCAATTTTTGAAAAATCACTTCCGGTTGGAAGTTATCCCCCTTTTATCGATTTTCAGATGACCATTTTGTCCAGACAAAAACTCAAAAACGATAAAAGCTAGAGTGCTGAAATTTTCAGTGATGTTAGACGACATGTTGTAGTTGTGCACCTGGGTTTTAAAAATTTCCGGAAGCGCCTAGTATGGAAGCTCGGTAGGGGTCGAAAATGGAGTTTTAAAAAGTGTCTCATTTTTCTCCACGTTTTAAATCATAACTTTTTACTCGTAAATATTTTGCTTAGACATATATAACAAAAGTTGTACAGTTTATTAAGATCTTTCGTGTCATATCAAGAAATGGGCCCATAGGCCTCATGGCTCGCCTGAACCATTGAGTTTCTGTTACAATGATTAACTTTTTTCTCACGAAACTTTTGATAAGACATGTAGAATAAAAGTTGTTCAGGTTTGCAAGATCTATCTAATGATATCAAAAAATAGGCCTCAGGGCGTCATGGCTCGCCTGAACAGTCGAATTTGTATCACAATTAATAACATTAATAACTTTTTTCTCGAGAAACTTTTGACAAGACATGTTGAACAAAAGTTGTTCAGTTTCGCAAGGGTTAACTAACGATGTTAATAAATAGGGCTGCGGGTCTCATGGCTCACCTGAACAGTTGGGTTATTGTTGCAATCTATAACATTTTTGTCAAGAAACTTTTAATAAGACATCTTGAACAAAAGTTGTTCAGTTTTGCAAGATCTTTCGAACAACATCATGAAAAAGGCCAACGGGCCTCATGGCTCGCCTGAACAGTTTCATCAGTGTCACAATTACTAACTTTTTTCTCGAGAATCTTTTGATAAGACATGTAGAACAAAAGTTGTTCAGTTTTGCAAGATCTTTCAAACGATATCAAGAAAAAGGCCCACGGGCCTTATGACTCGCCTTAACAGTGATAAATGTCGCATAACGTTATACTCGTAAATATTTTGTTTAGACATATATAACAAAAGTTGTACAGTTTATTGAGATCTTTCGTGCCGTATCAAGAAATGGGCCCATGGGCCTCATGGCTTGCCTGAACCATTGAGTTTCTGTTACAATGATTAACTTTTTTCTCACGAAACTTTTGATAAGACATGTAGAATAAAAGTTGTTCAGGTTTGCAAGATCTATCTAATGATATCAAAAAATAGGCCTGCGGGCGTCATGGCTCGCCTGAACAGTCGAATTTGTATCACAATTAATAACATTAATAACTTTTTTCTCGAGAAACTTTTGATAAGACATGTAGAACAAAAGTTGTTCAGATTCGCAAGCGTTACTAACGATGTTAAGAATAAGGCCTGCGGGTCTCATGGCTCACCTGAACAGTTGGGTTATTGTTGTAATCTATAACATTTTAGTCAAGAAACTTTTAATGAGACATCTAGAGCAAAAGTTGTTCAGTTTTGCAAGATGTTTCAAACAACATCATGAAAAAGGCGAACAGGCCTCATGGCTCGCCTGAAGAGTTTGATTAGTGTCACAATCAATAGCTTTTTTCTGGAGAAACTTTTGATAAAAAATGTAGACCAAAAGTTGTTCAGGTTTGCAAGATCTTTCAAACGATATCAAGAAAAAGGCCCACGGGCCTTATGACTCGCCTTAACAGTCTGATAAATGTCGCAATCAATAACATTTTTCTTAAGAAAATTTCCATAGGACATGTAGAAAAAAATTTGTTCAGTTTTGCGAGATATATCTAGAATGATATATAAAAAAAAAATAGGCCTCCGGGCGGCATGACTCGCTTGATCAGTCGAATCTGTATCGCAGTAAATAAGATTATTAACTTTTTTCTCGAAAAAAAGCTGACCCCTTTAATTAGTTGCCGAGAGGTAGAGAGAGTCTTTAATTTATAACATTTAAATGATCAATATTTGTAAAACATTACCAAAGCTAAATTGTACGTCTAGACAATATATTTGTATCATTATTTATGAACGAAAATGTCAGTCAAATTCTTATCTAATCACATCTAAATTTGGACGGAAGACCCACTCGTTGCTCGCAACGAGATCGAATCTAGTTATTATTATTATTATTATTCTTTTTCTCCGGTACTTTTTTGTCCGGTAGTGTTCTCAGAAACTACAAAAGGGATCGATATGAAACTTTCCAGGATGATAGTATAGCGTTTGTAGATGTGCATAGTGATAGTCATTTTGTTTGCACGTGCATGCACGCGCGCACACGTGCATTGCAATTTTGGTACAAAAAATGGAAAATCAGAATATTGAAGGAAGCGATATAAAACCTAAATAGGATGATAGTATATCATTTGAACATATGAAAAATAATAGTTATTTTGCCAGCACGCGCACGCATGCACGTGCACGCGCATTACAAAATTTGTACGCTAACTTTGGAATCAGTCTAACTTTTTTGTTGTTCATTGAAATGGCTTGAAATTCATATCATAGGTAGATATTGAGACCCTTAACTGATTTACATGGTCAAAATTACCAATTTGCACGCGCATGCACGTGTGCTTCATTTTGATTGGATAATGCTAAAACGTTTGTAACTATCTTATTTATGAAGCGAATGAGATGATATTCACAGCATATGTAGACAATATGTGTATCTATATGTTGGTGTTACAAAAAATGCCAACGCACACGCGCATGCGCGTGCAACGTTTTTTAAATGTTCAATTTTTAAAGGACGATAACGTTTTTGTTTTTCATCAAATTCTATTCATATTAGGGGTTTAGATGTGTCTTGGTACTCCTTACAAATTGCTGTGGTTAGAATTACTGCTCAGCACGTGCATGCACGTGTGCTGATTTCTGATTGGACGATTTTAAAATCGCTATAACTTCCTTATATTTGGTGGAAACGTTATGAAATTCATACTGTGGGTATATGATACAAATGCCTGTTGAACGACATCAACAAAAATTCGGAATCATACACGCGTGCGCGTGTATGCACGTGCAACGCTTTCTTTCATTTCTTGGTACTGAAATGACCATATTGAACGTACTACATGTAATTAAAGGCTAAAATAAAATGATTTTTTCCTATAGATTCACAAGGACATCACTTTTTAATTGGGGGAGGTTTGGGGAACATCTGTAACGGTCCCCGTTACAATTAGAACTAGTTTCAATATGACATTATACAGTTATGACACTTTAAGAAACAGACTTGATGATGGTAAGAGTAGTATATTACAAAGGTAGTGAACTAAAACTTATCCTGAGAATTTTCAAAATGATCAAAGGAACAAAATGTCTGCATGCTTCCTTCAACGATAATGCATATTTGGGGACTTCTGGAGAGTGTAACCCGAAACCCCACACTCGGTAGAATTGCGACTCTAATTAGTAATCACTTAATCTACGAAGCACAGCTAGCCAACTACTAGTCAGACTAGTAACAATTACTTGGTATTTGTTCAGTACAGGATCATACCAATTGTTATCTCGTTCGTTTTATACTTATTTTGACTACTGGCTACACCGTTTACCTAATCAAGACAAAGGTCTCACTGTCGGTGCAACAGGGAATGCTAACTACACCTGATCTCACATATTGTGTTTTCAGTGATCGGTGTTTGCCATCTTCTCGTATGTGTAAACCGTATAAGTGAGATTTTTAGCGAGATACAAATTTATTGATTGTCCCATAAAATGGGATATATATTTAGCGATATATAATCTTAGCGACTTTATAATTCCAGGAAAGATAAGTATTACCTCTGATATGGAATAAATTCTTAGCGATATTTAATTATAATGATTTCATAACTCTCAATGATAATCCCCGCTAAAATTATGCTTACACGGTGTAATTTATAGAATTTATAAGATTGATCACTGTTCGTTACCTTCT
Organism: Ostrea edulis; assembly: GCF_947568905.1. Classification (NCBI taxonomy): domain Eukaryota; kingdom Metazoa; phylum Mollusca; class Bivalvia; order Ostreida; family Ostreidae; genus Ostrea; species Ostrea edulis. The sequence continues at coordinate 68,923,598 of NC_079164.1, forward strand.
TTCTTTTAAACTTTAGTGTGAGTTCTTTGGGAAACACCAACAAACGCTTGAAAATATACTGAAGATGACAATTTTTACCATAATTATTTTTTCAGAAGTGTAATTACCATTGTCGTTTCAATACGTTTTGCTGTAGTTTTATGTCACACAACATTGCTGCTTGTGCATTGTATAAAAAGTAAATTTCAAACTGATTAACTTCGCATTTTGTCTTCTCAAATCAACAGCAGTGTATTATATCTTAAAAATGATAGGTGTAGTTACGGAAGTATAAAGTTCAACTTGCTCAATTTGCATAAAACAAACTGCAGTCGTTTCAGTAAATGCTTCTGAATAAATATCATAATATGAAAGTTATCTATTGCTATTATATAAGTGTGACTTGTGATAACGTGGAACATTCCAAATTATATTAATATGCAATTTTATTTCACAGGATTACACCAACAGAAGGATGCGTTAAATGAAGGATCACAAACACAACGTAAAATATAATTTATTTTCACTATTTCTTTATAAATTCCTGTTAACACCTTATATACTAATCCAACTTTTAAAAAGACGCCATTACTTACATCGTGATGGTTTCTTTTATTTCCCCTTTTTTCCGTTGTATATTTCAGGTGAGTTGGATATGGAAATGCTAACTTTGATCGGGGATGACTTAGATCCAAATCATTCAGGTACATTCTACCTCAACAACTTTAAGTCTTCGTGTATATAGTTTCCCATCTTTCAATAATATAATTAGTTAGGACATCATTCAAAAGTTTCTAAATGAGAAAAAAATCTCTAACTGTAGCCTTCAACACCACATTTAGATATATCATCGACGTTTCATCAATGAACAATAATCATTTTCATTCATATGTCGATTCGATATATCCCAATAAACTCGAAAGAATATACATCACAGAGTCTTTCACATCTGCTTCGTATTTAGATATCTTAGTGAACGGCAAACTAATAACTCAATTGTATGAGAAACAGGATGATTTCAGCTCATTCATCGCCAACTTTCCATAATTATATAGCAAAATTACATGATCACCTATATATGGCGATTATGTCTCTCAACTGATATGATACCCAGAGCTTGTTCTGCGTATGATCAGTTTATAAATCAGATCGCATGTTTCTAAAACTTTTTAAATTTTTTATCAAAATTAATTCATTTCATGTCTAAAACTACTTTGCATGTGTTTTAAATGAAACAGTTTGCGTAGTTTTCGAGTTTGAAAGCGATGAAATTCAAATCTTGCGATATGCATATTTTCTTCGATATTTTACGCGCCATTATTTGTGACGTCATATGCGACCTCGAGCGAGAAGATTTGAAAACAGATGTTGCCCATTTCATAAACAGATTAGATTTAATTGACAAAAAAACAATTATCACATTAACGGCTTGTAAATAACACTGCATTATGGTGTTTTGTGCCGTTTAAGGGTGTACTTGCTGTCCAGTTCTTTTTCAAAAAAGCACTTGGACAAAGACGTAGATAAACTGTGAGAAAATGGTTTTATCGAAACTAAGTACTGTTCTACGGCATATGCACTTCGAATTCAATACACACTCGCACCAACTGACCTTCACCTTGTAACAACATATAGGCAGAACTTGTGCTCGCAGTTTCTACGAACTGGTAGTTTAAAAAAAAGTTAAAGATAAAAAATAATTTCAATTATAGATAATGAAATATTATATTTCCTAACTTTCAATTGAATTATAATGTTTTAATTCATTTTTTAAGGAACGCGTGTACGTAACAACAGCAGTGCGCCGCGCCCCCACTTCCTAATAACATATAGATTAAAAAATAATGATAAATAAAATTATTTTGCTTGAATAAAATAATTTTAAAGTATTGTGATTTTCACAATATTTATCATTTATATTTAATTTCTTTTTTCTTTTTTCGAAATGCACCCGGGACAGTAGGTCTAGACCTAGTTGTCAAAGATACATCGTATCATAATTTAGGCCTATCTAACATATCTAAAAATAAATTTAATGATAATTGCACTGTTTATTTTAGAAGAAGAAAAAACCAACGCTAATTACAGCTGTTTAAAGGAATAGCATTACCAAATAGTGTGTAGACAGTGATCCCATGTAAACATTATTTACTCGCAAATGCAGATTTCATACTCGCTTTCCTCGCTACATTTAAGTCGTTATTTGTATGCATTGGTGGCTAAAAGATATAAGACTTGGGAAGTTTGTCAACATCGAAATAAATTTTATCCATGGTAAATAAATTAGGCCCCTGAAACCCCAATCTAATTAAAATTAGAGGTTAGATCCGCTCACATACTCGCTAAATTAAAATTAGAGGTTAGATCCGCTCACATACTCGCTACACCTAACAACATCCCGTAGAGGGTCACGTCAGAGGTCAAATTTGTATGAAAAATTAACCAATCGCTACAAAGGTGGAATGTCATCGGCATCCAATGAAAATCCTCATTATATACTGTATTTGGTTACTTATCAAAGATGGCGACCGATGAAGAAATGGAAGCGATTAAAACCGCTTTGAATATATTTGATCTCGAGGCTTTGAAAATGAACAAGAACAGTTACTTAAATGTCATCTTTGCTGAAGTATACATGAAAAGATCCCCCGATGTCGCCATAGTTTAAAATTTAAACAAACCACGCGACAAATAAGTCACGATCGTGGGTGCCGCCATTTTTTCTCTTCCTTGCGTAAACAATACATGGAATTGTGGGATAATACCCTATCGATATGAAGGGGAAATTTGATTGGCTGTTGCAAATTTGACCTCTGACGTGACCCTCTATGGGATGTTGTTAGATGTTTGTGTAGCGAATATATGAGCGGATCTAACATTTAATTTTAATTAGATTGCTAAAACCCGAATTTTTTAAAATATCTAACACTACTTTTACAATAAGTTGATCGACGAAAGTCGCATATGACGTCACCGTACCACGTGACTACCTAACTAACTAACTAGGCTTTTTTTAAAATCGGGGCTTGGATGTAAGTCCGTATTGTGGCTAATTATCGCAATGCTTCGGCGAACGAACTATTACAATTAATTTCTATAAGCATAAGGAAGACAAAATGCATATAATTTTGTATACTTTGAAAACACGAGATGTGTCCTTTAAGTCAGCATTTCGTAAATTATATGGTCAGTATAACGATTTAGATGTCAATACAACCTGCCATCGGGTCAAGTGCTGTCTGACGTGTATTATACTTAGTCTAATTGTTGGACCGTTCTTTTTACACTGATTCTGAATACTGGTTACTACGTTTACCTGATTAAGATGCAGGGCTCATAGCGGGTGTAACCGGTCGACAAAGGATATTTTTCATATACCTTTTCGCAAATATATATTTATAAACTACTACTTCTGGTGTATATTTCCATTATCTAAATATGCTATTATATCTACAGAGTTGAGGGATGATCAAAGACTGGACGAAATCAAAGGTTAGTGTATCAGAATTATTCCGGAAATATGACAGACTATTCAAAGCATAGAGAGTTAGACAGTACAATGTCTAACTATATCGACATAGAATCACGTGGGGATCCGGGTTAGAATAGGTCCTCAGCACCCCCTTGCTTGTCGTAAGAGGCGACTAAATGGGGGCGGTCCTTCGGATGAGACCGCAAAAAACGAGGTACCGTGTCGCAGCAGGTGTGGCACGATAAAGATTCCTCCCTGCTCAATGGCCATAAGTGCCGAGCATAGGCCTAAATTTTGCAGCCCTTCACCGGCAGTGGTGACGTCTCCATATGAGTGAAATATTCTCGAGAGGGACGTAAAACAATATTCAATCAATCAATATCGACATAGAAATTAAATTTCAAAAATGACAGAATGATTACAAAAGAATTTTCCTGGTCTACCGTTTACTTTTCCAAACAATGTGCAATAGAGGTAGAACGTTCGCCCCGCATGCGGAAGGTCGGGGTTCGAATCCAGGCCGCGACAGACCTGAGTCGTTAAAAATGGGTACTGACATGCAGTTCCATCGCCAAGCGCTCGGCGTCAGGTGTGGATGACACGGATTCTCGGAGATGACTTTAAAAACGGATGTCCCGTGTCACAGTAGGTGTGGCACACTAAAGAGCCTTTACTGCCCAATGACTGTAAGCGTCGAGCTTAGGCCTAACTTTATAGCCCTTCGCCGGTACTGGTGACGTCTCAATCAAGCATTCTGAATAATTTAATAAGATAACATACATACACAAAGTTGTGTATTTCAAGAATTTACGTTTTGGGTACTCTCATTTATAAAGTACAATATATCGATATACCAAATTTCCTAGCAGCATGTGACCAACGCGTTAGACCGCTCAACAATTTAGGCATGTCAAAAACCTTGCTTTCGATAACGATGTAATTCTTTCCACCCAGTCACACGCTACACAGTCATAGAGAATGGAACTGAGATACTGTATACAGGGAAATACTCGCCCCCGTTTTTTTTAATTTTTTTTTATTTTCGTCCCTTTCGCCCTCATTGCCACAAGGCGAACAAGTTTCCTCGCATACCAGTATCTCTTTTAACACAACTATGTCTGGGGGGAATTTAAAATGGGACAAAACTGTCTGCATGTGTAGAAAGGCAAAAATAACAAAATAACACGTGGCAAGAATAACCCTATATACACTATAAACAGTGAGACATTTAACTCTGGATACGACAAATGTCCGGAGTTTCGCCAACTCTTTTATTAAGGATACACATAAACCCTTTACAAAAAAAGATGTGATTTTATATTCACAAGACATGCACCAACATTTACACTTGTAACTATTGTAGTGGTTTTCTCTCTCTCTCTCTCTCTCTCTCTCTCTCTCTCTCTCTCTCTCTCTCGCTCTCTCTCTCTCTCTTGCCCATGAATGCTTTAACCACCGAGCTACGATTTCAGACAAATAAATCGATCGATATTCATGAAACTTTTAAATCGCCATCTTGTGACGTAGTGTCATAAAGAATATAAGCTTTACTGTAGTGAGCTACCTTAATTAACAAACCAGTGAAATGTTAATTTGGTAATTGAATTTTAGAATCTTTACTTTTGCACATGCAATTTTACAAAGATTATTCAGAAAAAGGTGACTAAAATATTCCAAATTAATTGCGGCTGGGTTAAAGGGAAAGGCAACCCAAAAAACATTTACATGATAAATAATAGGATTAATTAGATGATAAAGATTTGTCATACTATTCTTTTGATATACGGCCTAGATAAGCTTCAGTACTAATTTTAAAACGTTAAAAATTGAAATTCCCGCCATCTATTGAGGCTGTCATGATACGGAACTCTTTTGTATTCAAGACCACAAACATCAATAATTTTGACGTCGCCGTCTATTCCGGTTTTGATGAGATCAAAGATGTGCATGTGGTAGATTTTACGAATACATTGTAAATAGGTGGATGCCTTCCTGTCAAGCAGTTCATTACACTAATGCAAAGGGGAGATGTGAAAAAAGTTTTTTCCCCGAAATTCCTGACGCAACAAAAAGTTATTTGAAAAGAAATACTGTGTAAACTGTGGATCCATCATTTGCGTAATGACAAGTTAAGGTTCGAGACATTTACATGTATGAAGAAACGAGTACCATCTGCCTAGTCTGCGACTCGACTGAACGTCTTCCTTTCTTAATTTGTTCTTGCGAAAGAACGGGCTCAAATCAATACGGCTCCAAACTTAACTGTTCGTGACTTGTCATGTTTACAGTGCTGCTGATGAAATAAACCGGAACCGGCTTCAATTGCCGCTCTCTTAGCGGCGGGTAATTTGAAATACAAGATAGATTAATATTGATTTAATTTTTAAGCAAGGCTTGTTTTTGTTAAAGACTGTCATTTACGATATCAGTAAGTAATACTTTATTCATAAAAGCAGCAATGTGGTTAGGGTTGCCTTTCCCTTTAAGGCTTTCCCCATAAATACCAGTGCTGTACATAAATGTACTTTACCGCACTGGCACATTACATGACGTCACAATGAAAAATATTTTTTCGTTATTTACTACCGCTGTCAAACGATAAACCGCAAACGTGTAAAAGTTTCTGTCAAATGGGTTATATTAATTCTCTTTGATATTGAAATAGTTTCAATTTCTTCTTTATATAACATACATGTACATGCTAAACCATATTATAGTGATCCTGATATCGCCCCTAATCTTCACGTATAGTGACTTTCACAATGGACTCATTTGCATAAACAATGTTTCCGTACATTAAAAAATCATCATCGGCACGACACCCCGAGGTTTTTGAGTAAAAGATGTTTGATTTATGTGACATGTGAACTTCAGTGCAGAAGGAAAGTTAGGGGAGCAAGTTGTGGCTTCAACAGAAAACTTGTTTTTCAGGCTAGATTCAACTTCGTATATGCAAAAATCGCTGCATCTTCAATGCAAAAATTAGACATGTTACAAATGTATAAGTCACGATAAACTTGCTCCCAACACTTTTCAAATTCAGAAATTAATATGCTTTGAAGTTATATTAACTTCAACTTGCATTGGTAAATGGATACCGTGCCAATTGAACGATTTATGAGTCATTATCAAAAACCGCAGAGATACAATCTAAGGAAAATAACAATTTTCTTGTGTTGAAAATTGTTTTTTTTAAATTGTAACCATGAACACATATCTGAAGAACATAAAAATACTAGACTCCCACCTAGAAATTTTTTGATTTCAGAATAAGAAAATATCAAAGAACTGGTTCTCCTAAAATTTTGTCCTTCCTGTTACGTAAACAAAAAATACAAGTTTCACTATTAAGAGATACAAAAATAATTACAAAATTTGTTCAAACTAGATTGTGAAAGCATGATAAATAAAGAACCAGTATTATTTTTTTCAATGAAACAGAAGCAACATAATTTTTACAATGATTATAGAGACAATTTTCAAAACTGAACAACATTTTGTTCAATATTTACACCATTTTACAGTCATAAAAATTAGTATGAAAAACAGCATGCGCACATTTGATTAGAAAAGGCATTTTGAATTCACATGTAGATCCAATCTTTAAACAATCATATATAAACAACATACTTTTATAATTATAGTACATGTAACAGGAAAGACAGGCCCGTAACAGGAAAGACAGTATTTTGCAACAGACATGTCTCTCCTGTTACAAAATCCTAATTCTGGTTTAGAGATGATTGGAAAGTAAATATTGCACCAATTTCACAGTTTAAAATCTGTTAATATACTGCCAAAATATAGATGAATCTAAAACAAGTCCATAAAAATATGACAGTGAAAGTATTTTTGATCTTTTAGCAAAAAAGTATAACAGGATGTAACAGAACATGCTACAGGAGAGAATTGTTTGTGTATCCAAATCAAATTCTTCATTTTGTTAAACGCTGAATTGAGAAAATCTTGAAAATTAACACTGGTGTCCGCAATTAATTATAATACTGTACATTAAGTGCAAGTTTAAGATATGGACAAACAGAGAACAAAAATAATAAGTATGTACGACTGTAACAGGAGATACTTGTCCTAATTACACAATCTTCTAAATAGTTAAGAAATGTTACATGTAAATTAGATGTAACTAGAACTATTACTGAATTACATGTATAATACAAAACAAAATAGGATTTACATTTAGAAAAGTGCTTGCCTATGCAAATATTAGCTTTTACAATGAAAAATGAAGTAACAGGAAGGACAATTTGTAGAGTTTAAAAAAAGATTAAACTTCCATTCGAAAGAAAAATATTGAATACAACATTAGAATGTTCACACACTTTGACAACTGGATTCATTTCTACTTTATATCTTTCACTTATCAAACAATATGTATCTTTGGTGTCTTCTTCTAAAGAAGCGATGCCACGACCACATGTCACTTTTTATTTTTTTCTGAGTGTGAATTTCTTCCTCCTAACTTCTCCGGCTCTGGAATGATGGTCAATGCCTTGTCCCGAGCATACCAACATTCATCAATGTTTTTCTTTTCTCCCAATGCGGTGCATGCATGAGACATAAATATCATCATATCCAATGTCTTTGACAAAACCTGGATATGGACTTCCATCATATGAGACAACAACGTACTTCCCCAAATATGACTCCAAATTATATATGTCATCATCATTATCTTGTTTCACACTATGTTCTGTACATGGTGATAACTTGTCTTGTTTTTGTCTGTCAATATGTTTTCGTCTTCTGTCAATTTGTTGAATTCTTCATTTTGGTTCTCATTTTCTTCATGTATCTTTCCCTCTTTTATTTTTGTTTTTCTGATCATCTGCATTTTGGCTATCTTCATTTTGCTCCTCCACTTCTTGATCTTCTATCACAAACTCGTTTTGGCCTTTCATATTACGATTTTGGTTAACATGGTGTACTTCTGTCTTTTGTTGTTCTAGCATTGGCTCTTCAGCCATACTGACATCGCTGTTTGTCTCAACTTTTTTCCCCATTTTTAATGGTGTCCTTAACATGGTCTGTATTTACTTCCTGTTGAGATTCTGCCTGTTCCTTAACAGCGTTTTCCAAATCACCAATAGGCACCACTGCAACGAAGTGGTTTGTTATCCAATTGTGGGAGTTCATATCGGATCATGTTGAGGTCCAAAAATGTACACGGAGTTGATTTCACTGCTTGGGTAATTTCTTGGCAAGACAACTTTGTTCAAATTTCCAAGTTTTGGGTAAATAGAGAATACTGGCGTGTTCAAAACCGAAGAGAGAGCATGAATCTGCCAGATTCCCATGTACGACTTATCAAGACGGATCTTCAGTGTCTCCATTTTGAAAACAAATTCAATTGTTCTTTCATCAAGAGGCATTCCCGGCACATACATGTCTGAATATTGTGCATATAGTTTTGGAAAATGCTTTTGAGTATCTTGCACACAGCCCCTTGAGAGAAAGTCGTTGTCTAGATATATATCTTTATGCAAAACAAGCTCAAGAAGAATTCTAACTCTTACCTCACTGATGTGTTTTGGTTCCCCGAAAGTAAATATGCTGCCAGTGGAAGGCAATCAATTTCTATCTCCTATTGTTTTGCAAGGATATAGAGTATGTGTATCTGGTACATCATCAAGGTAAAGATCCACTGCATTTTCATCCACCTCTAGATTATTCTTCATGATTTTTATACGCCCGTCTTAAGACGGGACGTATTATGGTATGGCGTTCATGTCTGTCCGTCCGTCTGTTAGCTTTTTCGTGTCCGACCCTTAACTTAAATACTACAAGGCCTAGAATCCTCAAACTTTGTCTGTAGATACATTTTGGGTAGAAGGTGTGTCGCACATTAAAACCAGGTCACTGTGACTTTTCATTAAGAAGATATGGTCATATATGGCAAAAACTTGTCCGGCTCATAACTTGAAAACTATTAGACCTAGAATCACCAAAATTGGTCAACTAATGCATCTTAGGTAGAAGGTGTGTCGCATCCTACTTTAAGGTCACTGTGACATTTAATTAAGGTGATATAAAAAAATTGTTTTAATGGGTACAATCTATACTGTTAACAATATGTGACGGGCGTATCATGTGCCGTGGCGGTGCACTTTATTACAGAAATGGGATCTATTGGCAATGCATGTAAGCCATCTGTGATTTTGTTGAACAGATTTTGAAGCTGTCTGAATGTTTTACATCCCCTCAATTCCTTTAAATAATTATCAAATATGTTTTCTTCCTGTTCAGATTTCTCTTCTGTTGGTCATTTCTCTTCTTTAGAATTCTTTTTCTTTTGTACTTCAAGGTCAACTTGTCTGTCCTCTTCTATCATTCTGCTAGTATTTGAAGCTGTTTTCCTACTCTTTTGTTTCTTTGAATATAATTGTCTCTTTTGTTCACACTTGATTTCTGCTGACTTAGATTTAGATTATATGCTGAACATTTTATTCTGTAGCTGATGATCTGAACATTCTTCTCCTTTTTGATATACACAGCTTAAATCTCTGTAGAAGATGACTCCTTCCATGGGGGAAACTAGTTGATGAATTTTCATAGTTGCAGTAATCGGTTTGAGATCAGGTTTATCCAGTATTTCCTGAAATTCTGCTATTTCTGATTCTTCTATAATTCTTATTTCAGTTTCCCCACCAGCAACTGAATCAACAAAAGTCTTTGCAGTGGTAATGTCACACCCAAACTTTACTTTGGAGTCTGCCTTTCGTTTTAGACTTCCTCCAACTGCATCCGGTATGCCTTTTCCGTGGCCACTCTCAAAGAAGTTCCATTCAGCATAATAAAAAACAAGTTTGTGAAGTTCTGTTGAAAAAAGATGAAATTGCATTTTTGCCTATATTGGGTGGTTGGGCCATCACTGAAAATATAGATCTTCTGTACTTCTGGGGACTGTTCTTTAATTTTCTGTAGAATGGGTCTCAGCCCTTATTGCACCTGGACCATGTGCAAGACTTTCTGAAACAGTGGCAAATGTTTGCTTTTCTTTTATGCCTGTACAATAAATTCCTGTGTGTAGTGAGAACTGCTTTTTGGATGCTCCAAAGTGCATACTTTGTATGTCATTACTCATTTTACATACATAATTCTCGGAAAAGTCAATATGAAGCAAACAACTGTCCTCCTCTAGGTTTCCTTTCTGTACTGGTTTCTTATGCTAAAGCTATGTCTCCTGTACCTTTGAATCTGATTATCAAACTTGTCTACTAGGTTGGAAACTTGATCAGTAAATTTTTCTTTTACTGTGAATGTAACAGTTTTTCCATCCAATTTATTTCCACGTTTAATCTCTTTTTTTCAGATTTAGTTGTCCATTCTTCCTAACTTATTTCATCATTTCTTTTTTGTTTGTCAAAATTCCATTCTCTTTCTTCCAAAAACTAATCTAAGCTCTCTGTTACCAATGCATTTTTAGTTTTTAACGCTCTAAACATGAAATTGGTAATTTCACATAGTTTACACTGACACGTGTTCCTGTCCCAGTCTGTTTGGAATAGAACCCAAAATGGCCTAAGCCTACAAAATGTTGTATAGCTCATTGGGAGATTTTCTGATAAATACTTTTGAAAAATGTTTTGTAATGAGTCACATAGTATTCTGCGCTGTTTTTGGCTTTTTGTTTGTCACAGTATTTTTCATCCCAGTTGTGAATCTTGAAACTTCATCTCTCTCATAAAATTCTTGAACAATTTTGTACATGCGTCTGGAGAGTGAAGATCTTAACTTGTTTCGAGTATGTATGCCACAACTTCTCATTGCTACTGATTTCAGTTTGTACTTCCTTTGGATAGAGCCACTAAGTATGCCTGGGATAGGAGATAATGTTGGTCTTGACTTATGCGCAAATTTTAGCTGATCAATGAGAACATTGTGAAATATTAATGTTCTTTTCACTTCTTTCTTGGAGAAGTTTCTCAATAATTTTCTGGTCTTCGAGCGTGGAGTCAATGCTTTTTCCTTCAAGGCGTCATTCGGTGATTTGTGTTTTGCTCTTTGCAGTCGTTTTCTGTAAAGTGCTTGTTTCTTTTACGTTTTATCTTTTCTCTTAATAATTTGTTTTCTCGATAGCATTTTGCTTCTTCTCGTTTTTAGCTCACCTGAACCGAAGGTTCAAATGAGCTTTTCTGATCGCTTTTTGTCCGTCGTCTGTCTGTCTGTCCGTCTGTCTGTCTGTTAAACTTTTCACATTTTCGACTTCTTCTCCAGAACCACTGGGCCAATTTCAACCAAACATGGCCAAAAGCATCCTTGGGGGAAGGGCTTTCAAGTTTGTTCAAATGAAGGGCCATGTCCCTTTCAAAGGGGAGATAATCACAAAAATGCAGAAATAGGGTGGGGTCATTTAAAAATCCTCTTCTCAAGAACCACTGGGCCAGAAGAACTGAAATTTACCTGAAAGCTTCCTGACATATTGCAGATTCAAGTTTGTTCAAATCATGGGCCCCGGTGGTAGGATGGGGCCACAAGGGGGGGGGGATCAAAGTTTTACATACAAATATATAGGAAAAATCTTTAAAAATCTTCTTCTCAAGAACCACTGAGTCAGAAAAGCTGATTTTTACATGAAAACTTTCTGACATAGTGCAGATTCAAGTTTGTTCAAATCATGGCCCCCGGGGATAGGATGGGGCCCCAAGGGGGGGATCAAAGTTTTACACACAAATATATAGGGGAAAACTTTAAAAATCTTCTCAAGAACCACTAAGCCAGAAAAGCTGAGATTTACATGAAAGCTTTCTGACATAATGCAGATTCAAGTTTGTTCAAATCATGGGCTCCTGGGGTTGGATGGGGCCACAATAGGGGATCAAAGTTTTACATACAAATATGTAGGAAAAATCTTCTTCTCAAGAACTACTGAGCCAGAAAAACTGATTTTTACATGAAAACTTTCTGACATAGTGCAGATTCAAGTTTGTTCAAATCATGGCCCCCGGGGGTAGGATGGGGCCACAAGGGGGGATCAAAGTTTTACATACAAATATATAGTTAAAATCTTTTTCTCAATAACCACTGAGTCAGAAAAGCTGATATTTACAAGAAAACTTTCTGACATAGTGCAGATTCAAGTTTGTTCAAATCATGGCCCCCGGGGGGTAGGCTGGGGCCACAAGTGGGGGGGGGGTCAAAGTTTTACATACAAATATAGGAAAAAGCTTTAAAAATCTTCTCAAGAACCATTGGGCCAAAGAAGTTGACATTTACATGAAAGCTTTCTGACATAGTGTAGATTCAAGTTTGCAAAGGGTAGTTTGGGCCATAATAGGGACTAAGGTTTTACATGCAAATATATATGGAAAGTCTTCAGATATGGGCCAAGGTGACTCAGGTGAGCGATGTGGCTCATGGGCCTCTTGTTTCTTTTTTTGTGCTTGATAGCTTTTAGTGTGAAGAACATGTACTTGAGTATTTAGACGATGGACTATTACTTTGAGAAATATTCTTCTGCTTCGCCCGGACTTGCTGTTTGTATCTCTTTCGTGCACTTCTCTTCTCTCTCTCTCTCTCTCTCTCTCTCTCTCTCTCTCTCTCTCTCTCTGTCATATCTTTCACACATTTTTTCACTTTTCTCTCAACATCTTTTCTATACTTTTCTTTCTCTTTTAGCAGATATTCTTGTCTTCTGTTTGGAGAGGCATATTTCTTTTGTCTGTATTTTCTTTGTCTTTTAGCATTAGACATCCCCATTCTTACCTATCTCAGAAGAAAACTTCCATTTTTCAACTGTTTTTACTAAATAATGTACCTAAAATATTAGTTGTTAAATAGTGTATGGATTTTTCTAACAAAGTTAAATCTTTTTGTTTGATAAAACTGAGTAATACTGTTTTGTTTAAGGATGGAAAAATATACTACCTAAGAAACATAATTTATAATGTCCTTCCTGTTACATCGAATTAAATATGCATCAATATATGTTTTTAATCATCATATATTAGATTGATATTAAAAAGGCTGAAAAATGATTTATATAAAGAAACTTTTTTTTTCTTCATAGATTATTTATAAATGATATAGGCACTTAAAAGAAAAAATTCTTATAAATTGTCCATTCTGTAACAATCCCTGTCTTTCCTGTTACAAACTTATGTTTGGAAATAATAGAATGAAAATTACAGAATATTGATATGAAAATAATTTCAAATCTGACAAATCAATGAACGTCCACATTTTAACTGTTTTTAAGAAAATTTGTCCGTACTGTTACAATGTCATGTACTTTCCTGTTACAATATTGCTTTTTAGCTCTTCTGAGCCGAAGGCTCAAAGAGCTAATGCTATGACCATTTGTGCGGTGTGCGTAAACTTTTTAGAAAAAGGGCTATAACTCAAGAACCCCTTGGCCAATTTTTTTTCAAATTTGTTACAGGGTATCATTGGCCCAAGGGCTTTCATACATACTAAATAGAGGGATGTGACCCTTTAACAAGGAGAGATAATCAGGAAAATACAAACAAAAGTAGTGGTTGCTAAAAAATCTTCTTCTCAAGAACCACTGGGCAGATTATCACCAAACTTACACATAAGGATGAGGATATGTTGTAGATTAAAAATTGTTCAAGGCATTACCCTGGGGCAAAGGGCGTGGTCTCAAGGTTACTTCAAAATTGACCTAAATTTATATTTCCTTAAATCTTTGATATTTTAGTCATTATAAGGACTAGGATCATCAAATTTTGACAGTTGATGCATCTTAGGACCTTGTGTCAAATTGTCTCAAAAGTAGGTCACGGTGACCTACTTTTTGAATTTTGCAGGTATTTATTTTAAAATTAATTTTGATGCATATCTTGGACACTTTGAAGACTATGATCATCAAAACTTTGTCAGTTGGTGGATCATGGGACCTTCAAATGCGTCAACTGAAAAATAGGTCACCGTGACCTACTTTCTGAATTTTATGGCTTATCATTTATAGATATATTTTAAGTTGTTATTTCAAATACCGAGAGGTTTAGAATCATCAAATATTGTAAGTTGATGCATCTTGAGGCCTTGAAACATATTTATAAAAAAAAGTAGGTCACAGTGACCTACTTTTTGAATTTTGCAGATATTCAAATTTCACATTTTCAATTTTAGATGCATATTTTGGGCACTGTAAAACCTAGGATCATCAAAGTTTGTCAGTTAATGCGTCTTCAGTCTTCGGTTTGTGTCGACCAAAAAGTAGGTCACCGTGACCTACTTTTGGTATTTGACAGCTAAATTACTATATTTCAGACACTATTTGACCTACAATCATCAAACTTTGTCAGTTGATGCATCTTGAGTCTTCGGAGTGTATCGACCAAAAAGTAGGTCACTGTGACCTACATTTGGCATTTGACAGTTATATTTATATATTTCAGTCACTAATTGACCTACAATCATCAAACTTTGACAGTTGATGCATCTTGAGTCTACGGAGTGTGTCGACCAAAAAGTAGGTCACCTTGACCTACTTTTGGAATTGGATGGCTATATTTATATATTTCAGATACTATTTGACCTACAGTCATCAAACTTTGTCAGTTGATGGGTCTTGCATGTTCAGAGTTCGCTGACCAAAAAGTAGGTCACCATGACCTACGATTGGAATTTGACAGCTATATTTCAATATTCAGATACTAATTGGCTTAAAATCATCAAACTTTGTCAGTTGATATTTCTTGGGTTCTCAAAATGTGTAAACCAAAAAGTAGGTCACATTGACCTACTTTTTTTGAATTCTTAGGATTTAACTAAAGATTTAGAATACTAAGAGGCTAAGAATAGAAATGGTGGGGTTGTACAATTTATCAGAAGAGCGATTCTAGGCCCTTGGGCCTCTTGTTATGTTTTAACATACATATTTGAAACAACAAATCCTCACTCAGGGTGTATTCATTTTACATGATACTTTTTAAAATATTGTATGAAAATTAATGTCTAGATTAATGATAAAATAAGTCTCAAAACCTCATTTTATTGTAATGTTAGTCTTTCTTGTTAAAAAAATGTCTTTACTGTTACAAATTTAAGCGTAACAGGATGGACAATAACAGGATAGACAATTACTCTATATATGTGGTTATTTATTTCCCTTATTGCTTACCATACAGTGCTGATGATGCAGTAGTTTTGAAATAAAAGTTATTTTGTTAGAAAAGTTACAATTTTGTAATTCCAATGTTTAAGTTTATTTTCAATGTAACAGTAAGGACCTAATTTTTTTCTACTGAGTAAATCATACTATCAAATTGGACATTTTCTTCAAACCCATTAAATTTGGATAAATGGCGTCTAGAACTTGACTTCATGTAAATGAAACCGAGGCTGATAATAAGTATGGAACCCAGAAAGGTTCATTCTAAATATTTCTATTTTCTGGGGTTTTTTTTCATTAGCGTAACAGGAGAGACAAAAATTCGTGGGACACACATTTTACTCTTGATATATCTAAAGCAAACATATTTACAAACTTTTTAGTGCTTGTATGGCATATGTTAAAAATAGTTTAAGGCATACAAGGAAAATAATGAGAACAAAATGAACTGGATATGGTTCTCAACATAGATCCGAGATAAATACACATCCATGGTTCGAGTTTACTCCATTTTCTATGTATAGATACCTGAAAAAAATTGTTGGAGGAGTATCATCGACTTCATATACCATTTCACTTTAAGGTAAATTATGAGATGTATTCGTTATTATTTAACCTGGTTATCACATACATTGCAGAATTGATATGTGGGAGCTGGAACAAGTTTTCTGTCCCCTTCCTTTCCCGCTTACCACAGGCACTTGACGTTTTAAATATCTATCATAAAAAATTGTCTTCCTGTAAACATAATATTCATTTTGAATATTTTGTTTATAGGAAGGTAATTTTTAATGTAGATATTTAAAACGTCGAGTGCCTGTGCAGAATACTAATCTATCCACGTTTTCAAATTATCTTATCCACGGATTCATATTATATCAGCCTACGTACCACAGGAACCGGTAATTTTGTCTGTAATACAATAATAGTAGGGGTCTATACTATATCACCTCCTAATATTTATTAGGGGTGATATAATATAGAACCCTACTATTACTATTACGGACAAAATTACCGGTTCCTGAGATTAGATGTGCATGAACATAGAACATACATGTACATTATGAATCAATGGGATAAGCTTAATAAAAAAAAAACGTAGATAAATTAGTGTTTTGTGGTAATGACTAATGGCGCACGTAGTTAAGCTTCCTGAAATATAAAACAAAAATATAAAAAGATACAGCATAGATGAGAGAGAAACAAGATGTACTGTGAGCAATGCTTACTAAGAATACCCCCCGCTTACCCCAATCTCCCAAAGGGTGTTGTTAATAGGTATAAATTACCTCTTTCCTGAGTGTAAAAATATGGTATGCATTTGTAGAAGAAAATGGAAGATATAGTCCGAACATAAATCCATGGCATAAGCCTATAATTTTGACCTTGAGATCAAAGGTCAAGGTCATAAAGAGGTCATGAATGTACATGACACATAGTCTCATGGTGATACACCCATGTCTTATGGTATGACTATGTCAAAACCCTATAATCAATTTTGACCTTGAGGTCAAAGTTCAAGGTCATATACAGGTCATGAAGGTACTCGACACATCGTCTCATGGTGATACACTCATGTGTCAAATATGATATGCCTATGTCAAAGAACAAAGAAGTCATGGCCCGGACATGAATCCATTGTAGAAACCTTTAATTTTGACCTTGAGTTCAAGGTCATATGGAGGTCATGAAGGTACATGACACATCGTCTCCCGGTGATACACTCATGTGTCAAATATGGTATGCCTATGTCAAAGAACAAAGAAGTTATGACCCGGACACGAATCCATTGTAAAAAAAAAAACCTTTAATTTTGACCTTGAGGTCAAGGGTCAAGGTCATATGGAGGTCATGAAGGTACATGACACATCGTCTCATGGTGATACACTCATGTGTCAAATATGGTATGCCTATGTCAAAGAACAAAGAAGTTATGGCCCGGACACGAATCCATTGTAAAAAACCTTTAATTTTGACCTTGAGGTCAAGGGTCAAGGTCATATAGAGGTCATGAAGGTACTTGACACATCGTCTCATGGTGATCTACCTGTGTGCCAAATATGGTATGCCTAAGTCAAAGAACAAAGAAGTTATGGCCCGGACACGAATCTGCACAGACAGACAGACGGACAGACAGACAGAGTGATTCCTATATACCCCCAGAACTTCGTTCGCGAGTATAATAATTATTCATGGTTCGAATTTCCTCCATAGTTTACACCCAGGCGCATATAAAAAATGAACGGGTGAGGAAGATATTTGTACAGGCATCTGAAGTATGGACACTACTACCAACACCCCCTTCCCCTTCTGATTTTTTTCTTCGTCGATAAATTCTCCGAAATGTGTGGATTCCTTGACGCTTTTTGTAAGCTTTAGAGATTGGCCTTCTACCGGTATAATAGATACACCAGTAGAAGGCCAGTCTCTAAAGCTTACAAAAAGCGTGAAACGATTATATAAATCGAAATTGGGATGGGATAGACAAGGAATCCACATATTTCAGAGAAATTACCGCCGCAAAAAAAAAAAATCAGAAAAAAGGGGGTGGGTGTTGGTTGTAGTGTCGATACTTCAGGTGCCTGTGGATATTTGGTCAAACACTATTAAAATGGGTGGTTTGTTCCCAGTTAGTTTTCCCATCCCCTCCCCCTAATTGAAATTCCCGGCCGGCTACGGGTCTGGTTAAACACTCGATAATCAATACCGGTAATTACATTATAATTTTTCCTTTATACATGTAGTTCGCAGGTGCTTGGGTCCACCACCCCCCTTCTCTCTCTCTCTCTCTCTCTCTCTCTCTCTCTCTCTCTCTCTCTCTCTCTCTCGAATAAGCTACATGAGTTGAGTTATAAGTATGTTTGTTGAACATCTCTTTAATGCATATAAACAATGTCTTTCATACCCAAAATAATTCAAAATAAGCCCTTTTTTCTAAATACCCTCACTGGGTATTGAATAACTATCAAGTCTGAATATATATATATATATATATATATATATATATATATATATATATATCACTAAAATGACCAACGATATGAACAACCGCAAGATCGCGACTACTTTTTCCTTCTTGGTTTTAAATTTTACTTTCCCCTTACAAAGTCTCGCGAGACCCAAAGTATGCGAGAATTTGGGCATGTTCGTAAATACCAGTTCTGAAACTTTTGTCGTGATCGATTTACCTGATTTTATCAATGGTGCACTATCATTGCATTGCATTAGATTGTAATAATGATTCAAGAAAGAAACATAATACGCAGAAATATCCACAAATGATGGATTTTAATGGAAATGTGGTGGAATTTTCCCCCACTGCTGTCAGCCAGGAAATTCCCAAAGCTGAGAAGAGCTTGCGTCAAAATATATAGCTTCGCGAGCTAAATTCAGAAGTTCATTTTCCCTGTATCCAGACGTTTTTACACACCTTTCATTTAAAAATGCTTTTAATTGCGGAAAGCACATGGATGTTAAATCGTCTTCCGATCCCATGTTTTGAATAAACAAAAAATGCCCAAGATCGACACGCTTTTCCGGACTTCTTTACAAGAGAGTTCCACTAACTCGGTATTTACGATCTTGCGTATTAACAACTGGTATAACATGTCCTTTATTAAGGGAAAACAAAAAGGTTTATATAATATGGCTTATAGTAAAAGAGGATATTAACAAAAGAAGATCAAAGAATATACATAACGCAAAAAGTACACTACATCTACAAATATATTTAAACCACAGGCTACATATTTTTGGTTTTAGGTTTGCCAATTAATGTTAGGTATGGAGCGAATACGCAATTTCCGAGTTGCCCAATAGTTTTTTCCCTTTGTGGAACTCTTACGCACAATGAGACGCAAAACAAACTATCGTCCACACGCGGTGGGTACAAATGCTTTTCGCTGCCTTCATATATTGTGTTAAGTTAAGGCCGATTATCAGACATAATGCAACCACCCAAACTGCAGGACACACAATATTAGTAAGTTTATTAGTATTTGATAATAAATTAGCTCAAACAAAAATTGATAATCACCATTTTTCTTTGATTAAAATATCAATCGTGCAGACGAAGAAATAAAAATAATTTCCTATTTAATTTAATGGCCTAATTCAAACAAATATTATTCTTGATATGGTCAGTTTAATGTAGCCTATACCAACGGTTGATATAAACAAAATTTACGCTTTCATTACTTTTATCTGTATTTACATATCTAGTCTATAGTATATGTATACGTTTTGTACCCACCCAAGCATTCAACAGAACACTGAACGTACCTCCATCACAGAAGAGCTGATACCTCGGAAGTTGCGTATTAGGACATGTTCTATTCGTCCGAAGAGCTGATCAACAATGTACAAACTGGTGATAATATGCTTGATACAAATGTTTATTAATTTTTTTTTGTATTTGACCTTGTTCCACATCGTGAATTCGACACTTTGTGGATGAAGTCCGTAAGTTATAATAGAATCTTACTTGATTCGTATATATCCTAAAATTAATTAAAACCTACTTATGTTTTCGATTAACTACCCTGAAATAGCAAAAATGGGAGTAAAGTGGTGGATCTAAGCCAGTTTTCTTTCTCTCTTTTTTAATAACAACTTAAGATAATACGATGGTAATCCGTTGTTTATCGATGCTTTATTTTGATCTTACAGAAGAAATAAGTTTTGATAATTGTTGAATAAATAAAATATACCTGTTCGTTTTTTAGTCTTGAATCAACCTTATGGAAAATTCCATAACGAAGTGAGGCAACATCATACAACCAATTGCACATTCTCGGGCCTTTCCGGCAAGGCGAGAAGTTGCAATTGGTTTACAACATGATCAGCATACAGTTGTGAAGGTGTTCAGTATTAGTTGTACTTATAACAGATTTGAATAGTCCCATATTTATCATTTTATGACGATTCATAATTATTTTACTTATATACATCTCATTCAACAAAGGACACCCCCTCCCTCCCGACACCGATGATCTGACGCATTGATAAATTTTTAAATCCAATATTCATCTGATATTTTCGATGTTCTTATTTTTTTCCATCTTCACAAGTCAAGGGTTATTGATTCGTTACCTCGCACTAACCCTTGACATCAGTCGCTATTTAAAAGTTGGGCTCGAGAAAAAGGATGACGCAATACGCTAAAATTAATCAGCCAATGGGATTTCTTGTTTCAGATGAAAGTTTGGTAAGGGAATAAACAGAAAGGAAAAAATGGCGTCCGTTGACGAAAAGATATGTGAAAAACATCAAATCGATCATTTGACTGAAAACCAAAAGCTTTCAATATCATGTATCAGAGAAGGAAAAGATGTTTTTATTGGGACTAAAACCGGCAGTGGTAAATCGCTATCTTACGAAGTTGTTCCCATTATTTTGGACAATTTGTTTAATTTGTTAAAACATAGTCGACAAACGTACTTCGACAATCCATCATTTTCATTCGGCTCATACCCCAAACCCTCGTCTAATTGTTTCTTCAAGCAAAACGAACTCCCGAAAATCAATCGACGGCATCGGTCTTGTACTAATTGGCCACAAATTCTACACCATAATGCCGTCGCCATGCGTATTTACTGTTTAGTTTAGTTTTCGACCGATTATAAAGGCCGTTGTCTGATTGGTTTGCAGCTTCAGGTTGCAAACCAATCATATTGCTTCTTCTCGAGCCCAACTTTTAAATAGCGACTGATGTCAAGGGTTAGTGTGAGGTAACGAACCAATAACCCTTGACTTGTGAAGATGATTTTTTTCGTGATTATAGAAGTCACTGTTACGACTAACTTTTTATTTGGTTGTCGTCCGTCGTCGTGCGACGTGTGTCGTGCGTTAACAATTGAACATTTTTAACTTCTTCTTGATAATTACCTGTCCAATTCTTTTCATATTTGGCATGAAGCATCTTTGGGGCAAGGGGAACATAGATTGTAAATTTCAGGACTGCAGCACCCCTGAGACCCTAGGGGCGGGGCAAAAACTGCCCAAAATTAACCAATTTTCAAAAACCTTCTTCTCTACAACCACACATGTGCATGAAAAACTAAATACAAAGTGATGTAGAGCAGGAAGGCCTTTACCAAAATTGTAACTTTCATGATCCCCGGGGTAGGGGTCTGACCCCAGGGCGGGGTCAAATTTACTATATAGTGTTGATGTGTAAAACACTTAAATAACATCTTTAGTGCTATTGATACTAAATTGAAACTAAATTGTAAATTTGATGATTCCCAGGGTAGGGATTCTGACCCCAGGGTGGGGCCAAACTTACTCTATAGTGTTTATGTATATAACACTTAAATAACATCTTCTTTTATAGTGTTATTGATACTAAATTGAAACTAAATGGATATTTAGAAAGAGCAGGTAGTCCTTTACCAAAATTGTAAATTGTAAATTTGATGATCCCCGGAGTAGGGGTTCTGACCCAAGGGTGGGGCCAAACTTGGTATACAGTATTTATCAGTAAGTTTACTGATACTGTATAAAATATAAATGCATACTTAGGAATAGCAGAAAAGGATGTACAAAAAATGGTAATTTTACACATCTTGTTTTATACTGTTGCTGAACATTACAATTTAGCTTAGATATTCAGAACAGGAAGTGTTTTTCTAGATTTCATAGCCCATGGGAGTATAGTGATACTTTTTCATTAGTACTCAGGTGACCGATAAGGGTGTGGGCCTCTTGTTGTAATATTTTATTAACAGTTAATAATATGTACAAACGCATGGATAAACATAACAAATTTTGTGATGACAGATTTTGAAAGTAAATAATGGGTCGAAAACTGTCCGATGGCGATATGTCAGATATCGAATGGTCCGGGAATGCCCTGCGGAGTTTGCGCCTTATAACTTCAAACATATTACCGCAATTAGGTTGCGCACTACCTGACAATGTCCAAGAAATCAGGCCACTATTTACAATATAGCAGTTTTTCCGTTTCTCATTCCAGTGGCGGATCCCCTTTTCGTAAGAAAATTGTGTTACAAAAAGGGTAAAAATCACGCATGGGGGACTTTAAAAAAAGTTGATAGTCGAATCTTCCCCTTCAAAAATTCCTGGATCCGCCCCTGCATTCACATTGGGCATTATGTTTTCAATTATTGCGTTTGACGAGAAGAAACAACGTGCATTCATAATGTTGCCCTTAAATTGTCGCACTGGACAAAAACTATCATTATAAACACCTTCACAATACCGAGTTTTAAATTTTGAAACAATGAACGGCCGTTCATTTTGTCTTTGGTCAACAATCGGCATGAAGGATTACAATTGCATTCGTAAAATCATTAATTTTCATTACGGAGAAAGACTACTTATGTTATCTAAGGAACATTTAATTTGTAGCCCCAGATGACTTCCTAATAATCAAGTTTTATTTACTATATATGATATCAATAAATATAGCATAACTAATGCACACAATTATTCAATTGTTCTTAAATTCATTTGAATTGACAAGCTTAAAAACCAAAAACATGTAGTCTGCGGTATAAATACGTTTGTAGATTAGTGTAGTTGTAGTGTTAGGTGTATTTATATGTAGTTTTTGTTGTTGTTTTTATTATTAATATTATCTGTTAATATTGGCCACTTTACATGTAGGTAATTCTTTTTGTTTGTCCTGAAGACGGGACAGATCGTCCCGACAATTTGACAATGTGGTTGTTCGTGTTGTTTGTCATTTTAGTGTTTAATATATATATATATATATATATATATATATATATATATATATATATAAGCACTATGTTCCAACAACGCCCGATATCTAAAAGTGTCGGATCCACAACATGGATACAAGGTCAAATACAAAAAATTATACAAAGCACTAAAATGACCAACGACACGAACAACCAGATTGTCAAAGAACCTGATTCATAAACCCCAAAATATGGCCCTTAAAATATATAAAAATGAAAGTAAATGTTGAATAGGAGTATTGGTGTTATAAATATGTATCAGAATCCGGGGTTTAAAAAAACATGTTACATTTTAAAAATAGGAGCACAACTAAAGCTGTATACATACTAGAACCGGATACGGTACCGTACTTTTGTCATTTTTCACCAAAAACTGGTTATTTTGTAAAGGTTTTGCCATACGGGTTTCATATCGCCCAAAATATTTAAAGTAATTTTATAATATACACCTTTTCAATTGACCATCAATGCAAAAATATTTTAGGGCGAGCAAGGAGCACTATTTTTATTTTTCAAAAAACGATATTCCGGATTGCTGAAAAATATTACGGTTATAATGCGCTGGTGGTGGTAAACTTGAATTTTACAGATAATATGGCTGATTTAAGTATCTTATGGAGAAAGAAACTACGTTTTTTATTTCGTGTCATGTATAGGTCATTTTAGTTCGGTGTTTATTTTTAAAGCAAGGGAAATTCCCTCACCTAATAATAGTTTTCGGTTGCAGCTTGTTTTGCCCTTTTACTAGGCTATAGATGTTCATTTTCAATACCTAGTTGTTTTCATCTTTTAAAGTCGTTCACAAAGCATCTTCATTGCATCGTTGCTTAAAAACTGTGTACAATTTTGGTAGTTTTACATTATAATCATAAACATTATCATTGAACCACAGGGGCTAAGCCCGTTTTGGGCCCGAACCCTGTGATACCATAAATATAGAAAGGGGTCTAACTCTGACACAGATAAAAAACTAATCACTCGCTTCAAATGCCTAAAAAATCTTAAACTAGGTAAGCTATGCGTGGTTTGTCGCTTTCCTTGCATAGATTAATGTTTTAACTACTTGCATGCCAAATTTCAAGTCACTGGTTCTTAAAATAACAAAGATATACGTCATCGTTCTCTCGATTTCACTTGTTTATTTTTACTAGGACATTTACCGGTCCAGGTCACGGAGTCGTTTCTCGCCTATGACAGCAGCAAAATTCAGACTAGTATGGAAGATTTCGGACCTGCCAATTAAAATGTCACATCAATTATACGCTACTTACTTCCTCATATTTTAGAAATGTTCTTCGTGTAGACGTTACACGACTTATTTTTCCTCAGCAGCATCAACTGTTGACAAGAGCTGCCGTTTTAACGAACGCACTAAATACCCGATAGACTTAAAATCTCAAATACCTTAAAACTGATCAAAACATTATTCTTGTGATATTGCACTTAGAGAAGGAAATTGAACATTATTTCTTGGCTTTTATAATTGTTTGTTTTTGTTTATTCTATTACATTTAGATTATTATTACCCATTTTCCCCTTCTTTAAAGTTTTAGACAATTCGGGTATTTAGTGTATTCATTAAAATGGCAGATCTTGTCAACAGTACAATACAGTAAAATTACAATAAAAATTATACATTAAAAGACATGTGGTGCACTAATATAAATGTAAAGATTTTAAAATAATCGCACAAATAAACCAATGCCTTTACTCGTCATTTCATGGTCCACATTTCTTTGAGCTGCTATAATTCATGCTATTTATCAAATTGAAATCAATGCCAATTTATACCATGTGATATTCGTTTGTTCATTTTCAAAGTAAAATGATCCTTCTTTTATTTGGTGAACTCGTGTTGCTCGTGCTGTGAAACAATGTGCCGACTAACACGTACAGGTGTTTGTGTACGGGATGTCGAGAATTTGGGTGTTTCATAAAGGTGTGAACGTCTGCGGGGAAGTCTGCATACGGATATATATCAATATCTTGATATATCTATATACAAGAAATAATCCCGATTTACAAACATGTTGAGGTTTCTACTTACAGATAACTAAAATCCATTTAGCGACACTGTCCACTCTATTTCTGGGCTTTTTTAAAAACAATTTATCTGCTTCAAACATATACAATAATATATATCATTAAATGATATGAATATATACAAGTCGCCGTTTTATACGTTTTAATTTTCACCCACTAATATTTCGCTTAGTATTTTTTTTATCACACGAAGGTGCACAGTGGCACAAAGGAGGCACAGATGTCAGATCTCTGTGGACTTAAAGGTCTACCTCGCTCAGAAAATTAAGACTTCAGAGGTGCCGACAATTTTAAAGGTCCACCATGTTTTATTTTTAAAAAATTAGTTTTAAAAATCCATTTTTGTAATTAATTACTATAATTACTCAAGTTTAACCAAAATTATACAGTTGTCTCTCTTTTTTATCCTCAATTATATCAATTTTAATGGAAGTTGATACAAATAGATATATGCAACTTGAAAATATAAACTCATCTTTGAGATAGACGGTAAAACAATACTATTTGCTGTGGTCCTTTCACTGCAAGGAATTTTAATTTTTGATCACGATTTTTCAATTATGTCCAATACAGCAGGGAAAAAATTGTA
The DNA here is from genome assembly GCF_947568905.1 of Ostrea edulis. Classification (NCBI taxonomy): domain Eukaryota; kingdom Metazoa; phylum Mollusca; class Bivalvia; order Ostreida; family Ostreidae; genus Ostrea; species Ostrea edulis. Next base: position 68,949,505 of record NC_079164.1, read on the forward strand.
GTGTTATGTAGTGGGAGGGGGGGGGGGATATATCACAACTTTAAACATCGTGATAGAAAATATACAAGTTTCTAGTATTTTAACAGTTGTGATTTACAACCAGAAAAAGCCCCAAAAATATATAATAACCTATGCGTCCATTTTTTTGTGTATTACACTGTGATTCTCATAACGTCAACATCATGACGTTATATAGTTTTTCTGTTGAAAAACAACACAAAGTTTGAACGACTGTAAAACGAAAACTAGAAAAGATATAGTTATAAAATAAAGTGTTCTATAACCTATAAATCCTAGAGCATCAACTGTGAAAGTCTCATTTATTTTGACGAAAGGGCCAATTTTAGTACTTTGTGGCTCTGGTTCTTTTCGGGACGACCCATCCCTTCCTCAGGACAAACGAAAAGAATTACATAATGTGGCCAAAATCAACAGAGAATAATAACAAAACTTACATATAAATACATTTAGCACTACAACTACACTAATCTACAAACGTATTTACAACGCAGACTACATGTTTTTTTGGTTTTTAGGCTTGCCAGATATGTTAAAAGCGGAGCGAATTAGGACATGTCTTATTCGTCCAAAGAGCTGATCCAAAATGTACCACATTATGTAATTCTTTTCGTTTGTCCTGAGGAAATTTGACAATCTTGTTGTTCGTGTCGTTGGGCATTTTAGTGCTTTGTATATATATATATTTCTCAATTAAGTTTAAAACTGTGGGGACAATTTATGTAGAGTTATATAGGGAGGGATACATGTAATATAGTTCAATTTTTGAACATCATAGAAAATTTACAGGTCCCTTATTTTTGTAAAGAATTTACTACAACCAATGTATATACATGTATCCTACATGTATATATATATATATATATATATATATATATATATATATATATATATATAACTCAATTTCATTTCAGATCAAGCAGCACGACATATTGACAGTCATCGAGATTTTGACGCCTTTTATTATGAAACATCTATTTATAAAAAGGTTCAAAACTCCTTCAGGGATCGTGGGGTCGTGATTATAGAAGGTCCGACTGGTTGTGGCAAAACAGCGGCCGCCACACATTTATTATCAAACTTTGATGACTTGAAGGAGACATATATACTTATGGCAACACAATACAGCGATTTATATCAACACAGTGGCGACAATGACTCTCAAGTCATTTATCTGGTAGACGACATGGACATTGACAAGTCTGATACGCATAATTGGCTAGCGGCTTTCGAGATGTTACATAACAAAATGAATGATTCACAAACAACACATCACAGCAAAAGAAAACATCTCAAAATTCGCTTAGTAGTTACAACATTTCATGTTCCATCAAAATTTCACAGCAATCCCTTATTTTCAGAAGAGGCTGTGATACATGTGCCGGAACTAAGTAAGAGAGAAAAAATTAAAATCTTACAACAACAAATGAAATACGCTGAAAAATACCTGACGATCAAATCTGAAGATCTCGATAAAGATTTCCAAGAACGCATTGATAAACCAAGAACTTCTATAGGATTTCCTCTTGCTGCCCAATTGTACGCAAGAGAAGAAAAATACCGTAAACAAGGCGTTGAGTTTTTCGAAAATCCGAAGATACTTTTTCAAAAATCATTAAAAGAGTTTATTGATAGCGATGAAACTAAAAGCTTACTTACGGCACTCATTATTGTATATCTTCGCGAGATACTTGAAGGAGAAGAAGATGTACCAGATGGTATTGCAAGCGCGAAACTGCTTGAACCAAATACATGTGAAAATGCCATAAATCGACACGTCGTTAAAACATTAAATTTGAGATTTGATAAATTGTCTAATTGTGCAAAAAAGATGCAGGGGATTTTCTTTCTGAAAAGTGAAGAAGACGCCTATAAGTTTTGTCACAATCTTGTTCGTGATTCTGTAGGTGCATTTCTGTTTAAGGAGTGTTTTAAACCTGTTGTTGCGCATTTTCCAGTATCTGCAATTGCATACGAAACAAACGAATTTTCTGATTTCAGCGACGAGGAATTTACTTTTATCGCCGAGAGATTTATCGTTGAAATGAAGGAGGGAAACATGGAAGAGTTGTGTAAATGTACGGTTCTGAAAAATGCGAAATTTCTGAACATCATGGATGCAAAATTAAAGGAAGAGAAAAGTACATTGGAAGAAATATTGAACGCGTTTGATAAAAAACATCAGCATTTACCGCTGACGTTTTGGTGTGGCCGATTCGGGTTGTTGAAATTTTCTGAAATGTTAAAAACGTTTGTAGACGACCTCATTCCAGGTCGGCGATTGATAAATCGTTACTTTATTCTGCTTGGTGAGTTTGCCACTACAAGACCTAGAGATATTAACAATAAACTACAGGATATTCAACATTCGTCAGAAATAAGGAAAATATTATTCGCCGATCGGCCAAGTTGCATTCATGAAATTATTTTATCCAACAGGCAAGATAAAGATGTGAAAGCAATCCTTGAAGACCTTATAGAAGACGGAACGCCATTGGATGTTTATGACAAAAACCAAAAAACTCCTTTGATGATGGCTGTGCTTTGTGATAAAAGGAGAAAATCAACCATAAATTTACTTTTGAAACATTCAGATTTAACAAAAGTAGATGGAAGGAAGTATTCTGTGTTCCACCATTGTGTTGCAACCGACAAAGATGACCTGAGTTGTTCAAAAATTCTTTTGGAACTTCTCAGAGCTTGCAAGCAAAAGGATTGTAAAGATGTCTTGCAGAGTACAAGTGGTTCTGGGCTCACGGTGCTTCACAGAGCTGCCATAGTAACAAAATACAGTAGGATACAATGTATGCAGATCCTGCTTGGTTTTGATGAAGGTCTTTGCAGAGAAGAAATAGCTTATGATGAAACTGATCAATCCCCAATATACAATTTGATGAAATACTTGAGAGGAAATGACGTTTTGGTAGAACTTGAACGTCTATCACGAGTTTGCATGCTGCTATTGTATGGCTGTTCACCATATCATAAGAAAGGAGGGGACAAAAGTGCTTGGGAAAAAATGACAGGTGATAAATCCGGTATTCATAAAAAATTAATTCAGGTAGTAAGAGCAAATCCCGATCAAAAAGAAATGATTGAAATCATTGACTCTGTGTTGGACGATGTACCAGAGAATGTTGAAAGATGCGATATCGACTTTGATTCATTAATACTGGAGCCACCAAAAGAAATTTCCCCAAGTTTGTCAATGCTTTTCAGAAAGGCAACTCAGTGTTTAGGCAATAAAAGATTCAGTTAAATCCTAAAGAGGAAAGATATACATGTGTATATAATCTTACAGTGAGAAAATTAGCATTGGTTTCAGTCTTCAGACATCCCAGCTAGGACAGTTCCCACTTTTTGTACATTTGACTGATATTTTTATAAAGATTATAATTCCTCGGAATGCTTTCATATTATTCATCTATAATAAAATAATATTTTTTGAAAAATGATTTCTTATATGGTTTTGGTGGATGGACATTTGGTAATTGGTGATCATTTTGATCGATAGAATATCCCTCCTTATTATTTTGGTGGATGGAATTTTCCCCCTTTATTTATTATTTTGATGGGTGAAATTTTTCCCGTTATATTTTGGTGGGTGGAATTTTCCCAGTTATTTATTATTTGGTGATGGATTTTCCCCTGTTTAATATTTGGTGGATAGTATAAATTCTGTTCCAGTGTAAAATAAAACCAAACCTTTTTTTGATAAACCCGCTGCTAAATAACACATTGAAGTGAATTTAAGATGGTTTAAGATATAGGCGTTGACTCGATAAAGACTAAAGGCCCCGTGGTTAGAACGGTCGTTTCGTGATCGGGAGGCCTTGTTTTCAATTCCTGCTCGTGCCTTGGCTGCTACAAACCTAGGAATCAGAAAAGTCGCGGGTCCTTCAAATGAAACTTAAAAATCGAAATTTCGTGTTACAGCGAATTAACATTATCAAAAACTCCCTCACTGCTACGACCCATATATGGAGCTTCACATAAAGCTTGTGACGTCTCGATATAATTTCAAATAATTCTTGTAGGGACATCAAACAAACAAAAATGAATATCCTATATTTGACACTATAATTCATCCGGCTAGGGAGGGGTTTTGATGACTTGCATAAAATTGAAAAGCGAAAGTTTAATTTCTTTTGAAAAGGTCTTTACTCAAACGACCAAATTGAGTACATGACAATAAACTATAAATCGCCAGGATCTGATGGTTTTTCTGCTGAATTTTTTAAAGTCTTCTGGAAATATATTGGTGTGTATGTTGTTAGATCCATTAACTATGGTTACAAAAATAATATTCTATCTATCACACAAAGACATGGTGTAATTATATTGTTACCAAAAGGTGACAAGCCTAAGCAGTATCTAAAAAACTGGCGACCTATAACTTTATTGAACACAGTATACAAAATTGCCTCTGGTTCTATTGCAGCTAGATTTAAAAAAACATTTAGACAAGATAATTGACCCAGATCAAACAGGGTTCATATCCAACAGAAATATTGGAGAAAACACAAGGTTAATATATGATATTATGCACTATACTGAAGAGGATGATATCCCAGGCCTTTTGCTACTTATTGACTTTGAGAAAGCCTTTGATACTTTATCGTGGAATTTCATAGAAAGGACTTTGGATTTCTTCAATTTTGGTCCTTCTATTAGAAAATGGGTTAGCCTTTTTTATACAAATATAACGTCTATAGTTAACCAAGGCGGCAATCTGTCTGAAGTGTTTGATATTCAGAGAGGGTGCCGACAAGGAGACCCTTTATCACCTTATATATTTCTAATATGTGCAGAAATTCTAGCAATACAAATAAGAAAAAGTAAAAATATTAAAGGCATAATTATTGGAAATATTGAAGAAGAAAAAATTCTCAACTGGCTGACGACACTTCAATTATTCTCGATGGCAGTGAACAGAGTCTGTTGGAAACTCTAAGGACATTACAAAGATTTTCGGAAATGTCTGGCTTATGTATCAACTATTCTAAAACTCACACCGTACGGATTGGCTCAAAAAAATACAGTAATGACGTTTTATTACCCAACAGTAATCTCAAATGGGGAACTACTAAATTCACCCTGTTAGGAATTATTTTTTATGTTGAATTGCACAAAATGCCTAGGCTAAATTATGATCCAAAATTAGTGAAAATCAAATCCATTCTAAATCAATGGGGGAAAAGACATTTACCCCCCATTGGCAAGATTACAGTCATTAAAACATTAGTTATACCCCTATTGAATCATATTTTTATGTCTATCCCCAACCCATCTGTGTTTTATTGTAAAGAATTAGAAAAAAATGTTCTTTTCATTTGTATGGAATAGTTCAACTCGTAGAGTAAAAAAAGATGTCCTTGTTAAGAAATATGAAGATGGGGGTCTAAAGATGATTAATCTAAAATCTTTCATAGCATCAATGAAATTATTCTGGATACGACAACTTATTTCAACAAACAGGGGAATAAATGACTTAATACCTGGTTTTGAACTAACTAGGTTCATTTCTTGTGGGATTGAATATGTCAAATTACTCTTGAAATCCTTGAAAAACAACTTTTGGATAGATGTATTCAAATCCTGGATTGAACTACAAAATGCTTGAACAGAATCAAATACTACTGCAGATACACCTCTATTTTATAATCATATGATTCATATTGGTGGGAAAATTTTTTTTAATAAACAACTCTTTGACAGTAACATTAGACACATAAATGATATTATTGAAGAAGATGGTAATTTTTTTAGGTATGAAACTTTTTGTGATACTTATCCGAATGTGAAAATCAATTTTTTAGAATATGAAAGCATCATTCATGCAATAAAGACATGGATTAAAAAGTCTTCCAAAAATATAAGTTTTAAAAAGTTGGCAAATCCATTCATTATGTCAAACATATACAATGTACTGAAATGTAGAAAGTCCAAATGCTTTTATGAACTTCTCAACAAAAACTCCTCTGTGACAACAGGCAAAACAAAATGGAGTGAACTCTTAGAAATAGATGATACTGAGTGGAAAATAATCCACAAAATACCTTTCATAATAACAAAAAATAGTAAACTTCAATGGTTCCAATATAGAATACTTAATAAAATTTCAGCAACAAACTCTTTTTTATTTAAAATAAAAAAAAGTGAACTCAAAAATGTGTACCTTTTGTCACAATGAGGAGGAAACAATAGAACATATAATATGGGAATGTAATTGTTTCAATCATTTCTATCTGATTTTGAAGTTTACTTAGAACAGAAAACAAATTGTCAACTAGTCTTTACAATAAAGTCTTTTATAGTAGGTATCCTTGAGAAAAACAAGGGTATACAAAATATTCTCATCCTTTGGTTAAAGTATTATATTTATACAGCAAGGTGTACAGAGAAAAATATGAGTGTGCGCTCTGCAATATCATTTGTAAAGTTATTCTATGAAACACAAAAATTCATTTCTTATAAAAATGGTGATACTGAAAATTTTGATGCCCTTTGGAACAGATGGAACCACATATTTTCATAGCTCTCCTTCCTTCTTTCTCTCTCTCTCTCTCTAAAAGAAATAAACACTTCTGTAATTCTATATTACATATATATAATATGAAGATACATCATGAATTATGTACAGAATGTTGAAAAATAATAATAAAAATAAATAAATAAATAAACTATAGGGGAGCTTCTTCGTAACTGTAAAACACATAAACCTTTGGTCTACTTCAAGGTCTGGGAGATACGTTACAAATTATGCGATCTTTAAAAACCGTGTCCACTAAAGAGCATTTTCATATGAAATTCATGGTCCCTGGGTTCCGGTGCTGAAATTGGTTTTCATATTTGATATACATGTAGAGATATAATGAAGAGGTTTTATAAAAATAATCTTTACTCCAGCTGCACAACTTGAAGAAAAAATATATACGCATGGTTATGAAAACTAAAAAGCTCTTTAAAATTTACTTTTTAAAAAAAAAAAAAGACTTTTTAAAAAAAAATGACCATGAATCAGGAATCAGGCTTGAAAGTGGGACTAAAATTGGTGTAAGTGAAAATCCATTTTAAATCTATGGCCAATATCATTTTCATTCCTTCTGTGTATTGTAAAGATATATTGCATACATATTTATAAAAGCATACAGCTATCACCAAAAAGATGAAACTCCCTACCATTACAACACGAGCTCAAAATTGATATATTGTGAAAATCAATTTCATCTTTAAAAATCGATTACCTGTTATTGTGTGTTTTGTTATTGAAAGCATGTAGCTGTTTGCCAAAATTGTAACCTTTCCTACCACTGGCCCAGGATGCAGACCTTAGGGCGAGACCCAAATGAATATGCCGTGAAAATGTCTGTATGTATTGTAATCTTACAAGTTCATTGGCGAGGCTGTTTACTAATAAAATTTATATATCAAATCTAAATGGGATAAATGCTAAATCCATCTGATGTTGTAGCATGTATATAACCTGTCTGAGAAAAGTGTGACAATTTCGATCGAAAACAATTTAATTCATGCAGTCTATCCACATGGTAAATTTTGCATTTGTAATAAAATGTTCAGAAAGTTTTATTCTGTACATTCTCCAGCATTTTTATGTAACAGGCCAAATAAAAACTGCGACTTTACGACAGGTTAAAATGTAGGCATATATTATGCAAACAAGTGTGTATTTCATTTCAAATAAAACTCAATAATAATTGACGGAATATATATGATATATCTCCGTGTTTAAAAGCATCGTTTTGTATAGTCAAATACTCGTACATGTATATATATAGTATTACATAATGACGTGTATAGTCAAATACTCGTACATGTATATATATAGTATTACATAATGACGTGTATAGTCAAATACTCGTACATATATATATAGTATTACATAATGACGTGTATAGTCAAATACTCGTACATGTATCTATATATAGTATTACATAATGACGTGTATAGTCAAATACTCGTACATGTATCTATATATAGTATTACATAATGACGTGTATAGTCAAATACTCGTACATGTATCTATATATAGTATTACATAATGACGTGTATAGTCAAATACTCGTACATATATATATATATAGTATTACATAATGACGTGTATAGTCAAATACTCGTACATGTATCTATATATAGTATTACATAATGACGTGTATAGTCAAATACTCGTACATATATATATATATATAGTATTACATAATGACGTGTATAGTCAAATACTCGTACATATATATATATATATATATATATATATATATATATATATATATACATATATATATATATAGTATTACATAATGACGTGATTTGACTTGTGGATGTTATTACAAAAATTTCCAAGAAATCTACTTTTTCAACAACAACAAAAATAATCTTCGGTATTAAAGTTTTCTACATTTATGTAAATAACAATACATGTACAGGGCGTATCTGGGAATTGCGGTTCGGGGAGTGCAACTTTATGAGGCAGGGGGTCTGGGGCCGCCTTGAGGTCACAGTGGGTCCAACGCGAATTCCTGCTGTAGACCCATGGGGCGAAGGCCCCGAAAGTGTTTTACTGATTTTATAGGGCTTGAAATATGTCTCATATGTAGTCATTTTTAGTGTAATAAACAATTGACAATGATATATATATATATATACATACATACATACATACATACATACACACACACACACATATATATATATATATATATATATATATATATATATTTCGATATAACATTAGTAGAATTTCTAAATAGTTCTCGCTGTAAGATTTGGCATTTATATATGTAAACAAGAAGAATGAATTTTGAACAATTTGCTGTTGCAGAACAAATAAAACAATTTAATTAGTAAGGTTTTCATCATGTTTTTGTTGTTGTTTTTTTTTTGTTTTTTATGGAGACACACAGCAAACAAATCCATATCATTAAGTGAAAATCTAATTTAGTTTAACCTCAACAAGATTATTGGTGTATGTTTCCTGTTATCATTGATATACATGTATTTTTATTGCAATATTCCTAGCATATGTGCGTGCAACATTAAGGAAATTGAATAATTAAAAACCACAGTGAGTGAAATGTTACTTTTATATACACTCATTACAGTACAACGCGGTGATAGCGAATCTCCAGGACCAGTGGAAAACAGTTCGTTATAATCAAACTTCGTAATATCCATGAAAATTTTCGTATTTTCCTTCCGAAGGGAAATAAACGTCCCTTCGTGATTAGCGTGAATTTTTTTATATAGACATGTTTACACGAAGGGGCCGAGGTCCATTGCTTTTAAGGAATGGAGTGATACGAGTACATTGACCCACTTAAAATCCACCTTTGCTGGATTAATAAAAACTAAACTTTGGGCATTTTAATCATGTCTTACGTTTTTCATTCTTTTGTTGCATGCATTTATATCTACTTGTATAAAGGTTGACCTACTGTCCGAACACTCCATTCATGAAAAATAATGGAGTGTTCGAACAAAAGAATGACGTCATAGGTGGATTTTAAAATGATGGAATGGATCGACATACTTAGTAATGACAGAGTGGTTGTACTACAATGCACTTTGTACATGCGCTAGTTTACCAGTGAATACATATATTTGATTAAGTTTCTCTATGAAAAGGTGAAGATAACGAACAGTGATCAACCTCAAACTCCTTAAAGAAACATAAAATAGAGAGTTGGGCAAACATGGACCCATGCATACACCAGAAGTGGAATCAGGTACCTAGGAGGAGTAAGCACCCCTGTCGACCTGTCACACACAAGAAATACGGTGTTTGGTAACAAAAACAATACAAAGGCATGCATACAGAAGTCAAACATAAAAGTTTTATCACTAGAGGAAAAACTTACCACTATCGATATTGCATTTAAAGAAACAATAGAAATGGCAAATTACTTAATAGCGAATTTTCATTGTACATGTAATTTATATACACGTGCTGTCGATTATTCTAAGCGCAGAACGTACCCAAAGCGTCTTCTAACTTTCTTTTATGCGAATGATTTCAGGCTCAGCGCAAAGCAATGCTTTAGTTTTCCTTATGAATTATGAATTAAATTTAATAAATCTCTCTAAAGCGCAGGCATCTCTTGATAAGCTTATAATGTAAAGTTAACAATGTTTTTTGATTGCTTTCTAATAAGGCAATGTTGACATACATGTATGATCGAATCATTCGAAATTGTCCATTAAGTCAAGAATATAAGCCAAACACTGTCCATTCTGTGAGATATAGAACTGATCGAGGCCCGTGGGGCCAATAATAAACCAATAAGATAGAGGAAGTTATGAAGCCAAATTTTGATCTGAAAAGCATTGTGTTTTCGAATATTTGGATGAGGAAATAATTAACACCTGCCAAAAGAACCCAATACGCCCATCTCGTGAAATGAAATGAAATTATTCATGACAGGGAAAATAATACTTCATAATCGAGATTATTTGAGTTTATATCAAATAGTCCGTATTAATTTTGATACACCCTGTACGTCGGGTCTACGTGACTTTAGTGGCTCTTGGTACAAGTTAATTTGTATGCACTACGTCACACTCGGTACTCCCTGTGATCGGACCCATCATTACATTTTTTCCAACCGAAGCAGCATCAACGTGGTTCTTATCTTGAGGCGGAAACGAAGCACGTGGCTGAATTTTTTCTCCCCCTTTAGGTTTCATCTTGACATTTTTCCTGTATTCGGAATGCCACCACGAAAACGAGCGGCGACCCAGAGATCCCCGGCCAGGGGGATCGGGAAAAAACGTAACCGCCGGACACCAGTTCAACTCCGGGAACGAAGCCCACCTCGCACCGCCACATCTTGGACGGATCGACAAGCCCCGGCAGAGGGGCAGTCACAGCTCCCTGAGGAGGCCCCTCAATTTCCAATGGATAGTACACCGGATAACCCGGGTGAGTCTTGCAATTTTTTGTTGGGCCAAGCGGCCTATTTACCCTTACCTTGTCAAATCACATCTACATGTGATGATATCGGTAGTCATGTCCCGCTTAAATTCAAGCAAAAAATATGGGAGGGGGGTTTTATTGATCTGTCTGTCCTACTCAAATCGGCTACGGAATTGGAGCAGTTTGAGTCCCATGGGGATTTACAACTTGTCAATGGCAAGCTATGCGTAGTCAAGCGCCAACTAAACTGGGGGCAATTAGGACAACCTCAACAATTTATTACTGGAGCACAATCATAAACCCCCTGAATTTTTACTCATTCACTTAGGATCCAATGATTTAACCACTGAGCATGCCACATCAAAAACTTTTAAAGAAGATGCACAATGTACCTTGTTACGATTCAATGCGCTCTGGCCAAATACAACCCTTATCTGGTCAGCTATCCTACCTCGAAGATATTGGCATTTTGCCGCACTTGATGCTGGTCCCAAAATTAACAAAAAAAGGATAAGAATTAATAGCTGCATGAAAAAATTCATGGCTAACCAGGTAAGAGGTCTGTACATTGGACACGACCATGTCATCAAGGCTACTGAGATTGAGTTGTTCCGAACAGATGGCACTCACCTGTCGGATTTGGGAAATCAATTATTTCTCAACAATATTCAAGCGGCCTTGGAATATTTTTTCAAACGTCAAGGCGTTTCTTACCCCCCACACAAGTGATTTAACATTTCATGCTTGGTGCTGTTATCATGTGTGCATTCTGTAATTTACGAAACTCTAGGTTCAAGTACTGTGGTTTGGTCATGACTTATTCTTATCCATGTAATTCTTATTGTATGTTTCACTCAGTTTTTGGTTCATGCTACTTGTTTTTGTGGGGGACATTGTTCCAATGTCTGTGGCCGAACTGGGGAGTCGGTAATGGTATGTGATGACGGTTTCAGCTCCAAAACCTGGTTGTTTCCCCCACCTGCTTCTAAAGCAGGGGGCAATTTACAGTACTATAAGTTGTAAAAGTTCAAACAAGTCAATGAATAGTGGGGCCACCACCGGGGACGGTTGGGGCCACATCCACCTCACTTCAGTGAGGGGATGCTACAGTCTGATGCATGTTAAGGGCTTATGTCCAACATGATAATGTACATACCAGGTAGCACTGCAGGAGACAGGGTGAGAAGGGCGGGTCTCGCTTACCTCCTTAGAACGCTGGCGTCCGTTCAGGTCTGGGCACTGAATGTTTTACTCGGGCCCCCCAGTGTACCCCTTACAAGTTAAGTTAAACTGGCTCACTGGGCGACTCCCCAGTTACCCCACAAAATGTTTTCACATGCGGCCGGTATTGTCCATTTTTAGTATATCCCGAATGTACCATTGCTGTTATATCAATAAATTGTAAAACGTTGCTTGTGTCTTTCATTCACTGCAATGAGTCTGATACTGTTATTACTGCCAGTTTGTTTTTTTGTTGGAGTTTATCCATTAGGTGGATTCTTTAATTAATTAGGATATGTTAATAAAGAAAACATAAAAAAAAGTGTTGGGAAGAAGTTTCGGAAGGTGCCTCTTGATCCAGCGAAATTCAAATACAGCATGGGAATATGTCTTTCAAATTTAAGTTTTGATGCGATACAATAATGGCTAATGGAATTTTTAAAAATGTGAATCTTAAAGTTGGAGCAGAGAATTCTACTAAGGGAAAATATCGTTTTAAGTGTTTCAGTGATTTTTCCGACATCTGCGTTGATTCTTACTTGTAGGGAATTTAAAATTAAATTTGTATCTCTTTGACAAATGTTTTGTCTTTCTCTTATTTTCAGCCTACCTGTAGACATCTAATAAGTCATTGGGTTTACCTGGCACTGTCCAATAAGTTGACAATTACTGTCCATTATTTTTAAGAACGGATAGTATCTGTCCTTTCTTAAATATAATGGACAGCAATTGTCAACTTATTGGACACTCACATGTAACATTTTGCACATCTTCACATTAATAACAAAAAATGTTTCATATTAAAAAAATACTATATATTTTGACCTCTATCAGCTTTCTGATTTTGCCAATGCAATCATCAAAGCGCAAAACTTAAATCAGCCATTCTAGAGAGTCAGTAAAACTAATATGAAATACTTATTCAATGATCACTTAAAGTAAACAACGTAGAACGATTAGAATGTCACGAAATAAAAGAATGACAGGATAGCAAAAACCTGTACACATATTTCTACAACCCATAAAAACAGCCAATAATATACTTAAATCAAACGGTCCCTACCTCGTGTGATGGGATTAGGGTAAAGGTTTCAGTTGAATTCCATATTTGTTGGCACAATATTTATAGGTACCGACATACTAGAGGTGTTCTATAACATCGGGGGTTAAGGTGATCACTCGTAATGTCAAAGAACTATTTAACATCAAAGGGTTTACCTTTAATTTTGTTACGGTATACTGGGAAATATTAGGACCAGTTTTACTTTCACCCTTTAATTTCGCCCTCGTTGCCAGCAAACCATTTTCAGACCGGACGAAACCATTATATCTCATTTAACCTAACTATGTCCGGACGAAATTAACGGGACGAGAGAGTTTGCAAGTGCAGAACGACGAAAATAACTCGCGGCTAAAATATCCCTGTGTACAGAATATGTAAACTATAGATAGACTTTTACACTTTCTTCAACAAAGAAAAAATATTTCTGATGAAGTATGAAACGTGTACCATTGGAAAGAACATCCATGATTTTTAAAGACACTCAATTTTATTATCATTAATAATGATTATTAGGTAGTATAAAACACACAAGAACAGTTGGAAAAACCCCATGATGCGAAGGTTACTTTTTCTTTTTTAACAGTGCAATAGAGTTGTATTATAATCCTGTACATATCAATTTCATTTTGGGTTTGTACTGAGCTACATTCTTTCTTTTTTTTATTGCAGTGCTCGTGATGACCTTTGTTTTACATTACGTATACGGATCTGGTTTTAATGAGTAATATCATACGAAACAATTAGAACTAAATAACAAGGCTACCGTCACATTGAACATTATACCATTAGTCTACAACCTATTCTTTACAGTATATATATGTACAAGATCTAGTTCACTATTAGTAAATAGATCAAGAACGATAGAGGAAAAAGATCTATTGACTATTTTAGAATTTTGTGCTAAAACAAACGTGATCGTAATTAATCTATTTAAATTAATCTATTTTGAGATATTGGTTTCCTGTTACAATTAACGGATATCAGTTAATCAGCATATGTAATATTCTATTTTCCCTAACTATAATAGTGAGGATGAGATTCATTACGTGTATATATAAATCATTTATATAGAGAATTTGCATGATAATCAAACTTTGAATGTTTTTTAATTTGGTTTTTATTTTTGCAGAAATGTGACATCTAGATACTTGTTGATTCATGAAACATTGCAATTTAAAACTTAGGATCCTCTTCAAATTGTATGTTTGGTTTCAAAACATCATATACACGTACATGTATATACACTTGTAACTCAACAATGAATTTAAAACTCTAACACAGCTCCATGTAAATGTACGTCAACAAAACGAAATGTCTTTGAAACTGTAAGTTTGTGGCACGCTTCAGCTGTAATACATCTTTTAAAGTATGTTTTGACACAAATGTAGTGGAGAAATATGACAGGGATATTAAAATTTTGAGTTGAGGATGCAGGAATTTCCCAATTGTGCGCAGAAACAAATGCGCTATACAATGAAGGTTTTTTTTTATCGGGTAGATTTGTGGTGTATCCTTATTTTGTTACGGTTTTTAGCATAATTTATCGTAGTATAACAAATGAATAAATATAATCTATTCAACATACAGCGTAAAGATATCATAAAGCATTTCGATATAAATTGTTATGTAAATGTTGTGTAATATAAAGCCATGCATTGTATGCGCACTCTTCAAAGTCATCATTCATGTTTTAAGATGTAATGTATCTGTCATGCGTTTAGCCTTCAATGACTGTTAGGTAGGTGTTATTACTCGTAACTATTTCTGTTGTCGCATTTCCATTTTGCATATGTTTTGACGATGATTGTGTAGGCATCACATAACCGTCTCCATCGGAACGAAAAGAAGCATTGCTCGATTCATGGCGGTTTACTTGGGTGATTTGTGTCGTGTCCTGGGTCGACTGGAGATAAACAGATCCTCCTCTACACATACCCTGTTCTGCTTCCACTAAATCCAGTGGAGTCAAGTTAATGCTCTGTAAAGATTCATAGGACTCTGAATCGATGTGTTCTCTAATCGAACTGCGTTTCCTTTGTGCTTTTAGCTTCTGATTCTCGTGGTCGTTGGTTTTAATTTGTCTTGCTACATAGATTGAAAAGACACAAATGAAAATCACTATTATTCCCAACACTCCGATTAAAATTGTTTGAAACGTCGACAAACGTGAACCCTCTTCCACTCGGGTTGCCGGCGATGTTTTTAACGCAATAGGAGTAGACAGTGCTGGTTGAGTATGTACAAAGACAGTCGATTGTGATTCATACTTCTCTGAAAGAAAGATCATACTACATAAGTACCAATCACACTATAGTCTCACGTAAAAAGCAACAACATTGGAATCAATATCGTATCAGTGGTTACAGCGTTCACTTCCTGACCGGACGGTCGTGTGTTCAATCTCCGTTCATACCATGCCTGTGTTAAATACATGTAGTAATTATCCCACTGCGTATACGTATGTTCTGTAGAGCAGTAGAATCAGGCGCTGGCACGTGAAAGAACCCTCACTGCTACGGCCCTGAGCGCCAAACACAGATCTAAATGTGTGGTATTTCACTTACAGATGGTTATACAGTACGGCTCAATGTGAGTGAAAACGTCTTGAAGGAACGTAATACTAACCAAATAACCTGTTCCATCGTCAACTTCCCATATTTATGTAAGCAATGTTCTATTATTCCCTGCATATGAATTTTATATATTTCAACTGATTCAATAAACAAGAGCTTGTTCTGCGTATGATCAGTTCTTAAACAGAGTCAGGCTACTGAAAAACAAGGTGATGTTACAGGGATTTCAACAGTCTCGTATAAAGTCAACATTTCGCAAATTGGGTGGACATCATAATAATCTAATTTGGCAATACAACCTATCATTGGGTCATATGTTGTCTGACTTTCTTGGGACACTGTTCACCTGATCAAGATATATGGCTCACGGCGGTTGTGACCGGTCGACAGGGGATGCTTACTCCTCCAAGCATCTGACCCCACCTCTGGTATATCAAGGGGTTTCCTAAATTTCTATTTTGTATTCTTTGTAGGATTTATAAGATTGATCACTGTTCGTTATCTTCACCTTTCATAAGCGAATCAATATCTCTTTACCTAGCTAAAGGGAAAACGGTCCAGATCATCCTCTGTCAAGTTCATACGCGACGTTTCTCAATAATATATAATTTTTCGTGTCATTTCATCAACCTTATCTTATGTCTACAAACAAACGTTGGGTGCATTACCAGGTGTATTTTAGAGTTAACATATTCTGAAAGAACATGGTTGTAGCAAGTCAAAATGTGGAATAAACTATTCTGTATTACAGATGTGTTGTATATATGGACATTACAACGTACATGAGAAAATCTTTTGATCAATCGGATTAAAATATTTTGTTTGATATATCTCTTTTCTAATCAGGATATTTCTTAAAGATTTCAGCCCTGGGTTTAAGATTGATTGATTGAATATTGTTTAACGTCCCTCTCGAGAATATTCCGCTCATATGGAGACGTCACCACTGCCGGTGAAGGGTTGCAAAATTTAGGCCTATGCTCGACGCTTATGGCCATTGAGCAAGGAGGGATCTTTATCATGCCACACCTGCTGTGACACGGGACCTCGGTTTTAGCGGTCTCATTATTTAGTTGCCTCTTACGACAACCAAGGGGGTACTGAGGACATATTGTAACCTGGATCCCCACGGGATGGTTTAAAATATATTAACAAATGACTGTTTTTAATTTTTCTAAATATCTGTACATGTATTCTCGTCTTTGCTTGTAAGACTCATTATAACAACTGATATACATATAAATGCACTTGGTTTTAGTTCCACATCTGGTAATTCTACTTCCTCAAGTTCCTTTTCAAAAGATGAAGTTCTTCAAAATCAGTTTTAGACACATTCAATATACCTGTAAATGGGACGAATAAGCATGAGTTACTGAACCTTTGCTTGATTCCAAAACTTCACAAAACCCTTACAAGCATAGACACATTGCTGGATCCAGTAAATATTCTACCAAGCCCCCATATTTGCTCCTCATGAAATTATTAATTGATGTGAAGGAGAAACCTCAAATACATTGTGCCACTGCGAGATGTGGTAATAAATCAAATGTGGATTGTAAAACGTTCCAAAGAACTTTAGGAAATTTGAAATCACCAACTTACCCAAAGTGAATAACATCAAAACATGATTTTCAACACTTTCCACAGCCACCCCTCATGCTATATCAAACACTAGCCTTTTTGAGATCATAGATAGCTACTTCTTCAATGACAATGGGTCATTTTGTGGTCAGTCATCGGAAAATATTACTTTGTTAAACACCACTCTGGTTCTATGAAGTTGATACTGAAAGATGACGGAGTTCCTCATTGACAACATCTATGTAGTCAGAGGTGACCAGATCTTCCATCAATGTGTTAGAATTTCCATGGTCACGAACTGTGCTCCTTTATTAGCCGACCATTTTGATACTCTTATGAGGCAAATTTTATTCAAAGTTTCTACGTGAGAAGTTACATTGTCTTGCTGTAGGCATCAACTCAATATCTAGATATATCGATGACGTTTTATCTACTAACAACATTCTTTTTCGTTCATATGTCGATTCGATATATCCAAGTGAACTTGAAATAAAAAACACCATTGAGTCTTCCACATCTACTTGATACTTGGATAATTTATTCAACATAGATGTTAAGGCCAACTGATAGCTCAACTTTATGGCAAATTGAATGACTTCAGCTTCCCCATTGTCAGCTTCTCATATTCATTCAACAGTATTATATTATCACCTACATGTGGTGTTTATGTCTCTCAGCTGATTCGATGCACAAGAGCATGTTCTGTGTATGATCAGATTTTAGATTGAGGCAGTCTACTGACAAACGAGTTGATATTACAGGGGTTTCAATAGTCTCGTTTAAAGTAAGCATTTCACAAATTCTATGATTGTTATATCGATCTAATCTACAAATACAACTTGGGTCAAATTCTGCCTGACATGTGCATACCAATTGTTAGGCCTTTCTTTATACGCTGATTTTGACTGCGGATTACTCCGTTTACCTGATCAAGAAATAGGGTTCATGGTTGGTGTCACCGGTCAACCTAGGATGCTTTCTCCACTTAGACACCCGATCCCACCTCTGGTATATCCAGGGGTTCGTGTTTATTTTGTATTTATAAGAATGACGAAATTTATCATTAATAGTTATCTTCACTTTTTCATTCATAAAATCAGAAGGTACTGTATATCTGAGTCCTCTGGGCATGTTTTATTTATATTTATATCACGCGTCGAATCATGGAAGAACTAAGACTCAAAATATCTTATTTCCAAACAAAACATGTAAGTAGTTTGATGTCTTACTTTTTATCACAATGTTAATTCAAAGGGTTCGTTAAAGCATCTCAAACAGAGTATAAAATTGTCATCGAAAGACTAAAACAAGCTAGTATTTCATTTGAATTTCTTCGAGTTGTTTTCCCCCTGAAGAACATAGACATGTAGAAGTCAAGGAAAGAAATGTTACAAGATCATTGCCTTTTCCACATATCAGCACGTGTTCTTACCTTGCGGAGGACTACACCCAGTAAATGGGTTACACAACTCCAAGTCACAATCACAGCGATGTTGACACTCCACGCCATAATTAGGATAAAAGCATATCAACGTACAGTCTTTTCCGAAGTAACCAATTCTACATTCTGTTGTATATCATGAGTATATATTAGTGTTCATTTTCTATGTACATACGCAACGTGCAACTTGCGATATTGAAATAGCAATGGCGGATCCATGATTTTATGAAAGGAGCAGGCAAAACAGCTTTGAAATATGTAGGCGAGTTAAAATGGAAATTTAATGGAATTTGAAATTACATGTATTATACCCGTTACTAGGGGTCGGGGGGGGGGGGTGAAATCCCCGGCAGCTAAAGTATTTCGTGAGATTTGATTCTAAAAGACGAAAGAAAGCTCAGATGAAGGGGGCGGGGATCCTCCCTTAAATCCGCCTATGAATGATCTATATGTTCTATCATTATATTTTGTAAAATAGCAAAAATATTTTGATATTTACCTTTGCAGCGTCCACTTCGTTCATCCCAATAGTGACCAAAGCAGCACTCATTTCCTTTTACCTTACTAACGATACAGCTTTATTTTTATATAATTATTAAATTTCATAGCGCAATTATTTATCAAACATTATTTCATCTATATTACTTACGTGGGACAAACGCCAAAAGCATACCGGCTGAACTGAAAAATACAAAAAAGTAGAACCGCTGTCTCACACAAAGAACCCATTGTTTTATGAAATTAGTTTGACAATTAGTGCAATTATAATTCACTTAACACTTCCGTGATATTTATGGTCGGTAAATTCCTGAGAAGGGGGAAGAATTAAATATAATCAATTAAACCGATTTGATGCGATAAACATGTATAAATAAAAATAAATAAATATCAATAATGCAATGCAAATAATTATGTAATTCTGTCATTAATAGCAATAAAACATATTTTTCAATAATGCGTTGAAAATGGAATTAGCTTCAAAAGCTTATACTCCGGTGGATATAGGTAGATTGTAGACAGACAGACAGATTTAAAATCCACAGATCACTCTCTTATCTATTAATTAAAGGGCTAGAAATATTTGTCCGGACCACATAATTAGAAGCTTACACTTGGAATGATGTCTATGATCGGACTATTTGCATTTACACTGAACCAAGGTTATCTAACCATGATCGAATTCACGAGTACTTGAAATTAATTAACTTCGTAATGGTCCTTCATCTGAAGTAGAAGCGTTTCGCCAAGGTCGGGGTACAAGAAACATTTGTACGAGAATTAATTATTCAATGAACAGGGGTGGTCAGACAGTGCATTAAAATATGAATTCATAATGGATAAAGATAAGAAGTTCATATTGGCACAAAGATTGTTCATCACCAGGCTATGTGTTCGGTGTTATTCAATATATCGTATACATGTATCAAGGGTGCTCTCTCTCTCTCTCTCTCTCTCTCTCTCTCTCTCTCTCTAACAGTATGGGATATACAATTTTATTCCTTCCCGTTATGAGTCTGTCTCAGTTGGTAAATGTCTCAAACAAAGCAGTTTGTGGTGTTCGATAAATTCTGTAAAAATTATGTATTGCATATCACTTTAATATTAACATATTTAGAATGAAAGCTGCTTATTACCGGCAAAACGTACAGAATCTAAAAGTTTTCTAAAACAACGATTTCGTATGCGAAGGTTGTCCACAATTTCGTTAAACTATTATATTTTCTTCCTTGTCCATTTGTTGAATGGTGACTAAAATTCAGGAGAAAAACAATATTTAGTACTAAAGTGTTTGGCGTGGTACATGTAGGTGACAGCGCGAACTGCGAAGTCAAATTTTTCCAGTCTCTATTTCATTATAGATCCTTCAATCCAAACGTATTATGTAATAAAATCCTTGACTTTTGTTTCACATCCCATGATAGTTCAGGTGTACGCAGTTACATATGCGTGATTACATGGAACATAAAGTGAATTTCATATTCCAATAATTCAATGGAAAGAATCTTTATAAAATGGATACTTTATCTCGTGACAAATATGAGAATAGTTTTTAAAGATTTCATTCTAGTTATGATATTAATAATGATTATACTCTTTCTCGTTTTTAAAGCTTGATAAATATACTATAGTTACATTTGAAACAGAATGCATGTGGAATACAGATTCACTATACAAACTCATTTTGTAGTTATCAATTCGAATGGCAGTACATACATCATTTTAATTTTCGTGGAGTTGATGTAATTTATCCTTAAATAAAACGCACCATTACAGTGACACTTTATTGCAATTCACAATTTGAAACTGCGAAGCAATGCTCTCCAAAAAATAAAAAAGATTTCTTTGATACTCTGATTTTATTTCAACAACTGTAAACTGTAAAGGAAAACATAACAAAAATGATAACCAATTTATAAACAAAATAGATATAAATAAATAGTTTAGAATTATTGCATAGTGTGTAAACACCACACTGATTGTCTATCGTGTGTAGTAACTCGTCTGTTTTTCAGAGACAGTCACTGACAGACTACGGTTGTTTGTCAGTTGTTCGTGTGTTTCATAGAAAGTATTTGGTTTCCTGCCAGTCCTAAAGAAGATCTCAAACTCCACCCAGATACTGTCTGCTGTTCAATTTTGGAATGGTTCACGTGAAACAGAAAAGTCTCTTGACCTACAATGTCAATCTCATTTGGTCGATGTAGAAAGCTTGAATATTCCATTCCTCTCGGTAGAACGATGGCCATTTTGTATTCTTAATTTGAGTTACCTGTAGTCCACAGATATCTTAGCACAGTGTTCCAAGAACTGTCGCATACAATAGCGATTTCCGGCAATTTTCCCCCAGGAATAAATATATATACAATGTCTGTATGAATTAGAGAAGACTGTCAAATTTTTTTTTCTCAGGATGGTTTGCAGTAACAGAACACACTATCTTGGATTATTATTCCTTCTTAATGCAGTTTTGCTTACCTTGCTCATGAACTTTCACCATATAATGAAACATCTCGCACATGCTACATATTTATACACAAATACACGTAACCTGCGTTGGTGCTCCCCTATGAAGGTTAGTAAACTTATGAATGAATCAAACAACACACGAACAATGGAGGCACCTTACTACATCTGATAAAAATGAAGGAGACATTGTTTTGGTTATGATAAAATACAAGCCCCGGCAAGACCACACATAGAGTACAGATTGTCGTCTGAGAGTCACCATGAGGGCAGTCTGACGCTGGTGTAACACTATCCACCTGTTTAAAGGTGAACGGCACCTTTCGTATTCTTTTAAGTTCCTCGTGTTTTGTTTTTTTCGTAATGTAATATCACCCCCGCCGAAGGACAGTGGGAGGGAAACGTCTGGTGCAAGTCTCTCTCTCTCTCTCTCTCTCTCTCTCTCTCTCTCTCTCTCTCCTAAGGAGAGGATAGAAGGGTAGAACTACATTATTAAATTAGGTATCGTATGTAACATTCCTGTCATTCTCATATTCTATTACATGTAGATTCAAACAAAATAGGAAGTTTTACATGTTGATATATATTGAGGTTAGTTTTTAATATAAGCTTTCTTTCTTAAAATGTTAATTCATATATCATCATAATTTACGTTATTATCATTCAGATACGCATCCAATTAGTATGACAGTATATATATTTTGGCTAGCTAATTAATGATAAGGTACACGAGTATTGAAATTTTCAAATTCTCAACAATTATCTCTAAATTTCCACAGGTTTCTACTAAAAATTCTTATTCGTATAATTTCATATTATCAACAGAGGATTCAAGGTTATTTACTAGATGACAGGGGGTAAAGGGACTGCGCACTGCGATATTGAGAGTTGGAAATTTAATCAAAACTGTCTTTCACAATTTAAAGTTGGCGTTTAAATTAGCTGTCATTTTGTCACCAAAAATTGAATTCAATGAAATTTGCTTTATATTATATATTTCAGAAATAACACCAGTATTTTAATTATCTTAATTATTTCAAACACTTTCTTGACTTCAAAGTAGATACATGATAATGATTGTGTAATTTTGGTGATTAAATAATTATTGTCTTGCAAACTAAAATCGGTTATATAAAATAGTTTTATTAGGTTTATCTTGTTTTCGAACAAAATAAATGTTTTTATCAGTCATTAATATAATTATATATATTCCAATGTCATTGAAAGATTTGGAGAAAAAATGGCCACCATCACTTTCACAGCTAATGCCCTTCTAAGTGCAAAGATTTGTTGATTTCACCACTAAGGCTTTACTGAGACAGTGACCTCATCACTGAACATCTCATCTGATCACTTGACCTTTCTTCATACACAAGATACGCAGTCTGCAATGCAGAGAAAAGACACAACTTTGCCACGCCCCCTAACCCATACATGCCATTACACACACACACACACACACACACACACAACCGGGAGGATTTTCAGAAAATCGAACGTTCACGAATGATGAAATACAAATGTATAGTGCGAATGTAAATTGTAAAATCACTCGACAGAACAAACAGGGTATCAACGTATTCGTATAACAAAATTTAATCTGTTTTGATAATCATGTACATTTGATACATTTCTTCTACATTGAAGTAGTTTCATTTGACATAGATGGGCCAGTAATAGAAAAGGTTGAAACTCATATGCATTTAGGATTAAATTTCCAACAGGATCGTAATTGGAGAACACACATACTAAATATTCATGCGAAAGCATGCAGTAGATTGAATATATTAAGAATGTTGAAACATACACTTAAAAGGGATTCATTGATAAAAATTTACTTTGCTTTTGTACGACCTGTACTCGAATATTCGGATATTGTTTGGGATCAGAAAGAGATGCCAAATTACTGGAAGATGTTCAAATTGCAGCTGCAAGAATAATAAGTGGTTTAAGAATAAATTCATCAAGATCAATACTGTATGATGAACTTGGGTGGGATTCTCTAGCAACTAGAAGAAAAATACACAATCTTTTATTATTTTATGAAATAGTTTATGGATTACATGTAACATCCCAATATTTACAAGACTTACTGCAACCATGTTTCCCACCTCATAATTCTTACCCCCTAAGAAATCAGTTTAATTTTCCATTGGCTAAATCTGCCTCATATGTGAATAGTTTTATTCCTTCAACTATAAAACTAATGAATGACTTATCTCTTGAAATTAGAAGTCTTCCAACAGTAACAGCATTTAAGACAACATTTAAAAAACGTTATTGCCGAAAACCTAGGACATATCATAATTAAGGGACTCGAAAAGCAAATATACTTCACTGTCAACTGCTAAATAATGCTAGCAATTTACATGTTGATCTATTTAATCATTTTCTGAGGGAAAATCAAATATGTGATCTATGTGGAAATATTTCTGAAACTGTATTTCACTTCTACATGAATTGTACAAAACACAATTTACAAAGACGGAAACTAATTCAAAGTTTTAGTCATTTGCAATTGCCATTACAGTTATCCATTGAACTTATTTTGAATGGAGATAACAATCTTACATTCAATCAAAATATTGCAATATTTGAAATTGTGCATGAATTTATTCTGTCTACAAAGAGATTTGTGAAACCAATTTCATTTTATTGTCATAGAACTCATATCTAATTTTCTTTCTTTTCATGTTTCCATTTTGTTTTTCCTATTTTGTATCTAATTTAGGGGGTGTTAAGTTCCCCATCTTTGGTGGGCCATATAATTGTGGATATTAAATGTATGTTGATTGTGATGTTTCATCATGTATATCTTGTTTAGTATTGGTTGTATTTACCATTGCATATTATCTGTCATTTACATTAATAAATGACATTTTTCACATCAAGATTTTGTCATTCAGACCCACCAAACTAGCACACACTGTGTTGACAAAAAAAAAACTATTTATTGATTCCATACAATGATAGAATTGATTACAAGCTGCCATGCCATAAATTACCTATGTTATTGCAATGTTCAAATCAGTATATCCCTTCTGTAATACTGTATTTATATATTCTAATGTTTGTATGACCTTGTACCTTCTACGGAGAGGACTTATATAGGCAGTGCCTGCTGTCTAATCCTATTGTGAATTTTCATAATAAAATACTGTTTAAATTCAAATCACATTAAAGTAGTAGTTTATTCAAGCAGAGCTAAGGAAAACCAAATGATAAATATCTCCAGAAGTTTCTATACGTAAAAAGAATTGAACAGTTTTAAAATGAATTTCTCCCCATTTCAAGCATAATTCAAATTGTGAAACAAAACATTTCATCCATATATTTTTTTCTTATCGTATTCTCTTGTATGTATCATACATTGTATAATTATGGATGATAATTACCTCAAGCTTTCTATCTTACGATAGCCTCTAATCACTGTGTCCCAATTGTTAAATTGGGTAGGTGGAACTGCATATACAGAAGAGATACAATAGTTTCTGTAAATGCAACCAAACTGGCATCTTTGATAGCCAAGGGTTTTCAGTTCACCCGCTCCCCACAAACGTTTGTGGGGAGCGGGCTGGATCGAAAACTCTTGATGCCAAAATGGGGATCAATATCATTATATATCCTTAAATGAAATTGGCTAGGAAATATTGATACTGTTTAAGCTTTATGATGCTTTTATATTCTATAATTTAATGTCATCTGCTAGTATTCTGATTTTTAGGAAACGAGAGAGAGAGAGAGAGAGAGAGAGAGAGAGAGAGAGAGATTAAACAAGCAAAGTTGTACAACTCGAGTCCATTAGAAATAATAACTATTTTTGCGCAATTGGAACTTGTAAAAAGTTGTACTATCATTTGCCTCCAGGGCAAACGTTACTCAAACATTACAAAAACTTCGCTTAATAGTATTTTCCTTAGGGTGTCATTGACACAATTTTGCGTAATCGTACATAGGACTGAAATTTTGATATAGTTGCTCATCATGATCATCGTGTTAAAAGTGTCTGACGAATAACATGTAACAATTTAAAATGATTACAAATATGTAGTACCTCTCATCTTTAGGATTCCATTCACATACTGATTGATACAAAAATGAATAAGGCATTAGTGTAGCTCCCTGCATTACGCATCTATCAATTCTAAATTGGTTAGTCATATAATGATTATATATAAGAACACATGTAAACATCCTCAGTAAAATTTCGACATCTGAAGGTATAAGATACAAAACAAACTTTCAAGCTTTCAGATCAGTTTCGATGGAATAGACTAATATTGCAATTCGTTTGACTGTACTGCATTTAAAGATATTTTTTAAAATTTTGAAAGATAGTGCTCTGAACAGTATGGATGCTGTGTCCAATAAAGTGTTGTGTTTTGTGAAAGCTTTAGTAGTGCTATGTTTAATCAGCTTTACATCCACAAACGCTATTCCAGAATGTAAGTATCATGATTGTTAGTATTTAAGCTTGGGAAAACTAAGTAATACTTTAAATTTATTGTAAAATTTCAAACACCTGTAAAATTGTCACGGTGTGCATATAGGAGAAATTTTCAGTAACGTTTTTATAAATAAGATGTTTTAAGCTGTAAACTTCGAATATATTTTTCACCTGTGCTTCACTGATTTAGATTACATGGAAGAAAGATGCAATGTGAACAATATTGTAAATCTGGCCACTGAATCTCACGAGTCGGTCCGGCTTCGTCTGACTAGAAATCCGGCTTACACTAGGAACATCAACTGTATCATGATTGTCCAGCCTCCGCCGGGCAAAAAACTGATTGTCCGGTTCAACGAAATCGACATCCAGCAGTTACAAAGTGGACAGTGTGTAGATGCACTGATCGCCATAGACGGCCAAGATCAAGTGTCGGCTAGACTTCTTCAAGGTAATTGCTTTTAGTCGCTTTATATTGATTAAAGAAAAACCCTTTATCATTTGTATATCACTGTAGTCCAGCATTCGCAATGATAAAATACACGTAACGCTCTGAAGAGAATTATGGGTTTTCCCTATGTATATACATGTAGGTACACCTCAACAAATCTGCGGCCAGTCCAGACCTGCCCAGGCCTTTGTGACACAACAGGGACCCCTCCTCCTCAGATTTACCAGTGGACAAACCAATGTAGCAAGGAGGGGCTTCGATCTCCTCATAACTGCGTATAAAGATGGTAAGAAATATTAACATATTTTCAAATCGAGGGGTGGGGACAGAAGTGACGCTGAAATACAAACACGCGTGCTCAAACACATCGTACATGTACCTGTTTAGCTTTGTTACATGCAAGCCAAATACTTAGGTGACGGAGAAAGGAAAAACTTTATATTCGATATAAATGCCATTTATATTTTTCAATATCAATATCGTGTATTGTTTTAATTTCCTATCATACTACACATACACAAAAATATTAAACTTATTTTCTTTAAAAACAAAACAAATAAAAAAATCAATAAAAAGTATATCATTGTATTCTAAAATATTTCCGTTTAATCTAGGTCCCTGTGCATCCAATGAATATACTTGCCACAATCAACGATGTATCAATGAGAACCTACGCTGTTCAGGACTGGACCATTGTGGTGACGGCACGAAGCCCTGTCCGCTGACCGCCGAGGCTATAGCAGGAATCGCCGTGGGCGGAGCCCTTCTTCTGATCATTATCATTGCCCTTATTGTTTTCTGCGTGTGTAGACACAAAAGGAAGACGAATTTTAGCGAGAAGGTTGTTGCTCGTTATTAGAATATGAATTTGTAACGAGTATAATGGCTACCTCAGATTTCATATTAGTTTTGTTTTAAACCTGTCTCCGATGCCGTTGCAAGATCTCGCTTACAGAAATGTAAATGTCTTGAAATAAAAACCTCGTGATTTGATTTCATGGTTTCATGTATGGCTTGATATTGTTTATAAGTTTATAAATAACTTACTATTCATGTGACGGGTTGATGAAGTTTCCTCTGGAATAATACACATATATTCCATTGCATTTAGGCGCATGCTCACGACAACCGACGGAATGGCTACGAACCAACAGTTGTGCACGGGGAATCAATCAAAATTAACGGAAATGGTGTCAGGGGCGTGGTCTATTAATCAACCAATAACTCTAGCAGTGAAGACAGTGACTTCAGATTTATCTTATTTGTTTTGTACTGTGATATACTGACAATTTTTAACATGTTTTTTTTTTTTTATATTGAACATGGACTGATTTTCAAAATGTGTTTAGTCTCCCATTCGTTGTCTCTGTTTATTTGTCAATGTGATTTATTATGACCCAAATGAAAACTGGAATATGTTTTTGTACTTTCTTAAATTGTATCTGCAATAAATTTTAAAACTCCACATCAACACGTTATGTTATGTTATGTTGAGGATTGTAACCGTGGTATAAACTGTACATTTAAATCTATCAGCTGACTGATGTTGGGTATGTTATTTATTGACACCACACCGTTCACTCTTGATAGAAATCATAACATGCGACACATGTAGTTCAATAAAGCGCCGTGACTCGGTCACATTGTGTACCGGTGTTACCACCCCAAGGTATGTTAATTAGGTCATTGAAAATATTTCCAATAGCGTATTGGTGTCTCAGATGAACAATATATATACTTAAAGGGATGTCACTATCCCCACCAATGGCATGTAACAGATCTTCTGAAATCTTTTCCGTTGGTAAATTCATCATTGGATTTCAATGAAAGGGGGGGGGGGGGGGGGGCTTGAATCTAAACTTCATTTACATGTAACGTAGTCACATTTCCGTTTGATTTTGAACACGCATTGTTGTAATTTTTAAAATGTGCTGGGTGGGTGTAAGTACAAATATTACAACATACGACAGTGACACATTCATTCATTATAAATCTATCCTTACGAAATGCATCGATCTTACTTGTAAACACGATATATCTTAGTCGATATGGTGATGGAAAAGCACAAGCCAATCCTTAAAATGATAAATGGCTAAATGTACGTGAATGTTGATAAATCATATTAATGTAACAAAATCGCATTACAATTAAGGCATGTTGTAAGGATTGGCATTATATTTATTTTTAACAAGCATTCGTTAAGAACAAATTAAACGATGAAGGTAAAATTGTTTAAATATCGAAAAAAAAAGTTCCCAAGCCTGCCATCGATGTACAAGATATTTAGCCCTTTTCGCCAAAATACACCCCCTCCAAAAAAAAGGCGGCGAAACGTCGTATTTCTTTGTCTACATCTTTTCGTTTTTATACGCAATAAACCTACTGTGGAGAAACCCCCCAGAACTGTCGATTTTTATGGGAAAATGTCTATAAAGCCTTCATTTAGGCACAGTACCACGCTCATTGTGATACACGTGATTGTAGACTTAGTCAATAGTGTATGGTGGTTAAGATAATAGAGAATTTAACAGCAAAACAAATAGCGGATTTCACTTTATGTATAAATTATGAATTTTTATGGTCAATGAGAATGAAAGTTGATTTCTTGAACAATTGATTTTAAAAAGTTGCTGAATTACTTTTTTACGAACACATGGATTCTCTGGGAGCCGTATCCTCTATAGGTTTGTTTCCAGTTCGTAGTAAGATACGGGTATCTGATTTTTCCATACCACCGTCCAGCATTAAATCTCAGGTAATCATTTTCTTCATCATACATCACTCCGATCGTCAAAGACCCCCCACGCCTTGTCACACACCACGCCCTTGCTATTGCAATAATGTCACCCCAAGGATTTAGTGCATCCCCGTATCTACCCAAGCCAGAGTGTTCCACGGAGCTAAACGTTATCACCGCGTCAAATTTTCCAAGTGTCTTATTGAGATACTTCCTCCTAAAATCTTTAGGTGTGTAAGCTTTTATTTGCGGATGCAGTGACTTAATTTCTCCATACTCCAATGTAACAACTTCCTTTGCTCCAGCCTCCAGTGCGCATGCTTCAACCCATGGGTCCTCAGAGCCTATCACCAACACACGCCCATTTTTTACACCAGAAGCATGCCGCAGACCATCTCGCAATGCATTTGTTTCAGAAATAACGTACGATCCTTTTAATGTTTCTTTCCTGGCCTGCAATATATAGTGTTCTATCATTTCTTCCGTCCATATAGGAGTTTTGCTTTTAGCATTAAGATATATTTCACTGAAATACCATTCCGATACTGGTATTCGAAAATTCATGGTGAAGTCTGATAGTAGCTCTTTTGGAATCTTCCAAGGTGCTCGTTCTAATCCGTGACCATTGTCGATGTGATCATTTTTAAAAAGTGCTAAACAATCTACTGGCGCTGTAATGTGGTCGAAATATGGACCTGGCATACCCTTTTGTGAAGTATTGCACAGCATCCCACAGTCTTGTCGGATTAATTCTAGCCCATCCACTGTGGTATTATAGAGTTTCTTCGTGTGACTAATTTCATTTTTGTTATTATATGTGTTTAAATACCCTCGCATTGAAGTAAATCTGCTTACGGGAAATTCAACTTGCAGATGTGGTCTAACGAAAAGCAAAATGACGATGACGTTAACTAAAACGATGGCTGTAGTTAAAGTATATCGATTTCGTCCAGTATAGAGTTTGTCAATAAATCTGAAAATGACAAAAAATACCAATGTTAGAAAATTGTATGGAGTAATCAGTGTTATTGCTTATCCTGTAATTGTGCTCAAGTACAGCCATATTATATATTGCATTCTCTCACCAGAGGACGCGTTAAACAATCTTCGACAATAGTTACACCTGTCAATGTCTGGGAAAATGGTTCCTGTTTCACATGACAATGTAATCATATGATATGAACAATAGAAATAAATAGAAAACAAGAAACACATGTAATGTGGCAAGTACGCTTAGTTTAGAAAATGGTATGACAGTTGTAAAATTAAAAAAAAGGAAACTGAAAAATAAAGGGTTTCTGTCAAAACCTGCGAATAATACTACGCCCAGTTAATGTGCTTGTATGGTCTGTATGAATAATATTCATTGGAGATATCGCATACATGGTATTGAAGACTATAATGACTGGGTTCACGTTTGTGTAAATTTTTCGTTATTCAAGTACATCTTCCTTACCGTGTTCAACACAACGTGAAATGTTCAGTTGTTAAAGTGTGATTAATGTTTAAGCACCTATCACCATAGTTACATATGTAAAATAAGATGATGTCCATTTTAGCTTTAATTGGGATTTCAAATTTGAGATTAAATGAGCATTTCTGATGTCTATGCAGAGGGAGTTGTACTCATTGATTAAATTGGGATAAAGATTGCAGTGTACATTGTGGAATAACAGTTTGTGAGAAACGTGTCCGATATGCAAATGAAATTGCTTTGAATTATTGTAACAATTTTTAGATCAATATTCCAGCAGCACTCTACAATTTTGACTTGCTTGTAGGCAGACGTGGCAACAAATAAAGTGTGATCTGTATTCTATACCCACCACCCACCCCTTCATTCCTGCCATGTAATTGTCTTTCTAGTCCCTATCAATTTTTGATGTGCCAATTTTTTGATGTGCCATCTTTTTGCTGCATCTTTGTAAGGTTGTTTTTTTATTGTAGTTGATGTAAACTTTTATAGATAAATTTGGGGGATCAGACATATTGAATTATTTTGTCATTGTTTATTTTCTTTCTCCATTTCAGTGACATTTTCAGTGGGTTGTTTGTGAGTCTGATCCCCTTGTTAGTAGTTTGTTATCTAGTTCGTCATTTGAATAAATGACATTTTTCATGCTCACTTTGCCTTATGTTTATATCTAATATGATACAGCAAAAACTAGCTTCGGTGACCTTTCTCAGCATATTAAGACATAAAGATCATTATGCAAATAGTGGTCGAAAATCTCACTTGTATATACATTTAGGACCGGCTTAGTTTACATCCACATATAGCATACTCTGATTTTATTCCATGTATTTCATGTAATGTATTTTCAAATTATGCAAAGTTTCACTATTTGAAGAAGTTCGAGTCAAAACCTTAGCATTTAAAGAATCTGTATACAATAAACAATACAATCCATTATGCATCATTTCCACGGTACAAATCATAGGCATGTATTCTACTAAACTCCAAAAATCGGGTATTCTTAGTAAAAGTTTTTTCGTAAATCTAATCATTTATTTTCACCATCTCTATATTATGATCAGGAGCGTTCGTTTGCATTTTCTGCACACGTGGATATACTTATTTCTATACGGAACTTTGGAAAACAATAAAAATAATAATTCACGTTATCTATTCGAAACAGATACAATTTCTATCATACTTATATTACAAAGTCAGTCAATCTTTCAGGAACTAAGGATAGGAAGACAGTTTTCACATATATCATAAAATTGTATTATACAAGAAAGACAAAATCCCAATGCTAAGAGCAATGCCATCCACATAGCCTAAAAGTAAGTACAAGTACATATATAAAGCACCTAATTTTCGTGGATCAATGAAAAAAGCTGCAGTGTGCAAATCAAACGCATTCTCAGCTATCCAAAACACCTAATTGGAACAGAGGATGCATGGTTCATAGATATTGTAAAACATTACACTTAAA
The DNA here is from genome assembly GCF_947568905.1 of Ostrea edulis. NCBI lineage: Eukaryota > Metazoa > Mollusca > Bivalvia > Ostreida > Ostreidae > Ostrea > Ostrea edulis. Next base: position 68,981,873 of record NC_079164.1, read on the forward strand.
GGTCAACAGTAATTAGTCCAAAATTATCATTTTAGGTAAGTTCCACTACCAACTACCCCTGGGGTCATGATTTCAATAAACTTGAATCTGCACTACAGTGTATGTCAGGAAGCTTTCATGTAGATTTGAACTTACCTCGCCCTGTGGTTCTTGAGATGATTTTTAAATGGCTTAACCCTATTTTTGCATTCTCGTGATTATCTCCCCTTTGAAGGGGCATGACCCTTCATGTGAACAAGGATGATTTGTACTAAGTTTGGTTGAAATTGGCTCAGTGGTCCTGGAGAAGAAGATGAAAATGTGAAAAGTTTACGGACAGACGAACAGACAAAAGGTGATCAGAATAGCCTACTTGAGCTAAAAATTGGAGAGGGTTACATGTACATTATTGCTGCTAGTTAAAGTATTTACATGTAAACTTATAGGCATTTTCCTGGAGGCATACATGTGTACTTCCATACTTAAATGCGACACATACAGAGAGAGGGGGGGGGGATTATCCACGTTTAAATATTTACCCTGTGGATTTCTCATTAACATCTCACCTAATATTCATGTTTCACTGAAAAGGTGATTGACTAAAATCTCTCTCCAAATCAAAGGGGTGGGGTTGTAATTTCCCACCTGTGTAGATCCGCATACATGTACATCTGCTTAATTTACCTGCATTACTTATTACTTACATGTAGCGTTTTAAAACAAGAACGGATGGGTGTTCAGTGATTGTTGTCCGGATGTTTTGTTTAAAGTTGAAAACTTCATACAGAAATCCCTACTCAACAGCTCCTGGTTAATTAAATTTCGCTAAAAAAGAGCAGTATTTAGAGAAATTGTCACTGCCATGTTATATAGTATATATGTTTATCATTTCAGCATGTAGATGTCACTGTGATACGATAAAGATTCAGTTTGTAAAAAGTAAATGATGGAGAGAAGAGAGAGTGTGTTCATCATTCCATCCTAGCACCAGAGCTTCCAATCCAAAAGCCTTGACTTTTCACGAGTCCATAATGCTCACCAAGTTCTTTCCCACAATTTATATACTACACTTACAAATCCAAGAGTAAAGAAAATATCTAAACTGTAAATAGGAAAGGGACAAAGAAAACAAAATTCACATATCCTGGATTGATATCTTCGATATGGAGGGCGGAATATGGCGGACAGACGGATACGATCGCCGGTGCCAAATATCTCAGTTGGAAGACCTGACTAAAGATTCTGGGATCCCGGTCTGTAGTAGTTAGTACTCAAAGATTCTCAATTCCAAAACAGGTGAAAGTTCAAAGAGTTTCAGAGAAGTTAAATATGTGCAGAGATTTACGAACGAAACGACGGAAGGATAAGAATAGCAACACATGTAGGTCAACTGAATGACCCCAAACCTCTTAATTACAGTTTATAAGGTTTTGATTTATATTCCAGAATCAAACAACTATTTTGTGAAAACCAATTGTGAAATTTTACCTTAGCAACGTTGTTTGAGACATAATAAGATCGCCAACTCAATCCCAGGCATCGAGAACACTCTTTCTCGAGTATTCATGAACGTGTATATACACTTTCCTACTTGGTCAGCAATGTATTGTTAACGGCTTAAAAATCTGTATTGACGGACACCAGTAGGCCAAATATTTAGTTAAACAGTATTAGACCAGGTTCTCGTCATTTAAACGTCTACACAATGAACATTGTTGTTCGCATTTAAAAAAAAGAAGAGAAAACATAATTGCGACCCTTGTTATTGGACGGGATATACAAGTACATGTACATGTATGTAATGGAAATCATATACATGTACATATACACACCAGCATCTTTAAAAGCAGCCTCCTGTATGATATACATTGCAAACTTTTGCATAATTAAACGAAATACACGTGGTGGCAAAAACAATCACATATACATGTATTATCAATCATGAATGGTCCAAGAATATATTGAGGAACTAGTTACTGTATGTAATGAAAAGTGTTGATTCAATATTTACCTTAATATTGGTGCATTCATTTCTCCCTTAATTCCAAGTAGCATGACCAATCAGCAAATATAATAATAATTAGGTATTTTGCAACCAAGTCATCATTATCGATATTTCTGTTCTGAATCAATTATCCGAGCGAGATTGGGTCATTGATTATCGGACTGGTCATCGCCAGTGTAAATGATTTAAACTGTTCTGTCCACCTGCATACATTTAACACTACCTATTGCTTTTGGTCATAGGCGTTTTACATACACACTAAAAATACATATGCGTGTGTACCACGCAATAATGACATTAAGCTTGGTTTCAATAGTCAGAATAGAATATTTGCGTGTATATCATAATGTTTTTTTTTAAAGCAAAAAACATTTCATTTTTTATATTTTTGGCTCCCCCTTTTGGGGGGAAGGGGAGGTACGAACCCGGGTCGCAACACCCTCATGAACATTTCTGGATCCACCCCTGAAGTACCACACCTTACGTCATCAATATATATGACCTTTCAAATTGTAAGAAATGACGCTCGATTTCGTTCTCTCCATTTTTGATGCGTAAAACTTGAACATGTATAGGAATTATATTTTCTATGAATTTTTTTATTTTACTTTTGAATAGGTGAACATGTCTAGCATTAAGAGGACAGAAGCAAACGTCATTCAAGGCCTTGGTTTGAGATATATTTGTAAGACTCCAAAGTGCGATGGAACTCCAAAGTGCGATGGTCACGTTAAACCCCGATGGTCTGCGCCAAACCCCGATGGTGTGACACGCCAAAGTGCGATGGTCCACACTCATGAACCAAAGTGCGTTGGTATGACACACCAAAGTGCGATGGTGTGACACGCTGAAATCCATTGGTTTGTAAACGACACAGTGTTGTGGTACAGACTGTACCAACCGTGTGTTGTTTCACTAAAATATCAATGCAAAATCCATGCATAAAAAATAAGAAGTTCAACTTATTTCATCACCGTTTAGTTGTCGTGTTATTAAACACAAAACTTTCCACCGCGAAATCGTATAGAATGTTTTGCATTGTAGCATATTCCCAGGATTTTATTACGTGTACGTCACAAATAATAAATAATCATGGATTAAAGAATGTTTGGGCGAAGAAGATAGCTCGACAACAAATGTACTTTGCCGTTCTCACTATCCTCAACCTTGTATACCTTGCCGTTGCTATCGTCCGTGTTGCATTTCTTTGGTATTTTGAAAGACGTTAAGAATGACGTTACAATGACGTGACGTCACAAACGTTACTGAACTTCGCACCATCGGACTTTGGCGTGGCCATCACACTTTGGCGTCCGTAACGTTAACAAACCAGCGCACTTTGCCGCAGACCATCGCACTTTGGAGATAGAATATAATGCGGAAAGTGTTAAAGTATAATCATTTGATTTTAAAAGGTTAACATGCTTCATGAAAAGTATACCGGCGTGAAGCAATTCATACCCTCGTGTATTTTCAAATATGAAATTTATTTCTTATAATTACATTCTACTTTCATTTCTGTTGGAATTCCAAGATGTCAAAATAGACGTACAGTACATGTTCTATATGTTATCAAGTACAGTGTAGCTCTGTATTCATACGCAAATCGTTTACAGCTGCAGCGCACTCATAGTGAAATGGCTATTATTACAATTTGTAGAAATATCAAAGGCAAACACTAGTAGAATTTATTTATTGTGGTGTATTATAGTTACAGACAATCAGAACAACACACAGTTATTGTATTTTCAGTTTGCCTTCCTTTATTACAAACCTGTTTACCTTTTTTATGATTTACATTTTTATGATTGAAAGGTGTATGGAAAAGGATACAATAACAAAATTTATATATACATGTATATAACAGTATGTTCCCTATGTATCATTCCTTGGTACCTTTAGTTGTTGTTCAAACATATTGTACTTTAAAATTGCAATGCTTATAATGTCTATGCCCCTAGGGGACCATTATTTGGCAATAAACTACCTGTATCTGTATCTGTAACCTGAGATCTGTCAGTGAGGTGTCTAACTAACCTAAGTCACCGAGATCTGTCAGTCAGGTGTCTCTAACTAATATAAGTCACCCGAGATCTGTCATTGAGGTGTCTAACTAACCTAAGTCAGCTGAGATCTGTCAGTCAGGTGTCTAACTAACCTAAGTCACCGAGATCTGTCAGTGAGGTGTCTCTAACTAATATAAGTCACCCGAGATCTTTCAGTCAGATGTCTAACTAACCTAAGTCAGCCGAGATCTGTCAGTCAGGTGTCTAACAAACCTAAGTCACCCGAGATCTGTCAGTGAGGTGTGTAACTAACCTAAGTCACCCGAGATCTGTCAGTGAGGTGTGTAACTAACCTAAGTCACCCGAGATCTGTCAGTGAGGTGTCTAACTAACCTAAGTCAGCCTACATCTGTCAGTCAGGTGTTTAATTAACCTAAGTCAGCCGAGATCTGTCAGTCAGGTGTGTAACTAACTTAAGTCAGCCGAGATCTGTCAGTCAGGTGTCTAACTAACCTAAGTCACCCGAGATCTGTCAGTCAGGTGTCTAACTAACCTACGTCAGCCGAGATCTGTGATTGAGGTGTCTAACTAACCTAAGTCAGCTGGGATCTGTCAGTCAGGTGTGTAACTAACCCAAGTCACCGAGATCTGTCAGTGAGGTGTCTAACTAACCTAAGTCAGCCGAGATCTGTCAGTGAGGTGTGTAACTAACCTAAATCACCGGAGATCTGTCAATCAGGTGTCTAACTAACCTAAGTCACCCGAGATCTGTCAGTGAAGTGTTTAACTAACCTAAGTCAGGCGAGATCTGCCATTGAGGTGTTTAACTAACCTAAGTCACCGAGATCTGTCAATCAGGTGCCTAACTCACCTAAGTCCTACTCGTTCCCAAATACGTAACAGCTCATCTATGTTACCTAAAAATAACGGAAAATAAAACAGAAATTGACACCAATCCTAAGTGGCACTGCCAATTATTACAGTTAGCATTATCAATATACATATACTTGGCAATCAAATAACCCTTCAAATAAACGCTATGACTTAGATTTTTGTTCTAAAAGAGCTTTAGTTTTCAAAAATGTCATATGAAAATCACATGAAAATTTGTAGATTACAAATTACCAATAGATAGAAAGAAATGACACTAAGGCTAACACTAGTACAGCTGCTATCCTTCTCTTGGTACTCAATCGCTATGTTCCCCAAATAGTATTACACGTGCTAACCCAACACATTGATTTGGATATTTGCTGGAAATTTCAACACTTACTTACAGTAACTTATGAACATGTATCCCCTATTCTGACTGTTGTTCACATTTTATCTAGTAGTAAAGATGCTTGCTTCGCATTGATAACAACTGTGTTTTCGCTAATCGGATAAATGCTTCAAAAGAAAAATTTATTGTGTTCTCATTGATTTTAAGAAAGCCTTCTACCCTGTGTGGCGCATTGGTCTCTGAAACAAAATTCTTTTTGAATAACATTGATGGTAAATGCTTTAAAGTTTAACAAATATGGATGGTGGTATCAAATCAAGAGGGTGTACTAATGGAGTTGATTTTTTTTATGCTGTTGAGGTGTAAGACAAGGTGAAAACTTATCACCATTTTTATTCGCACTGTATCTCAATGCCTAGAAGAATATATACAAGCAAATAATGCTACAGGGTTTTCATTTATTTCAGAAGAAATGAAAAAGAACGCAATGTATTCATTAGATTATTTGTACTTTTATATGCAGATGACACTATGCATGTACTTCTGTCTGAAATCCAGATGATCTTCAATATCTATTATATGTTTTTAACAATCATTGTAAAACATGGAATCTGGTGAACAATAGCAAAACAAAGGTTGTTATATTTGGAAAGTATAGACAGCTAAATAAAGTTACCTTTACCTTTAATTATGAACCTCTGGAGATTGTAGACAGTTTTAAATACCTTGTTGTAATCGTTTGCAAAAAAAGTTCTTTTAAACCAAATCTGCATGGAAGAGCTATATGATAAAGCTATCAAAGCAATGCATGGTGTAATTGGTAAATGGAGACTGCATAATATGTCTATTGATTGTAATCTTACATGTTATGTTTGACAAAATTGTAAAACCTATACTCTTAAATGATTGTGAAATATGGGGCTCAATCACTTTCGTTGGCTATAGAAAAAATTCATTTGAAATATTGTAAACACATTCTTAATCTAAAACAAAGCACACCAAACTTCATGATCTATGGAGGATTGGGAAGTCGCCCACTGTCTATCAAATGACGAACATCATATGTTAGAATTTCAACCAATCAAATAATAGGAAATTAACGACGCTCAAATAAAGAATGATTTAACATCTGAATTGAACATGTCGCTAGTGTTTCAGAAGGAACTGGAGAAAACATTTTTAAATAAAAGAAATAATAATCCCAACATTTCCTTTTTATTCTGCGACCAGCATGTACATGTGACAACAAAACATTCAGAGGGTGCACCAAATACCAAAGTCCGGGTAAACAACTCAAATGTTACACCAAAGTCCGGGTAATCAACTCAAATGTTACACCAATACTCGTTTACGGACCAGAAACATGAAAATTGACATTTTATATACACTAAAAATCTTGGTGATTTGCTGCTTACTGATGGTTCAGTATTTGCAGCGTTTTGGTTGTGGGATCGAATCCCGATTATACACATACATGTAGGTTAACCACGTCAAACCTAAGGTGTAAATATAGATCGTGACTGTTCCTTTGTCAAACACTTTGCGCATTTGAAAGTGAGATATGAATGTCTTTCGGGTGAAACCTTTAAAACCGAGGTCCAGTACTAGTGCCATGAGAGGCGTTGGCACGGTAAAGAACTTTCATTTATGCGGCCATGAACGTCAATTTGTGCTACTTCACCTGCAACTGGTGCCGTTTCAATATGGAACTATGTCCAGAACACAAGGTATGACGATATCGACGATATTATGTCGAATATCGAATCACAATATTTATTCTCAATCCTACTCAATATCGATTCTGCTTTATACTTCTGTATATGTAGGAGTACCTTCCCCTTGTTGTCGATATCAACGTTGTCGATTTATGATAGTTTAGCAGTTGATCGTAATCACTCTTCATACTTTTTAGTATGAACCGAAGGTTCAAGTGAGCTTTTCTGATCGCTTTTTGTCCGTCGTCTGTCTGTCTGTTAAACTTTTCACATTTTCGACTTCTTCTCCAGAACCACTGGGCCAATTTCAACCAAACATGGCCAAAAGCATCCTTGGGTGAAGGGCTTTCAAGTTTGTTCAAATGAAGGGCCATGTCCCTTTCAAAGGGGAGATAATCACAAAAATGCAAAAATAGGGTGGGGTCATTTAAAAGTCTTCTTCTCAAGAACCACTGGGCCAGAAGAGCTGAAATTTACCTGAAAGCTTCCTGACATATTGCAGATTCACGTTTGTTCAAATGGCCCCCAGTGGTAGGATGGGGCCACAAGGGGGGATCAAAGTGTTACATACAAATATATAGGGAAAAACTTTAAAAATCTTCTTTTCAAGAACCACTAAGCCAGAAAAGCTGAGATTTACATGAAAGCTTCCTGACATAATGCAGATTCAAGTTTGTTCAAATCATGGGCCCCTGGGGTTGGATGGGGCCACAATAGGGGATCAAAGTTTTACATACAAATATAAAGGAAAAATCTTTAAAAATCTTCTTCTCAAGAACCACTGAGCCAGAAAAGCTGATTTTTACATGAAAACTTTCTGACATAGTGCAGATTCAAGTTTGTTCAAATCATGGCCCCCGGGGATAGGATGGGGCCACAAGGGGAAATCAACGTTTTACATACAAATATATAGGGAAAAACTTTAAAAATCTTCTACTAAAGAACCACTAAGCCAGAAAAGCTGAGATTTACATGAAAGCTTTCTGACATAATGCAGATTCAAGTTTTGTTCAAATCATGGGCTCCGGGGGTTGGATGCCCGGGGCCACAAGGGGGATCAAAGTTTTACATACAAATATATAGTTAAAATCTTTTTCTCAGCCAGAAAAGCTGAGATTTACATGAAAGCTTCCTGAAATAATGCAGATTCAAGTTTGTTCAAATCATGGGCTCCGGGGTTGGATGGGGCCACAATAGGGGATCAAAGTTTTGCATACAAATATATAGGAAAAATCTTCTCAAGAACCACTGAGCCAGAAAAGCTGACTTTTACATGAAAACTTTCTGACATAGTGCAGATTCAAGTTTGTTCAAATCATGGCCCCCGGGGGGTAGGATGGGGCCACAAGTGGGGGGGGGGTCAAAGTTTTACATACAAATATAGGAAAAAGCTTTAAAAATCTTCTTCTCAAGAACCATTGGGCCAAAGAAGTTGACATTTACATGAAAGCTTTCTGACATAGTGTAGATTCAAGTTTGCAAGGGGTAGTTTGGGCCATAATAGGGACTAAGGTTTTATATGCAAATATATATTGAAAGTCTTCAGATATGGGCCAAGGTGACTCAGGTGAGCGATGTGGCCCATGGGCCTCTTGTTGTGTTTTTGTATTCACATCAATTCTCTCTATTGAAAAGTTTCTTGTAGTGTTGATATATAGTGTGGACCATAACATTGATTGTGATAAAATTGTGTCGATATCGAACCATGTGTGATCAATTGTTGGTCGTCAATGGGTTTGAATACGTTCCATTGCGAATATTTGATCTGAAAGGAATATCGTATCGATATCATTAAGCTATAATGTATATCCACGCAGCACGATGATGCACAGTCGATATCGGTACAATATCTTCGATATTGACATATGCCTTAATTTTGTATATGGTATCCATTTACTTCAATTACATTGTGCAAACGAAATCGCCATTACAATGCACCGTCGGTATCGACATGATATTGTCAGTATCGTCTTTGCAATCAGTTAAGGATAAGATATCTCAGATCACGATCGATACGATAAAGTCAAGATGCTGTCGATTCGACATTACACTCCGTCTTGGACATACATGTTAATATATGTGAAAAAATTCTTTAACGGACGTAAAACAAATTTGATAATCAAACAACAGGCTCAGGGTAAATTGTTCAAATAACAGGCTCGGGGTAAATTGTTCAAACAACAGGCTCAGGGTAAATTGTTCAAATATTTGCAGCGCCCGGATGATTTAGCCTTAAAACAATTGCCAGTAAACAAAACTACCATTATCTATAGAATAACGTGGATAACCCAAACACGGAGAACTAATAATGCTCTCCTCTACAAACAGGACATCATCCAACACACAGGAGAGGGAGAACAAGGCTACATGTACCTATAACAACGAATCGGAGGTGCAAAGATTTTGCAATTCTAGGGGGGATGAAGCATCAGGAGAATTTGATGGAATTCCAATATGGTTTTTCTATCCCTCAAAAACGCAATACAATGTAGGTGAGATCAATCGTGCGGTCAAAACAAAGACTAATTTTACTTTCGCATTCTTTTTGTCGATACTGATTGTGCTTTTTCTCCTTGTGGTACAAACCGGTATCACTTTGGAAGATAATAGGCTTTCGCTAGTAATGCTAATTGGATTACTACAATGTCAGTGCGTTCAGGAATTCAGAGATAATGAATGTTGCTATCAGCATTTCTCTTTCCGTGCACGTCTCCATTTCAAATACATATATGACCCATATCATAGAGGTAGCACTGACGAGTACATGTATATCTTGCTCCCTTTTACAGCAGTTTATCAGAAATTCATTGAATAGCTGTAGAGAATACACTGCTCGGTAAATTATATATGAAGCAGCCAGGGTAAAATTTAAGATCATTATCTAAGGTTTTCTTGTGTTTGATTATTTTTCCTTTATTTTATTACTGTATGGTACGGAAAATTCTCACGGGATAATTTCATGTCTAGAAAGCCTCTACTAATAACGTATATTTATATGAAAGAAGGAACTACACAAGGGATTGCTTTTCTCGGGTTTATAACTTAGATGGAAAACAAGAGGAGCGATTTGTGAGAGATGGACAACTTAAATGCTATAAAAATAAGTAACAACGGGTCGATTGTGGGTGTAATATGACTTCCCAACTTCCCATATTTATGTAGCAATATTCCATTATCACCTGCATCTGGTGTTTATATCTTGTTTTGCGTATGGTCAGTTTTTAAATTGAGGCAAGCTACTGACAAACAAGTTGATGGAGCAGGGGTTTCAACAGTATCGTTTAAAGTCGGCATGTCTATGCTATGATCGTTATAACGATCTAGATTGCCAAACAATCTAACATTGGGTCAAATGCTGTCTGACGGGTTTCATACCGATTGTTAGTCTTAGACCGTTTTTGGCACACTGATTTTGGCTACGGAAAACTCCGTTTACCTGATCAAGATATAGGGTTCACGTCGGGTATGACCAGTCAACAAGGGGTGCTTACTCCTCCTAGGTACCTGATCCAACCCCTGGTTTACTCAGTGTTCCGTGTTTGTCCAACTCTCTATTTTGTATTGTTTATAAGAGTTATGAGTCGTTATCTTCACCTTTCATGACACATACTGAAATTGACAAATACATGTTTGATGAAATCACTCAGAACAAACTTCCAAACCAATACCCCACCTTGAGGTGTCTACGCCAGATTAAGCTAAGATCATATTATGTTGTTACACCCAAATAAAACTCAACCTTTTAAATAGGATTACCTAAAAACAACGAAAATTTTATCATTTACAGCCACATAATCCTCATTGCATTGCAATTATTTTTTAGAGAATCTCTGCAAGCTTTAATAGGAAAAATGGATTTAGATACACATGTTAGTGGCACTTTTAATTCCACCATATCAATGATCATGTCTAGTGAAGTTCTACTGAATCGACAAGTCCTGTATTGCATGAATACGTAACTCTCATCACGTCTACAGGGTCATTTACATGTTTTAAAGATGGTCAGATTCGGTTAACTGATCCAGAACTATCAGCTTCTGAAAATATTTGCTTTCAATGATACATCTATGGGGGTATCAGATTCTCTCATTATTAAGAGGCCTGTAAACTGTAACAGTTGATACTTTATCTACCAGTGGCACTGATGTTTACCATTGTAAAATTCGTTGGTTGTCAGGTCAACTACAGTTATAGTAGAAATGCATGTACTAACATGCGCTTTGGGGTATTTATGACCCTCTTTCAAAACGGCGACTTGTCATTTATTTATCTGTACAATATCCCAGTACAGATAAATATTGGCGGTATAGTACACAGTTGTGTTTCCATCTGAAATTATTACCTCCTAAGATTTTCTGATTTCTCCGTGTAATTTATGGTTATTTTTATAAATCTAATTCGTAATCACTGTTGCCATCGGCTATTCTGGATTATCTCGCTTTCTCCAGACTCTCGCCCTCAATATTTTGCATGAGCAAGAGTCTGGTACGATTCCTATTGTAATTTTATGATTTTAAATCAAGGCTTACTGAGAAATTGGTATAATTGTCTCTGATTGGATAATAGAGAAACGTTAGGAATGAAGTTCGAAGCAACTGTCAAAGTTTGTTAACAAAGGCGAAATTTAAATTTTTAACTGAAAGTCCTTCATTTATCTATAGTAAAAGACATTTTGGTTCAACACGCAATAACATATATCTCTGCTTTGTAACGAACAAATAACGCATTTACATGTATACATATATCCTGATCAGGAGTAGTCATTGTTATAGTTTTGGTTTAACACCCTCTGTAAGTCACAAAATTAAAATAGGAACCGTACCAGACTCTCACTTGTGCAAAGTCTCGAGAGCGAGAGTCTGGGGAAAGCGAGACTGTATTTTTGGTTGCCAAAGGTAGCAGTCGTGATATTTTATAAACAAATAACGTTCACACTTTCAAAGCGACCAATCTTACCATCGACAAACACTAACACCGGAGGGAGATCATGGTAAAATAGCTATTTCTACCATTGTGAATGCATTTGGAAGAAATTTACCAATTAATAATATTAAATACGTTTTGTTTAAAAGTCTAAGAGAATAAACTTTAATACAGAAAACTCTATTTCAATAATATTAACCTTGAGTCTTCATTTTCTTTGCATTCTGTTTGTTTGTTGTCATCTCTTGGAGAATGCGGCGTAACCAGCTGTAAGTTACGGTGACGTACGACGAATTCAAACTATCCATGTTGCTCAGAGCCATAGCCGTAATGGTATTTCCTAATCGTGCTAACGTCTGCCACGACACAAGCTGAGAGACCCACGACTCTCGCTTTCAATTTCCGACAGTTAGACAAAGTAGTCCTTCCTTAATTTTACGTCGCACACTTGACACGACAAATGTACAATCTGGCTGCAAAATTTAGGCCTATTTTCGGCGCTCATGGCCTTTGCTTAGGGAGGTATCTTTATTGTGCCACCCCTGCTGTGACACAGATCCTTGTTTTTGTGGTCTCATCCGAAGGTCGACCGCCCTATTTAATCGGGTGTTGCTAAAACGCGGAACAAAAAACGGAATGGAATTTAAGAATTAGAATTATTAATGTAGCTAAGATAACACCAACAATCATGGGGTAATGCTTTATTTTGATTTTTCTCTTTATTTGTGGAACAGCATGCTGGTGCAATTTGGAGGGTGGGTGGGTAGAAAATGACAAAGCCAGTTTAAGGGAGGTACTCGCATGCGATTGTTTAATATTTTTCATGGTAAGTTAATGGTTTTGAAATACATATGCATTTGAAACGGTGGATTTTGTGGAGGACTTCCCGTTCTCTCTGTCATTTCTGCTTCCCTTGTTCATAATAAGCCTTTTCATTTTACAAGATACTGACCTTTTCTTAGCATTATTGCATACAATTTTTTCTGTTCCGTTCCATTTTTCGTTCCGCGTTTTAAATCATTTAATCACCTCTCACGACAAGCAAGGGGTACTGGGGACATATTCTAACCCGGATCCCCACGGGATAAAGTGTGTTTCATTCTTGCTATCTAATCATATGATAAATTCAGGTATAAAATGTCAAAATTCGACGCTATCTGACTCACCATATAGTCAATCTAACCTACATTTCTACCTGATGTTCGCTTTACAAATAACAGACCTACAAATGTTTCTAGAAAAATCGATGTTCCGCCTAAATTAAACTGACAAAGGATCAACAAGTGCACCATACTTTCAAACCTACGGAAGCCGATAGGTGCCAGGGTATAGAATTAATATTCATTTAGCTGGCGGCCGCCACTTATTAACTGACGGCCGCCACTTATTAGCTGGCAGCCGCCATATAAATTAACTGGCGGCCGCCATTTGATTTATCTGGCGACCGCCACTTAATTTAACTGGCGGCCGCAACTTAATTTATATGACGGCCGCCACACAATTTAAATGAATTATAATTTATGGCGGTCGCCAGTTATTCAACTCATCTCTCTCTCTCTTTTTCTCTCTCTCTCTCTCTCTCTCTCTCTCTCTCTCTCTCTCTCTCTCAAAATGAAAAGGGTGCAATCCCTTTCCAATGCTTAGTAAAATGTATGTGATATACAATTAATTAAGAGCATTAAATTATTGTTTTTCGATTGCGCTGTTAATTTACAATGCTATATAAATGTTTAGGATATCAAATGTCGACAATTTCGATCACGAGCAAATCTGTATGTGTACTTAACATACCAAGGTATCAGGCATGTAGAACCAGGGGGTGACCCTCCATTTTTTGACAAAGTTTATTTTCTGTTATTTTCACATGCAAACTTAAGTTATTTTCACATGTGAAATAAGATTAATTGGCGGATTGGCCCCCACCGCACTCTTTTGGTGGTAGTAATGAATGGTAAAAATGTAATAATGAATGAACTGATAAATTGAAGGACAAACGGAGCCCCCCTCCCTCCAATTTAGGAGTACGAAGTTTAGGCAAAAGAGACATTTTTAGGTTCTTTTCTGCTTATCAAAAATTATAGAAGATAATTTCTCCTCCGACTGTCCCTACACTTTGAAAAACGATGCTACGTGTTTGCAAACTATTCTAAATCGTTCCAAAATAATCACTCAGCAATATGAAGTAAATTGTTTTTGAAACTGGCTGCCGCCATGTATAGATTAAGTGGCGGCCGCCACATAAAATAAGTGGCGGCCGCCGTTAAACTAAGTGGCGGCCGCTTTATTAATTAAGTGGCAGCCGCCAGTTAATAATAACTTTATTGCGAAAGACATACATCTTATAGCATTATAACAAAATTGAACATGGATAATAATTACAAAGCTGAAAATAAACGACCAATTCTTACAAAGACATCTAGCATACAATAGTATATAGTAAATACAATAGTATAATGATAGTAAAAAAGGAGAATGACGATACAAATTACGTATTATGGACTGTTCTTAGTTCAAGAGCTTTACAAATAAATTTTCCTAAGTTACAAAGTTCTTTAATATTGTTCACACTTAATAGTTGTATAAATTTGAACATGGAGGGTTTACTCAGTTAAATGAAGTTTAATTCTATACCCTGGCACCTATCGGCTTCCCTACAAACCAGATGGCGATTGTGTTGAATGATGTACAGTGTATGAATTGAAGCAGTTGTTTCATATGTATACTAGCGGGAAAAAAGAAACTGCATTATTTAATGTATGAAAAAATAATTAAAAATTATTTAATAACAATGAACAAATTTTATTTTTTATAATACTGTTAACAAATGACGTATTCGTTACATTTCATAATCCATTAATGTTAACGTCGAATAACGTCAATTTCAGCACACTCGAAAGACACTGGTATTCGAACTTGAATTAACAAAGTTAATAACGCGTGTGACCACCATTTGCATTTACGCATGCTTGACAACGGCGCCTCATTGATGCCACTAAAGTGTTCAGAAGTGCTTGAGGGATGTTGTTCCAGATGTTGGTTAAAGCCTGGCCTAAATCAGCCAATGTCACTGGCTGATTTGGTAAACGGCGTAGAAATCGTTCCATTTCACCCCAGACGTGCTCGATCGGCAATAAATCGGAGGAAACAGCTGGCCAACAAAAAAGTCCCTGACTACACGTGCAACATGTGGTCTTGCGTTGTCTTGCTGCAGAGTGATGTGATTTTGCTGTCTCTGTATGAAGGGTATCACATGGCGCTGAATAATGTCATCTCGATAGCGTACGCCGGTGAGATTTCCATTGACAATTTGTAGAGGGGTCCTTCCACGTCCTGTTATTCCACCCCACACCATAACGCTACCTCCATCGAATTGTCGACGTTGCACAACACAAGCGTCCTGGTACCGCTCCCCAACGTGACGATACACTCTACAACGGTCGTCACTGCTATCCAAATGAAATCTGGATTCATCAGTGAACAGAATATTGGCCCAGTCTTCACCACGCTAGTCTAGCGATACGATGATGTTGAAGCAGTATTGGGCGCACCGCTGGACGTCTTGGTCTGATGTTGTGCTCGCACAGACGATTACGCACATGTACAGTTCCTGGACTGATTGGTCGAAGTCCAGGAATGCCTACGAGCAGTCAAACTTGCTGTCTGGAAACGTTTCTGGAGTGCACAAGTCTAATGTGGTTGTCCTGTCGACGCGACGTCACATGAGGACGCCCAGAACGTGGTCGATCCCGAGTGTTACCAGATTGTTGGAAACGTCTCCATAATGACTGGATGGTATTCCGATGAACTCCAAAGTGTCTTGCTACGATATTTTGTGCCATTCCAGCTCGAAGCTTCCCAACAGCACGATTACATTGGTTTTCGCTGAGTCTTGGCATGACAGAGGGGTAAATTTTGTCAAAACGAAAGTGCTTTCCTTAACGATTAGTGTCCAAACAAACCTTTTCCACTTCTTACTCCAAACATTATTGGCCAGTAAAACTCGTGCGTACGAACACTTCAATAAACAACATGTGTTCACTAATCATGAAAAAGTCCGTGCATCTGAGTCGGGTACTATTCGATATTGTTAAAAAACATCACCTTTATCGATTGTTTAGATTTTATAAATATAAACAATAAATATAGAAAAATTGTACTAAATTTTATGTTGCACAGTTCTTTTTTCCACTAGTATACATAAAACAACTCCTTCAATTCATACCAAATTGGGGTGGGGGTGTTGATGAAAAAGATATATAATTGGAATGTGATAAATTCCTGTAATTTGTTTAACATATCAATATATCAAATTTAATTTAAAGATCCGGACACCATTGCGAGCTAATTTACAGTTTTACAGAGTTTGTTATAATCAAACTTTGGAATATACCTGTCAGTACTGTTTTTGTTACATACATTCACAATTTTTGACAAAACAGAAAATTCTTCACTTCAGTTTGGAAATTTACACATGTATAAATCTCAAGACCACTTGTACATTAGGCAGTACATTGCATTCCTTGTGCTAATCGGGGAGATCAGAATATCTTTGAAGTGTTTAAATAGGAAGTCCAAGGCCACCAAGGTCAGAATTTTACACAAGTCCGTAAAACAGGAAAATAATGAACAATGATCAATGAGGAGAGCAAGATAACAAACATTGATCAATCGTGTGAACTGTGTTATAAAGAATACAAAATTGTGAGTATATCAAACACGTAATCTCGGCGGAGATTCGGCTTGGCTGAATATTTGGACTGAGGACTTCTCAATGCAATCCTTCATAATTCATGTCTGGAAATTTACTTTCAGCTTCAGCCGGTTCTGGCAATTAATGTGCACTTAAGTGACACTGCTGTTCGCCTCAAATAAGTTAGTTAACTATGGATACATCGCCATTCTCTCTCTCTCTCTCTATCTCTCTCTGTCTCTCTCTCAGGAGTTGTGCTAAATTTCTGAAGAGTCATCTTGACTTTTGCTAAGGTTACAAGGACCTTGTTCATTGTTGGACAGTTTTCTGCACAAAGTATCACTGTAGCATTTTTAAATGGAATCAGTACCTCAATCAACTTTTCTACGACAGACTGATCGTCAAAACTTAAACAGCAAGACTTAACCACATCATCTCGATGTATCAAAGTACATGTATCTCCCCCAGATTGTCAATTTTAGCCAGGAAGTATCTTGGAATACCCGCCTCCTCTGTCCCAAGGGAGAAAGTTGAAATATGGTTGATAACAAAAGGTCCAGAGTGAAACCAACACTTGTTGATTCATTCATATTTCTGAAAATGAAACTGGGTCAGTATTGGGATGAGTGAATCAATTAGTGTTGGTAAATATTCCGAAGTTGACTATTCTGTACAATTTTGTATTTTTCCAAACTTAATGACTCAATGAATTTGTGAAATACAACAGTAGAGACATTTAGTTTTTATTTATTAGTGTACTCAGAATGGATATTACATACTGTTCATGCACCTTATTTGATAGAACCTTAAATGGAAGTTCAAAATATCGATTAATTGAGAGCTGCCGATTCAATTCGATAATCGATAGTAAATTTTGTCCGATTTTGCAACACTAAATGCTGATGGTGAAGAATATTGCTACATAAAGACTGGAAGTCTGAAGTCATCCCGTTTGTAATAAAGCTGAGTTGTTAGTTTGTCGTTAACTTATATGTCCAATTAAATATCCAAATACGAAGCAGATATGCGATACTCTGTTGCACATGTGTCTTTCATATCGAACCCACTGGGATATATCTGAGAGAAATATGATGAAAGAATGAAAGTGAATATCGTTAATAGATGAAACGTAGTCGATGAATCTAAATGTTGAGTAATGGTCACAGGAAGAGAATCATAAATCCCACAAAGAAAACAAAATTAACAGTACAGCAAACACGGACCCCTTGCTGGAACACAAAAGGTGTGATCAGGTGCCACGGAAGAGTAAGTATCCCTTGTTAATCAGTCACACCCGCTACAAAATTATACATGTACAGATATGCATGTACATGTATCAGCAATCCTCTTGTGCATGAACTGACTTTAAATGTTCTCTTTTACCCATAAATACCATGTGTAAATCAGTGTTAGAGTATAATAATTTGCCATAGCATACATGTACATGATATTTTAAGATGTCTAAACTTGGGGTCAATCACGTGATTAGTTTAATTTCTAGACTAGTATACCAGCAGTAATAGAAATGTGCCAGGTGGCCACCATCAGATACAAACGAGCTCCCTGAAGACAGACATGTTGCCGCCGATGCATTATCTACACACACCTGAGACAATACCGGAGTGTTCATCACACCAGGGATATCACTTTCTTATCTCTCCGCGCCGCTGTGTAATGACTTTGTAAAAAAATTTCCATCCTAAATTTGAAGGGTACATATTGACCACTGATCTTCAAAACTAATAGCACATTGATACCGGTTTATTAAAAACGAAATGAGTAATTTTTGATCTCGCGATTTATTAAGTCCGAAGAGATGAGTCCCCTTAATGAGCTATTCAGCTATGTGTAAACACGACCCGTCTAACATGTACAAGGTGTTTGCACTGATGATAGCTTTGGCTGACTGGAATGTATATTTAGTGTAAACATTTTTCCGTTGATATATCGTCATATGGTTGATTCGCCGAAGAGAGAGAAAAAAGGACTAATTAGAGATGAATAAAAAACATTCCAATTGCTACAAGTTTTTGTCTCGGAATGGCCTTATTGTCAGTGTGTTGGTCGGTGTGGCGGTGGGATTTGCTTTTGGGTTTGGTCTGAGAGATTTGGAACCTTCCGCCGATGCAATCACGTGGATAGGTAGGTTTTGCAAAATTTGTAATATCGGTATGAAGAAGATGTTATATTTGAACATTTAAAAAAGTTTCCATAAGTTCTTGTACATTGGAGTGTGATTAAAATATATCATAAAGAAACAGATGCCCTCGCCACACAAATACGGAGGTCATCGTACCTTGCTCAGGGGTTGTGTGTTCATTTTCAAGCCATAGTAAATTCCTATTCGATTTTTATACCAAATTTGGGAGAGTGCTACATTGTATAAAATAGGGCTTCTCTGAACGCAAAAGCCAGGATTACAGAAGAGGAACTTTAAAAGTGCAATATTATATGTATAGCCTATTGCGTGTGTAGTTTCAGATGTTTTATTTCAATGTTTGATTTCTTGTATATGTAATAAATTGACTCTTTGTTTTTAATTATGAAGGAATTCCGGGAGAAATATACATGCGATTGCTGAAAATGACCATTCTTCCATTAGTTGTTTCAACTATCATCACGGGTAAGAATAACTGATGTATCATACTATCAATACATTGATGACCAGTGTAATATATGTGTATAATTATACAGGAGAAATTATTTTGTTTTCTAATGAATTGAATGATTTTGACAAGGCCATGTGTACATGTAACGGACATTCAGTTTAAATCACGTAATAAATATTGTCTTTTTGCCATGCATTATGGATCCAAAATACAATCTCAAGAAAGTTCCTTTCACACTTCTCAACTTTCATGTTTTTCCTGATAATCCTCTAACAGTTTTGTTAAGAATTTAAATACTATTGAATCTTTAGTGATCTTTGTGTCTGTTGATTTTGTGTGTGTTATTAGTCCCCTACGGGTTCGTAAAACCAAAATGTACTTTAGCTTTCTTGTCCGTCCGTCCCTCTGTCTGACAGTCAGTCTGCCCCATTGGTTTTCCAGACTTTTTTCCGTTATGCTTGCGATGATTCATTTGAAACTTGCAGTGAAGTTTCTGCGTGGTAAAATACGGATCGTTCGAATTTTTGGAACGTTTGATGGACAGGTGTGAAAGAAATGAATTTCTATATTGTTACGTTTTTATTATTATATAATATTCATCGGGAGCGTGTTCCGATGGAAAGAGGCTAGGTCGCTGATGATCTCTTCATAATCACTAAATAGTCACTTCATTGATTTAACATTTCAAGCTTAAAAATTGAAAAAGGAGCATATCAATGAAAATATAAATCAAATCTGGGTGGGTTTTTTTTTTAATTTACGGTTAGCACTCAATTTACCGCATTCCTGCAATTGAAAAGGCGGGTAGACCTATTCGAAATTGACCTTTACACAGTGGATAGTAAGTCATTTATAAGTAATTAAAATGCAAACATGAATGATATATCAGTGTTTCGTTTTGTGTTTCATTTGCACAATTATTTTTTCCGTATATTTGTTTTGCAAAAACTGTGACCAAGATTTGATGTAAACTGCATCGAAACTAGGCAAAATATACGTCGCAACGGAGTTTTGAGTATTTATAATTATAGTTATCAAACCCAGATTTACTATGTGACATGTAGGATAGATGCTATATGTCAGTGAATTGAATTTAGTAATTATATACACGGTGGCGAATTACGTTACTTTAATATGACATATTACCCGGAAAAATGGCGACAAAACTCAACACAAGGGAAAATTCAAACGAATAAGTAACACCTTTATCAATAACAAATTGTCACATAACTTAAATCAACATTTTCTCGGGAACAAATATATACTAAAATGGTATTTCTACGTGCGATAGAAGCAGAGAACATTGATACAGTTTTTTGGCGGTCGGAAAGTTTTTGACTGAAAACAACAACAACAACAAAAACACCTGTAGAACCGCCATTCTAGGATAGAGTTGTGTGAAAATCCTTCAAATGCTGATATAAGTTATGTGACAATTCGTTATTGATAAAGGTGTTTCTTACTCCTTTGAATTTTCCATTGTGTTGACTTTCCTCGCGACGCCATTTTCCGGTTAACAACTTATGCCATAGTCACGTGATTCGTCACCGTGAAAGACTGTATTTGTATTTCATCCCTGATAAAAACTACATGTGTCAACTGTATGAACAGGGAAGCATCAAACTAATTCGATATTGATAAACATGGTGATTTGGCAGTTACCCACAGTTCAAGGTCAAACAATATTAAATGTACATTTTCTCAAATATTACATCCGTCAATTAATGGGGCACCAGAAGTGTACGCGTACTGCTTATACAATACTCACAGAATGCTTGTTCTAACATGCACATGTAGTATGCAAAATAAATTATTAATGATATTCTGCAAAAATATCCGGATTTCATTTTGAATCGGTATTCTTTTATTCATAGTGAACACATGGACAGCATAGTTAAGAATATTTGAAGTCGAAAGTCAGTCAGACCCCCTGAGACATTGACATTTTACATTGAGCGATTCGTCGATGCATACTGTCTACATTGTCTATGTAACACTACCCAGTCCCTTATGTTACCTAACTAAAGTTTATCCCCGCGTCTTTCATGACCTGTTACACATTTCCTATGGGATTTAAGGAGGAATGATACACCGTCATTATAACATCCTTTTGAAACTTGAATGAAAATATAAATAGCATTCAGCAATACCTTCCTTTTGTATTTCCTAGCCGGGTAGCTCAGTAGGTTTACGTTTCAACTGCTGATCTGTAGTGGTGCGTTCAAGTCTAGCAGGTGTTTTTCCAGCTTACTTTCGACTATAAAACTGCATTTTAAAACTAAATAACGTAAATCCTCCACTTTTCCTTCCATATCAGACTTCTCTGGTGTGTTATTCATCCTTAATCCTGTAAAGCAGCGAGCCAGTTCGTGACGATCATGTGATTCTGTGTGTACCAGTTCCGGCTGTACACTGATCATGAACTGTGTGCATTTTCCTGATGCAGAATGTGCGGCAGATGCAACGATTCCTCCTCCAAAATTTCACTATCCAATCACGGAAACAAGTTGCGTCAAACCCAAAATTTTCCGACAATGTCCAAACTTTACCGACCCGTGAAACTGAAAATAGCTGTCACCTGTAAAAAGCATTGTCAAAATCGTCATTTTGAAGTGTGCTGTCCCATACCTTTCGTTTTGCTTTATATTCTGCGGCTATTAATAGTACATTTTGGGGCACGGATTCAAAATTCCGGTACATGTAACTGCTTTGAGAAAATGTTCCGACTTCCATTTGGACACTAACGCTCAACCTCTCCGCACACATTCAATTTGTTGTACCGACCACTGAGGGCGAGAAGCAGTAATTTGTGCAGTCAATCTACTTTCATTAACGTGAAAAAGTTTCTTCAGACCAGATTCTCCAGGATACCGTATATCGGAATTTCCTTCACGTAATTTCTTCAGAATGTTATAAAAGGTCGATCTCGGTCGTTTCATATGTATACATACCTGTCTGATGTATAATTAATAGTACTCTTTTCCATATCACGTCCCATTACGAACCTTCACCAATATCGGCCCTCCGATATATGAAAAGGATTACGTGTAATTATCAATAATGTATATGACTATCAACTTCTCGTAATATATGTTTGTGCACAGATTGATAGTACATATAGTTACAAAGATTTTACGTATAACTTCAACAGGAACAGCCTCCATGGATCCGAGGTCCAACGGTCGGATAAGCGCTCTATCCTTTGGTTATATCGTAATCACGAACACAATAGGTGCTGTCATCGCCATAGTAGTCTTCTTGATTATTCAGCCAGGTAGGAAGTTTACAAGGGATGTACAGAGTTATACTAAAGTTAAGATTATGCTATTTTCGTATGTTTTGCGCGTCGTGTGGATTCCAGAACACTGAATTCTTTAAAGTCGTGTATCTTTTGCCTGGAAATAAAAATTATAGATTACAACTTCCATAAGATACAGGAATGATCATATGAAAGTTGAATTCGATAGTGTATAATGTAGGTGAAACAGAATTATAAGAAATCCTAATCTTTAAGGTAAAGATGTGACGATTTCCGGGTCAGAGTATGGCGGAACTGTACAGACAGACATTGAGACCAGCGATATGTTTGCTGACATGGTCAGGTACATTGTACACAGCTCGGGTTTTTTCTTTTCAACTTTCTGAATTCTAGTTTTCACTATCCTTTATTTTTTGTTTCTTTCAGAAATTTGTTTCCAGATAATTTAGTTACAGCTTGTTTCCAGAAGGCAAGAATTCTTGTATAATCTTAAATGTATATATTATGCAGTTCATTTAATAATAAATAAATAATGTACACTTTCATCTTGAAAAATAGTTAACTTTGCGGCATACCGCTTATTTATATTCTTTGATGTTCATGTCATACGTTAATTTCCAATGTTATTTTAATCTAATTTCGTCCTTATAAAAGAACAATAAACTTTAATCTCACAAATCTGTCTCTAGTCATTTCATGATTTTGAACACTGTGTCCTAAACTTTGATTATAGATCTAGAGGGTCAATACACCTGTTAGCACTGCATGATCTCTGCGTGTTTTTTTTTAATTTGTTTTTCCTGCAGACTCAGACAAAATACTCTAGAGATATCCGCATCGTCATGGTGAACGGTACCAATAGCTCTATCCCAGTCATACACAAATCAGTTTCCTCCACTAGTGGTCTAAATATACTGGGTAAGTACACAGAGACGATAAATTCTGTAAATCGCACAGATGATACCCGACACTGGGTAAATGCATAGAGACGAAGAAGTCTGTAAAGCGCACAGATGATACCCGACACTGGGTAAATACATATAGGGACGACGAATTCAGTAAAGCGCACAGATGATACCCGTCACGTAAAGACACTCTATTTTTCACAATTGAGATTTTTTTATGGAATGATAATTAAACCTCACCAAAGACAACAAATTGGTGCGAGGGCATGGCAAACACAAGTTCCGCAAATTTTATCAAAAGCGTTTCATACAAAATACCTTATTTTAGAAATGCGTATAAATTCGATTCGGTTATTCTCGATTAAACGTGACGTTTACGATCTAAAAATATTGTTCTTGGACTGAACGGTCCAACGTCCACTTTTAGCGATGAAGACTGGTAAATACTGTTTGGTGCAAAAATCGAAACTGATTGACCTGTTATGTAATATATTTGATTTGCTTCTTTGCTTGTGTTACGTTCCTTCGACCTGTTACAGTTTATTTGCAATTTGTTTAACAGTACCCCAACGTACCATTGCATTGATGGTTTGAATGAAGAAAATAGACTTGAACTTGAGATTAGTTTATATTTCTTATAATCTAACAAATTATATATATATATATATATATATATATATATATATATAAAAAATATGTTATAGATTTGTTAAACGTTTTGCTTGTTACAGTGCCTTCACAGCAAAAATTTATAACAGACAAAACATCAGTGAATAGGAATATCATGCAATAAATGTCTGTATCTGTCATGTATGATGGTATGTATATGATTTATGTATTTTAGGACTTATTATTGCTTGTACTTTGTTTGGAATTACCGCAAGCAAGTTGGGGAAACGGGCAGAGGCTTTCACCGATTTTTTTGAAACCATATCTGTCATAGTCATTCATCTCTTAAACTGGATTATTTGGTGAGTTCAGTATCTAATTAGGTTTAGTATTTATTGAGTTTAGTATCTGGTAAGATTTAGTACTTGGTGAGTTTAATTAGTATCTGGCAAGGTTTAGTACTTTATGAGTTTAGTATCTGGTAAGGTTTAGTACTTGTTGAATTTCGTATCTGGCAAGGTTTAGTACTTTATGAGTTTAGTATCTGGTAAGGTTTAGTACTTGTTGAATTTCGTATCTGGCAAGGTTTAGTACTTGGTGAGTTTAGTATCTGGTAAGGTTTAGTACTTGGTGAGTTTAATATCTGGCAAGGTTTAGTACTTGGTGAGTTTCATATCTGGTAAGGTTTAATACTTGGTGAGTTTCGTATCTGGTAAGGTTTAGTACTTGGTGAGTTTCGTATCTGGCAAGGTTTAGTACTTGGTGAGTTTAGTATCTGACATGGTTTAGTACTTGGTGAGTTTAATATCTGGCAAGGTTTAGTACTTGGTGAGTTTCATATCTGGTAAGGTTTAATACTTGGTGAGTTTCGTATCTGGCAAGGTTTAGTACTTGGTGAGTTTAGTATCTTATTCTGGTAAGGTTTAGTACTTGGTGAGTTTCATATCTGGTAAGGTTTAGTACTTGGTGAGTTTAGTATCTGGAATGGTTTAGTACTTGGTGAGTTTAATATCTGGCAAGGTTTAGTACTTGGTGAGTTTCATATCTGGTAAGGTTTAATACTTGGTGAGTTTCGTATCTGGTAAGGTTTAGTACTTGGTGAGTTTCGTATCTGGTAAGGTTTAGTACTTGGTGAGTTTCGTATTTGATATGATTTTGTATTAGCAGACTGAATCACTGGACGAGTTTCGTATTATCACACTGTATCCATTTGTGATAGGGCTGTACGGTGCACCGAAACTTTCGATGCACCGCGATTCATTTCATTCGATTCGGTGCACCGATCCGGAATTCCGGATTTCGATTCGGTTCGGTTCAAAATTTAGACGCACGTGTAAACAACAAAATGACGGCAACGAGACGATCTGAGGTATGGGAATACTTTACGTTTAGTAAAAACAATGAAAAGGAGGACAAATCCACTACTGTGTGCAAACTATGTGCTACACCTTTTAAGTATCTGACTGGATCAACAAGCTCAATGTCAGCACATTTAAAGAGGAAACACAACTTGGTCATCAATTCAAATGAATGGAAACGAAAGTCTACCAACTCTACAGACGAAAATGGCAACAAAAGTAAGACTGCTATACGAAGTACAGTAAGTGGACAACTTAAACTTTCTGATGTCCTGACGCGAAAGAATAAGCTTTCATTTTCATCCAATAGACACAAGTCTATTACGAAATCCATCGGAGTGTTCTTGGCAAAAGACATGCGGCCTTACTCTGTTGTAGAAAACGAGGGCTTTAAAGCAATAGTCAATGAACTGGAACCAAAGTATGATATTCCAAGTAGAAGACACTTTTCCGAAAAAAATCATTCCAAATCTTTATGACGAAACTCGCAATGATGTTGAAAAACAATTCAAACAAGCACCATTTATTGCCCTTACTACTGATTCCTGGACTTCTAGGGCTACTGAGTCCTACAACACAGACACTGCACAATTCTTGAATGAAGATTGGAGTGTAGGGTCTTATGTTTTACAAACTAGAGTGATGGATATCTCTCATACTTCAGAGAATTTGTCTGAAATGCTGTTGAACTGTATTGAAGAATGGAATTTAAAACGTGATGAACAAATGCATTCAGTAACAACAGACAATGCTGCAAACATAGTTAATGCTGCCCGAATAGCCGGTTTCTACCCACATATTCGTTGTGTGGTGCATACATTAAATCTAGCCACACAGAGGGGTCTACAAGTCCCATTGATGGAAAAATTATTAGGCAGAATCCGCAGAGTAGTGAGTTTTTTTCAATAAGAGCACAACAGCCATGGCTCTTTTAAGAAACAAGCAAACTATTTTAGAATTGCCTCAGCACAAATTAATCCAGGATGTCAGCACACGCTGGAATTCAACATATGACATGTTGTCTAGATTTATTGAACAAAATACAGCTATTGAGGCTGCACTTCAAAATAAAAGCTTGCGGAAAAATGCAAAGGATGTGTACACATTATCTAAAGATGATATAGCCAATGCTGATAGTGTACTTAAATTTGTGGAACCAATGAAAACTGTAACAACACTACTGTGCAGCGAAAAGACTCCTACAACTTCACTTATCCACCCACTGAAAAAAAATGTTGCTGAGACAACTGAGAGTGAAGGATGATGACTGCAGTCTTGTTAAGTCTGTCAAAACAGCAATGGTCAAAGATTTGGAACCAAGGTAATTGATTTCTAATAAGCATTTATTAAGACAATAAAGTGTGGCATATTTATTGAGACAAATATAGCTATCTATTAGAAATTATAGCTATAGTAAATAATTAGATATAGTTTATGAATCTTGTATTACAATAAGATAATCGTTTAGAATTTTTATGATAATAGAATGTACAAATTAAACATCTTTAAGTAAATTCCACTGTGAAATCTTATTATATGGTATCTTTATCTCTAATAATTTAGATACACATATGCAGATACACTCAAGTTTCTCCTGGAGAGTTCTTTCCGTGATCCACGCTTCAAGTCTATGCCATATATAGATGACTGAGCAACAGAATATATTCCTCTCCCTATCATCCAAAGTAGAAGGAAGTCAATTATGAAAAAGTTAAGTTGAAATATATATTGCATTGATAATGTAATAAATTAGATTTAACTATTTAGATGAAGTACTGGAAAAATTAACTTTATAGTGTGTCTGTGCCACTCTAATACTCTACGCTTTTTTTTTCTTCTTACATTTTTCAGGGAGTGAAAATTAAGACGGAGAAGGAAGGACACAGGGTAGAGGAACCACCACTACCCACACTTTTTAACAACACAGTCACTGATGCTCCCTCTCCTGATTCACGTGCAGTTGACAGCATTGCTTCTACTTCCAAGGATCCCTCTGTAGACCTCTCACTTGATCTGCAACTTGCTACAAAGAAGAGAAAATCAGTGATGTCTGACCAATTTTGAGAAGTTTTCATTTCAAAAGTAGAACCTACAAAATCAGTGGAACTTAGATTTCAACATGAACTTGCCAACTATAAAGCTGAAGACAACATTCCACTGGAGTCTGAAACCCTAGAATGGTGGAGAGAGCAACAATCAAACTATCCTCTGCTCTCAAGTCTTGCCAAATACTACTTGTGTGTTCCTGCAAGTTCAGTTGCCAGCAAGCGGGTCTTCTCTACTGCTGGTGACCTGGTCACTGCACAGAGATCATGTCTGTCTGGAGAACAAGTAGATAAGCTAATCTTTTTGAAAAAGAACTACAAATATCCACAGTAAACAAGTTTGTTGATACAGTACACTTGTGACATTTAATCATTTGTTTTATTTTCTAAATACTCACGATATGAATGTGCCAATTTTGAATTCTAAGTCAAAAATGTATTTTACACCATTTTTATTTTTCTATTAAGTTTTTTTTATCCTTAAATAAAGGAATTATTGAAGCATTACTTACTTTTTTCCTCATGAAAAACTTTCTTCAGTATGAATTGAATCGATTCGAAAAAAACCGAACCGCAGTGTTTTGAATCGAAACCGAACCGAATCGAATGAACCCTGAATCGTCCCAGCCCTAATTTGTGAGTATGGTATTAAAAGACAAGACCATTATTAGGAAAACTACTGCAAAGTGCCAATTTAAGTTATACCAGAGTCAATTACAAAAATTAATGTTGATATGCACTACGTTTAAGAGAAAGTCTAAAACAAAGGCCTTGTCATTAATAGTTTGTATTTACATTTGAATTTTACCTTAAATTCTAGCATATAGTAACAAGGCCCTTGCATTCCAAGTTTGTTACGCTAAATATGATTATTTACATCCATAAATATTTCGTTTTGTTTGTCATTCCTGATTTAGTTCGATCATACGGGAAATGCAGACGTTCGGCATATATTTCCTTACTCTTATTTTCTCTCCTAGGATAACACCTGTTGGAGTTGCTAGTCTGATTGCTGCAGCACTACTGAATGCATCTGACATTGTCAATGTCTTCAGTAGTCTGGGGATGTTTGTCTTGGCGCATTCCCTCGGAATCGTTTTTCATCAGTTGGTCCTTATTCCGATCACCTATTTCATAGTAACCAGGAAGAACCCGTTCTACTTTCTCGGCTTTTGTCTCCGACCATGGTTAACTGTCTTTGGACCACCAAGCACGTATGTTTCACTGTCTATACGCATTAGTAGGTACTATCATAACGCTGCTTTCTGTGCAAAACTCATTCGAAAAGTAAGAACAAGTTCAAATTATTTAATAACTTCGAAAACGCCACATGACTTTACCACAATAGTACAAAAAGATAGATATTACCATGATTTACAAATAGCATGAAATTGACACACGTACAAATTTTCAAATTCAATTCCAAATTAGTAAAAAAAAAACAATGTCTAATACGGTTTGATAAAAACGTTTTCTTTGAAAAAAATTCCAACCTAAATTACTCTCACTCAAAGCTGATACTAAAAGCGTATTCAATTTGTATGCAGTTTTTTCTTCTTCCAATATTGATAGTCCAAAGTAAAACTATGGACAGTATATACATATACATAAAGGTTGTACATATGTTGATCTTTTTATGCAAATCGCTTCAATCTTTGATAGATTTTTTTTTACCATTTTTAAAAATTCTACATACAGGTGTCTAATTTTTTCAATACCAAAAGTTATTTTGCATTGTTAGGGCGATCGGCATACCAGAAATGTTGAAAACCCTTGATGAAAAACTACATGTGGACACCAGAATTTCCAATTTTCTTGTACCTGTTGGGGCTACCCTGGAACGTTTAGGGAGCTGTATATTCATCTGTCTATCGGCTATGTTTCTCGTTCAGCTGGAAGGAATATCACTGGGTGCAACTAAAATACTTTTCATTGGGTAAATATATTATCCTTTAATAATCTAAAGTCTGGGTTCCTGATATGCACATGTAGGTCTGAATTTAAGATCATTATTTTCCTCTAATTGTAAATTTAAGTAGCGATGCAGCGCTAAGAAGGCACTTTCTTTCAACAATACCATTGTCAGAATGCAGGTACGATTCGCAATCTAGAATGTGTGTCTGTCATGTACATGCATGAGTATCTTTCATTGAAATCAGTTAATAAGTTTTTCAAACGTTTCGTGGAACTGAGAGTATTACTCGGTGTTCGCTGTGTTAGTGGCGATGACATTGCAAACATGCACATGTATGAACAATGAAATTTATGTACAGTGTAGAATTATAGAGAAGGCTGCATGAGACTGAAATGCGGGAAAAACAACTGGATTCAGTTACTCAAATCTAAGATATTACTGACAACTGACGCTGTATAGATGTAAGAGTTTATGACTTAACTAACTAGAAACTTTGAACAACTAGCTCCAGTTCATAAAGGTTTCTTTCTGAGAAGTATCGGCCAATTTTGTCTTGTTCACTTTAGAAAAATTATACATTTCTTTTCATCGAACATGGGGTCCATTTTCGTGGAAAATGGTGGGATGTCATCCGATGGTTGATTGAATATGTTTTAACGTCCCTCTCGAGAATATTTTACTCATATGGAAACATCACCACTAATCGGCCCATGTTCGGCGCTTATGACCTTTGAGCAGTGAGGGATCTTTATCGTGCCACAGCTACTGTGACACGGGACCTCAGGTTTTGCGGTCTCATCCGGAGGACCGCCCCATTTAGTCGCCTTCTACGACAAGCAAGGGGTACTGAGGAACTATTCCAACCCGGATGCCCACGGGAAGTCATCCGATGGAAACACGATTAATATTATATGACACGACACTCTTAATAGCTTTACCTTTATCTCCTGGTTATTTTCACGGTTTTCTGTTTTATCTCCATTTTCACGGGTTGTATGTCTTTTATAAATAAATGTTATGGCCAGGTTTTATTCATCGTGGTTTGTATTTCTCGTTTTTGCCGGGAACAAAAATTAGGCTACATACAGTGGTTTATAATGTAGTAAGTGACGACTATCAACGCTTCGTTATAAGAATTATAAACAGGGGATGCTTACTCCTCCTAGGCACCTGATCCCTCCTCTGGTGTGTCTAGGGGTCCGTGTTTGCCCAACTATCTATTTTGTATTGCCTGTAGGAGTTATGAGATTGGTCACTGTTCGTTATCTTCACCTTGCATAAATAAGAAAGATCGTTAAGTCAAGTATTGCACTTGAACCTGATGATAGAATTGACAGAGGGACTTACTTATGCAAATATAAAATCAAACATACAACGTTCATGTAGAGAAGTCATGAAGACAGAATATTATCTTAGTCAGTTTGAGTTGTAGGGTACGATAATATCATATGACTTTCTAGAAGAAATATTATAACGTATGACGATATCACACATGTTGAGTTACTAGTTAATGTTTCAGTCTGTTGTCAGCCGTGGGCTCCCTAGCCGTTCCCTCCGTCCCCAGTGCCAGTATCGTCTCTGTTCTAGTAGTTTTGTCCTCACTGGACGTTCAAGTCAACAATATAGGTCTGCTGATGGCCTTGGAATGGTACAAGTAAGTCCAAGGTTTGTAACATCGATAATAGAAACGCTCAATGGTTACTGACAGGAATCGATTTATATTACATTCTACTTCAGTGACCGTATCCGGACTACAAGTAACACAATGACCATCATTATTGGGGCTGTAGTTATTGAACGATTGTGCAGATCTAGCCTGAAGTCAGCCGAGGACCCCATTCCTGACGAAAAACCTACACCCGATCCTGAGGTCAATGTACAAGAGGGGAATGGAATCAGTTCCACAAAGATTTAAAAAATGTTTTAAGATTTAAAAGACATATTGAAGCAAGTGTTTGTTCGCAATGGAAATCATTGTCTTTCATTTTAATAAGATACTTATACATCTAGTCTTTTATATCATTGTATATTGGTAACATACATGCAAAACAATGTACACGTATGTATCTAGCGTAGCGTTCATTGTTTTTCAATGTCATACTTGCTCATATCATGTTCTGCAACTGGATTTGATTCCGGTTTAGATTTCTCTCTCTCCTGCATATCATTTAGAATTCTTCCGATATTGGTAACGGTATATTACATGTACAGATTGAAATTAAACATTTAGGATATATTTTTTTTTAAAAATCGGTTTAAATTGACCAATGGTATGGTGTGTTCCTTTGATGTTCAGCAGCTGATATACAGGTAGCGGTTTTCACACTTTTGAATACTAATGAAATCCATTCCCTATACATGTATATCAAATGGAGAAGAAACTGTTAATATTCAACACTTTAAAAAAGGATAGGTGTTTGCCCTTATTCTGCCATAGACAAGAACGAAGTCTGCAGATATTAACCGCCTTTTAATATTGCACGATGAAAGTGAAAGTGGTAAAAGGTTACAAACAAAACAACCATAAGTTCACAATCATGACAAAACTCATACACATAATTATATAACATGTAAATACATGCATGGTATCCTCCAAATGAAATATGAATTCATTTGATATCTTAATAATTTCAGGTATCAAAATATGTAAGGGTAATTATGCTGATACATCTATGTCACTAATGGTGAACCGTAAAATGTAGGAATTGAATCAGTAAATATTTTACAAGAATGAAGTATGTTAATTGCAACTATACCATTAATTTCTTGTGACTTAATGATCATTAAGTTGACTCATTAACTAGATACATATTTGTATGCGTTTGATTGATACAATTCGATTCGATGGGCAATAATTCGTAAATATAAACAAGAGATCATAATTGAAAATACAGATAAGTCAGGAAGATAAAAGACGTAAAATTTACAAATAAATACAAATATATATTTGCACCGTGGTGGACCAAAAAGAAAACATGTATATACAAGAAAAGCTCCAGTTAACATTTCTGGCGCGAAAAAAACCCCATGTAACTCCAAATACAAAAGAGTTCTATACTCGATTATATTAGCTCGGTTGAAAATGTTACACGTATTAATAGATTTTACTATGAACTCCGTGATATCCATGAAACATTCATAACATTTATAACACCTGATTCCACCTCTGGTGTGTCCAGGGGTCCGTGTTCGCCCAACTCTTAATTCTGTATTCCTTATAGGAGTATGAGATTAATCACTGTTCGTTGTCTTCACCTTCTCATGCAATACGTATGATGAATAGTAATTTATTTCCATCAGAGAACCTTCCCCTACTAAGAGTTCCAGTCATTTCTTTATTACACCACACAAAGTCTTATACACATAGATATAAATGACAAATAAACAACTCAATTTTATGATAAAACGGGATGACATTCCCATTGTCAACTTCCTATAGTGTTAACAGTTTCCACACCAATCGTTAGGTTATTATTTTTTATATTGATTTTGATTATGGATCACTCTGTTTGCCTGAATTAGACAAAAGGGTTCATGACATGTGTGACCGGTAAACACAATGTTGAATGCTTTACCCCTCCTAGACACCTGGTCCCACATCTGGTGTTTCCTGAGGCCCATGTTTGTCCTGTTCTCGACATTGTTTTGTTTATAGGCTTTATGAGAATTTATTTGAACATATTTTATTATATATATGATCAATATACAAAAGGATGGATTGGATCTAACAAGGTACACTGTACCCGTTCCTCTCCTCATACTATTAACTAATATTATAGTCATAGAATTACACAACGAAAGGTGAAGATAACGAACAGTGATTTATCTCATAACGCCTAAAAGGAATACAAAATAGAGAGTTGGGCAAACACGGACCCCCAGGTATACCAGAGGTGTGGTTAAGTGTCTAGGAGAGGTAAGCATCCCCTATCGACCGGTCACACCCACCGTGAACCCTGTATCTTGATCAGGTAACAGGGTTACTGGAGTCAAAATAAATGTGCCAAGAACGGCCTAACAATCGGCATGAAAGAGGTCAGACAGCATTTAACCCAATGATAGATTGTCTTGGCATACTAGATCATCTTAACGGTCATAGGATTTGCGAAATGCTGACTTTAAACAATACTATTGAACCCCCATTTAACATCAACTTGTTTGTCAGTAGCTTGTCTCGATTTAAAGACTGGCCATACGTAGAACAAGCTCTTTGGTATCAAACCATTTGAGAGATATAAACATCATCTGTAGGTAATAATGGAATATTGCTATATACACTGTAGATGTAGATATGGAAAGTTGACCATGGAGAAGCTGAAATCATCCCGTTTGTCATTAAGATGATAAATGAAGTAGTATAAAAACATGTCATTAGATGTAAAACTTATACGGTACCAATTTTGATGCACCAGATGCGCATTTCGACAAATAATGTATCTTCAGTGATGCTCAGCCGAAATTTATGAAATCCGAAATAACAATTATAAACTTGTAAGAGCTATTTTAGGGAAAACAAAGTGCCAAAAAGGGGAGTCAAATTCGTCTAAGGATAAGAGCTATGCATGACTGGGGGATAATCCTTAATTTTGAAATGAATTTCTAAATTTTATCACAGCAATTAAATATACATCCGTATTTTCAAGCTAGTAACGAAGTACTTAGCTACTGGGCTGTAGAGACCCTCGGGGACTAACAGTCCACCAGCAGAGACCTTCGACCCAGGGGTCATAATGTAAAACATAAAGTGACATTACTCCATGATACAAGATGCGTGTCAATTATGATAGCTTCATGAAGTCTTAGACTAGTTAATTTTTCAAAGAGGGTGTTTCTAACATTTGAGTATCGTTTACATACAAAGAAAACTTATAGACATATTCTTTCATAACGCAGGTACAGTTGGGAGACACTATGATATTTTGTCTGTACATATTTAGTAAGCACTGTTTTCATTTAGTGTGAATGAAATTGATACTGCGCTATTCAAGTAAAACGTATTCTGTAGGCTTCCGTTTGGGGGTCGCACCGCAAGCAACATGGAAGAAATAGAACAGCGTATAAGTACTAGAAAATATCAAAGTCAAATAAGTATTGCATATCGGAAAAGAAATTTCAGGAGGCAATGCAAGGGGTTCGTGGTCGATGAGTCGTAACGGCAAGCTGGTGTTGGACGACTCAGCACTGGAAGACGCTACTGAACAGCATACACACCCAGGAATAAACAAAACGTAAGCGTAGAAAAAAAAAAGGGTACATATACATGTAACGTCGATTTTAAAAAGAAAGTTCGAGTTGACACAATCTAAGTTGTTCTTGGTACTCTGAAGAGTTTCTAATGAGAAGACCTTTGATGTGGGTGTGTGTGTATGTGTGTGTGTGGGGGGGGGGGGGGGATAAGCCTGGCAGAATTTGAAAATTCATTGTTGTGATATCATATTCAAAATGTCAAAATACCCGAAAAGTATCTTATGATTGCATCATTTTGTAATGCATTTCTCAATAATGTTCTGGGGAGGACCCATACCTCCCTCAACTTATTACTTTAAACAATAATGAAATACACATAGATCCCCCGACTCTCCATCCTAATTTTTGATTAGCTTCCAATGTAGTCGTAGAATCTACTAATAATTACACAACACGATGTGTGGTGAAAATTAAACGACGTCTTGGAATAAATTATCTGACCGAAACCATGCTAAAAATGAATAATTCGTCCCCTCAAAATTATTTTCGAACAGGAAATTTATTTCTTAAATGTATATTTACATTTTATTTCAGTTTTATTTTAGATTGATAAACTGCTAGGGCTATGGTATACATTCTATAAACATATAATTCTTTAGCATGGTGAGCTATATTTGTGTTTTAGTGTAATACCTTGGGAGATTGAAAGTCCGTTGTAGACTTCTTTAGGAGAGCGAGGGACATTTTGAATTTTTAATCAGGACGGCGAGAGAAAATTTGTAGTCGTTTATCGCCATTCAATGATACGATCCCGAGTCTATGTGGAATGAAACTTGTTAATCAATCAACCCTTACATTTTGTCTCACTTTCACATTGCAAAGCTAGGAATTATGGGGATATTTTTGATACCAGAAACAGAAATGGATGCATGGAATGGAATATATATATATAGGGTTTTTAAAAGTTGTAATAAGTATATATATAAACTTTCCAAGAAAAAAAATAGAGGACTTGCTAATTTTTTATACAGTTGACATATACATTTGTACACCCATCCCTCCCTATATAACTTTGTATAAATTTTCTTCATTATTTTGGACTTAATTGAGAAATTATGGGAATAAATTATAATCCATACGCTAAATTGTATTCATTTTACTTGTAAAACCATAAATTTAGTTTTCATTTTCATCATTTTGAAGAACAAGTATGTTAATAGCAAGTGGCATTAATGTTGCTTACTCAAATTATACTTGTAAACATTTGTTATTGAACGAAGTGGTCAGATGACATATATAATTATTTGTGCTATTGACTATTGGTATACGTTCTGTAACACATTGCGAATATTCATGATTATTTAGTTTGGTGGTTATTTCACAAATTGCTGTCCAGTTGCTGAATTGGAAGGTAATTTATATGATTAATATAATTTTTTAAAAATATTCATTTTTCTTATTTCATATTTACATGTAATATGTCAAAATTTGCAATTTATTTGAAAGATATTTATGCGCTTTAATTGTATCAGTATTCTTATAGGCGCGCATAGTCAATTGAATACAAACTAGTTTTAAAATACATGTATGTGAGAGTCCGGTTTGAATGTTTTGTATTGGTCGTAAATAATTATATGTCTAGTTTAACTCCGATCAATGGTCTGAGTTCAAAATACTGCGGACCAATAGCATTTACTGAATTCTAATTAATTATGTAAGTCTTACTACATTTGTAACCCGTGCACTATATAAAGTAAGAAACTCGGCCAAAATCCCCACTCAAAGCTTTATATAGAACAGTCGATCTTGGGTGGTTTATTTCGATTCCCGCGATGTAACGATATCTTTCACTTATAATACTGGGTGCCTGGTAAAATTTACATTTCATTTCTCTTGTTAAATAAATGTACAGGTAGTCGTATCAATATTCTTATGACCATCGCTTACCGTAAATGTATATTGGCTTTGTTTTGTGTGTGTGTGTGTGTGTGTGTGTGTGTGTGTGTGTGTGTGTTGTCTTGTATGCATGTTTGTAAATGTATTTTCGTATTTTCTACGTTTTTATACGCCCCGTCTTAAGACGGGACGTATTATGGTATGGCGTTCATGTCCGTCCGTCTGTCCGTCCGTCTGTTAGCTTTTTCGTGTCCGACCCGTAACTTAAATACTACAAGGCCTAGAATCATCAAACTTTGTCTGTAGATACATCTTGGGTAGAAGGTGTGTCGCACATTAAAACCAGGTCACTGTGACTTTTCATTAAGAAGATATCCGTCTGTCCGTCCGTCTGTTAGCTTTTTCGTGTCCGACTCGTAACTTAAATACTACAAGGCCTAGAATCATCAAACTTTGTCTGTAGATACATCTTGGGTAGAAGGTGTGTCGCACATTAAAACCAGGTCACTGTGACTTTTCATTAAGAAGATATCCGTCTGTCCGTCCGTCTGTTAGCTTTTTCGTGTCCGACCCGTAACTTAAATACTACAAGGCCTAGAATCATCAAACTTTGTCTGTAGATACATCTTGGGTAGAAGGTGTGTCGCACATTAAAACCAGGTCACTGTGCTTTTCATTAAGAAGATATGGCCATATATGGCAAAAACTTGTCCGGCTCATAACTTGAAAACTATTAGACCTAGAATCACCAAAATTGGTCAACTAATGCATCTTAGGTAGAAGGTGTGTCGCATCCTACTTTAAGGTCACTGTGACATTTAATTAAGGTGATATAAAAAAAAATGTTTTAATGGGTACAATCTATACTGTTAACAATATGTGACGGGCGTATCATGTGCCGTGGCGGTGCACTTTATTTCGTCTTCTATTCTTCAAATAATTAATTTGTCAGACCCCGAGGAAGTTTAGTGTTGTTATTGATTGATTGTGCACATATATTGTTTAACGTCCATCTCGAGAATAGTTCACTCATAGGAGACGTCACCATTGCCGGTGAAGGGCTGCAAATTTAGGCTATGCTCGGCGCTTGCGGCCTTTGAGCAGGGAGGGGTCTTTATCATGCCACACCTGCTGTGACACGGGGCCTCGGTTTTTGTGGTCTCATTCGAAGGACCGTCCCAATTAGTCGCCTCTTACGACAAACAAGGGGTACTGAGGACCTATTCTAACCTGGATCCCCACGGGATATTTGTGTTCAAACTCCGTACAGCGTCAATTTCCCGGCATAATCATGTTATTCGCTCCGCGGAACGAATTAGCATGTATTCTACGTACTTAATTTTAGCATTTATTCCGTAAATGTGAATGAATGATTTATGCTTTTATAAACGGAATAAATAGCATGATTTAAGAAGTCAATAGTTAACACGTAGAAACCAAGCATGTCAAACTAATTCGCTCCACAGAGCGAATAACATGATTATACCGTTCGCTCAGGGTGTTATGATCCACCTGCAAACATCTGGTACTATTTCTAGTGTTCACCACTATATATATTATCGCGTATGTTCTTTGTCTTGTATATTGTATCATTTGTTTGTGTTGAGAGAGAGAGAGAGAGAGAGAGAGAGAGAGAGAGAGAGAGAGAGAGCACCAAAGGGATAATTATTTCCCAGGCAAACAAAATTTAATCCCTCAAAAGAATTTACTGTCCTTTCCTTCGTCTCTCTTCCCCTGGAGATTAATCGTCTCTGGGCTACAATGTATATATAACTTTATCAAGATAACAAGAAGGGTTTTGTACTGTCCAAGTAAAGAAATTGCCAGTTCAATAGTACATTGAATGTAAAAGTTGGGGAGGTTGCGATTTAGGAAAATATAATCCCTCCCAAACGTAGTAATAATCGAAATTAATTTTGATAATCATTATGCAAAAGAACAATAGAAAATATTATTGCAATTAAATATTCATCTCATAAATCACTTAATGCATTATGTAGAAATAGAATGATGAAATACAAGAAACCATGATTTTATTTTCATGAATTTTGGCATTTAAATTTATTCATTATCCAGAATAGTTCCCCTCTCATATTGCTATGTAAAAAGCGAGAAACTCTCCGACAACCACTGAGTCTGAGTAAATTGATGTTTGACATGCAAAGTCTTTTGAAAGCATTTTATCCATTCAAGAATATGATATGAATAGTGATCATGATTTTGGGCGATTCAGAGCTGGAAGAAGCACTGAACAGCACACACACTCAATCGTATGGTGGGCACTTAGGAATAAACTTAACATAAGTGAAAAGGGGGGGGGGGGTTACAAAAATTGATCGTTAAAGAAAGTTCGGTGTTGAACACAATCTAAATTGTACTTGGTTGTGTTAAATCTGAAGAGTTTTTCAGGGGAAGACCATTTGATTTGAGGGGGGTTAAGGTTGGTGGTAGAGGTGGGGTTTAGGTTGGTGGGAGTGGGTGGCAGAATTTGTGAATTCGTTGTTGTGGTATGATATTCAAAATGTCAAAATTTCCTAAACGTATCTTATCACTCTATCATGTTGTACTCCGTTTCTCAATAATTTTCTGGGGAGAACCCATACCCCCTCAACTTATTCTTTTAAACAGTAATAAAATACATATAAATCCTCCAACTCCCCACCCAAATTTTTGATTAGCTTCCGATGTAGTCTTGGAGTCTAGTAATAATTACAGAACAGAATGCTTGGATCTCGTCCATAATCCACATTCTCCAACCATTTGTATGCTTGATTAAGTTGGTGATTAAGCTGCTGTTTATAATGAATAATTAATTAATCTGGTCTTGTACCTGGGAATACATTATCTGACCTAAACCATGCTGAAAACAAATAATTCGTCCCGTCTAAATCCCCACTACACACACCAGGATCAAAAGTTCATCCTTAATGCTTTAATCGCCCTATTTTGGGAACATGGCCCGCGACAATGGAGTTTGAAATTTTGCGACAGTGTACCTTCCCTTTGGGAAATTCCCATACTTATTATCTATTTTAACATGACCTAAGATGTTTTCCCTACTCTCCCAATACAAAGGTCTAGAGCCACGAACGACAAAAATCGGCTTTGCTACATAAATTGAAAATTTTCATCTATTTTAAAATCAAAATATGACATTTGAAATTTACAAAAATGTATAATTTATCAAGTTCAGACTATTCTGCACTATAGACTTTTGAAGAGACGTAGGGTAGAAATGATAATAGATGTTTTCTACGTCAACATCACGTTACATATTT
Source organism: Ostrea edulis (assembly GCF_947568905.1). Lineage (NCBI taxonomy): Eukaryota > Metazoa > Mollusca > Bivalvia > Ostreida > Ostreidae > Ostrea > Ostrea edulis. Next base: position 69,021,474 of record NC_079164.1, read on the forward strand.
GACAATATGCAGATCAACGTTTTATGGACTTTCGAAGAGGCATAGGCTAGATATAACAAGAGTACCACAAACGGTACTTGTAACATACGCTCGTTGGACCTGTAAGCACATTATGCCCCCTGAATTGATGTCAAATACATTCCTAATAGAAAAGCCTTAAAGTAGATCCTGGTGCACCAACCTATCTGACATGTGCACTAATTATGTGTTTCTCTGAGAGGGATGTTGTGACAAAATGTTAGTACAATATCTGTATATATGATGAGAAAAAGCCCAGAAAACTATTTGTTCTACTTTTATCCTTAAAGTATGTCACGGTACACCAATCAAATTGAAATGTGACTGAGTATGTACTTCTCTGAGAGGGAGGTTGTGACACAATTTCAGGGCCATATCTGTATTTATAACGGAAACAAATCTGGAAAACTGTTTGACCTACTTTTACCCCTACAGTAGATCATGGTGCACCAATCGAGATGAAATGCAAACTGAAGTTATATTCTTCCGAGAGGAGGCTTGTGACTAAATTTCAAGGTAATATCTGTATTCCTAATTAAAACAAGGTTTTGTCTACTAAGTGTGTCACTTTGTAGACAAAACAGTACGGCATTGTGAAACAATAGTCACCCTCCACTTGGCAAAAGGTGTATGTGTACCAAGTTAAACGGTCCTAACCCCAACAGTTCACTATGTGTTGATATTACGACCTTGATCTCTGACCTTGATTCCCGTAGGGATCCGGGTTAAAATAGGTCCTCAGTACCCCTTGCTTGTCGTAAGAGGCGACTAAATGGGGCGGTCCTTCGGATGAGACTGATAAAACCGAGGTCCCGTGTCACAGCAGGTGTGGCGCGATAAAGATCCCTCCCTGCTCAATGGCCATAAGTGCCGAGCAAAAGCCGAAATTTTGCAGCCCTTCACCGGCAATGGTGACGTCTCCATATGAGTGAAAAATTCTCGAGAGAGACGTTAAACAATATACAATCAATCAATCTGACCTTGACGAACAAAAGGCGTCCTCCACTTCAAGTCTTGGCATGAAAAGTATGCTTACAAAGTTTGACAGTCATAGACCTAATTGTTTGGACCATATTCTGCCTACAAGGTTTTCGTATTAACTGATACTATGACCTTTGACCTTGAACAAACCAGGCATCTTCCTCTCATGGTGATCAAAAGTAACAAGTTGTAAAAGATCCTGGAGCTGACGGTTCATTTTGCAATTTTGCCAACAAGGTTTGGACAGACAGACCAAGCCATACCACAGTACGTACCTCCCATCTTTGACGGGCGAGTAATGATAGGCCTAGATGTTTCCAACGACAACATGTTAGATATTTGACAATGTGCGCATTATACGAAAACCATGTACAAATAACTGGTAATTTACTTAATGATATTTCTACGAGTGTATGTAATGGTAATAATTATTAGCAATCTGATTAAAACTAATTATGCTCTCTTTTACAGACATCTGATGACGTTCCGATAAAGTTCATGTTAGGGGTCAACTGACCAGTGAAAGCGCTAAAGTCAAAATTTCAGAATGAAACCTTGATTATCATTAACATTTCATTTAAATTTTATGATTATTTCAAATAGGAAATTCATCAATTCAGTTTATATTCATTTATGCATATTTGTAAAAGCCATAAAACATGAACTCTAATCGATAGCAATCAGATTTCTATTGGAATAAAGAGATTTGTGATATAATAAGACTGTGTATTTGCCAAATACGTCATTACAAATGATCGTTTAAATTATGTCTCCGGTCAAGCGACACGTGGGTTCACTGTATTTGAGAAACATTTTGTATAATTTGGGTAATTTATTCAATGTTGAAATATGCCCCCACCACTTGACCTAAATATGGACTGAACGGAAAACCTTGTATATTTGGGGCATTCTTTTTTTAAAATGATTTCTAAGGGTCATTTTGTTAATAAGGATAAAAAAAAAACCAATCACGCTTGGGTCAATTTTCAACGTTAACAATTTACCAAACATTCGTTGAAAAATGACCCCAGGGTTGTTTGTCAATGGGGTCACTATTTAATGTTACACTGGTAGAGAAAGGGTTTGGCTAGACAACTCTAACATTTACAGTGCATCACAAGGTTGACAATGTATAAAAACGATGTTAAGGTAGTACTCTACATCGTCATAATGGCTGACTTCCTTTAAAAACATGGATGAAAAAATCGATATCAGCAATATTTGACTTTTCCTTTTCTGTTTATATACCTAGCCGAGTAGCTCAGTAGATTAGAATACCGACTGCTGAACTGTAGGTCGCAGGTTCGAGTCCAGCTGGGGTTTTAAATTTTTTTCAGATTACCTTCTACTAAAACTGTATTTTTTGACAAAATAAAGTAAATTTGAACTCAAAATATTGTTGTACATATCCTTCACTTTTCATCTACATCAAATTTCTCTGGTGTAGCATACCTCCTTAAAAATACATGTATTGAAGCGTGGCGATTTAGATCATTTCTATTCAAAGACAATTAACAGTCGTGATACGTGTATGTAAACATACTTAACACAACTTAACACTTGGTATTTGTAGAGGAAGGAGAAGGTACGCTTAACATATGAATTTGGCCTAGTAAAATCAAGAAAAATAAAGTAGATGACAAACTTTTACCTATCGAAGTCATGTGGGGACCCTCTCTTTACATAAACACTCCCAATTTTACCCGCATCTTTATATTTTTGTAAAATTGCTCAAACACAAACCTTGAAGTTTCCGTGAAGATGACAGAACACAAACAACAGCTGCTAACAATTTCTTTTTTCTTTTGTGTAGATATAATATGTCGAGATCAGAGATAAAGCAAACGGTAAGTTTCTATGTATTTTAGTTTTACACAATCCGATTAATCTTGGGATTGTGTCTGGTACAACTACAACTGTGTATGTACTAGTGATACATTCTCTCCTATTTAGTACGCATAATTCAAATAAATCACATAGAATATGTATATGCATTACTTCACTTTAAAACTGGAACTGGAGGTCAACAGTTTAACCCTTTCTCTACCGGCACATTTTAGAAGTTTTTAAAGACTAAACGACAATATTTTTACATCGAATAAAATCTGCATGTATCACGATTTGGGATGGGGATATGACATATAATTTTGTTAGGAATTGGACAGGGAATAATTTCTTATAAAGTTTGTCAAGGTATCCCATGACCTCAAAGAGATCTACGGGGTCAAAGGTCATATATGTGCACATTTTTGCAATATTTTTTGTCTGAAATATATATATTACGACCCCTCTCACTAGATTAGAGTCAAAAATAGGAAATTCTTAATGTATGACCTGATGTGCCTTTGAAAATACTACAAACGCATCACAATCAAATTAATAAATTTCATTGACAAACAAATATTTTTGGTTGCTAAGTAACAACACTCATAGTACAATTTTGACCATAATTTGCCTTTCTACATACATTTGACACAATTTAAACACAATTACATTGAGTGATGATTAGTAAATGTCACATTATTTTAAAAATATAATCTTTAAATAAATCTTAATCATTTTAAAAGGTTTTTAACAAAAAATATGATGAAGAGAATTAAGGTCAAAGGTCATAAAATGGAAACTTTGTACTTTATATACATTGTACATATCCATCATTTTCTAATAATATGACGTTTTGCCATTATGTTCCACTAAATAGAATAAATATTGCAACATTAAAACAAAGATCTTAATTGTTAATCTAAAATAATTTAATTTTTTGCATTCAAATATATTTGGTTGCTAAGCAACAGCAGTTACAGCACCTTATCAAATGTTATCAAAAAGTACTACCCGTTTTTCCTCTGTAAGTTCAACGCATACGAATGTTCAAGTACTTACTTTCAATCACTAGATTTAAATGTACTTGCATCATATTTAACAAAAATGTTCTTATATTCAACCTCTTAAAACTTATTTCTAGACATCATTCCTGATACACTGTACTGGGTTGTTCCAAAAGGGGCATGCATTGACCAATATCTGTCTATCGACTGGAACTTCACAGCAAACATGTATAAGATAATGCACAAAAATCTGGAAAAAAAGAATTTCTTAATACTTTGCCATAAATACTAATGTATTGTCAGAGCTTTTGAATGCTCAATTGGCTCTGTAATTGTTTTCTATAGCCAAGGCCCTCATTCTCTCACCAGAGGGGGCGTTACGCAAGCTTCACATACACTTCTCAATCGGAACACCTCGCCCTTTCCTCTGTTTCATAGCCAACTGACACTTTAATATGTGCATATTTACCATTTAGCTGTTTGTCTTTTATTTCACAAGTTTTATCGTATTTTTACAGCCTTTCTTACTTTTGATTCCATGTTTACATTTAAATCTCCACCACGTGTATATCCTACATTCATACGCATATTATGAAGTAGTTCCAAATTTATGATCAGAAAACGGCGATTTTACACAATTTACAGTAAGCATCAATTTGATTGCACCAAAAACATATCAAAATATGACTAAATATTTAGTCCAAAACATAAATGTTGGATCAAAGAAACTTTTACAAGATTTCTGTAAAAAGCCGTTGACAGAGGTGTAGTGCGAGGAGCGCACGGAACTCTTGGTAGAGAATGCCAAGGCCCTCTGAAAATCACTAGTATGCATTAATTACTTATGAAATTTTATCAGAGGTAATTGTAGTACACATCTAATAAATGTGTTAGACGCACAGCAAGATTAATTTTGGTAAAGATAATCTTTTTATTATGCATTTTATTATTCGTTTTAAACTGAAAATCACCGTCACAATATCGGTACTTTAAAACTAGTAATACCTGTACAATTCCTCTTCAGTGAGAGGATGCGAACTTCCTTGGGAAGTATAATGACAATCTTTCCCCCTAGATATGACCATCTCAGCATAATGGTTGGTGGCAATACAGATGGAAAAAACCAAATCTTCTGTCAAAAACAGCTTCCTAAAATCTGCAGTTTTCTGAATAATCGGGTCCAATATCTGCAAGGAAATTGCAAATAAAATGAGTATTGGCCACCATACCTTTTTTGTCAGCATTTAGAAAACTTGTCATACCTTATAATTAGAAACAGAATAATAATTTTCCATTTTTTGTCTCTTTTGTATGTATGTGATACCTAGCTAGTAATGCCGTAAAAAAAAAAACCAGTAAAACATGCATTTCAGTGTACCATGATGCTGTGATTCCATTTGTGAATGTATTATCTGGATTTATTTATTATTATTTATTGTTAACCAAATGTATACAGATTTAACCCTGTATTCAACCTCAAAGAGTCATACCAACTGAATGTCAAGTTGTCACTCTGAATGAAATGTCACAGTTCTTGGATCAGGTGTCCCTGTGTCCTTCACATCAGCATCCTTCCATCGCATGCCGATGTAACATTGTCAATAGGTGTTTTATGAAGTTACATGTAGGTTGTGTAACTGTTATACACCAATATTCGTTTTGCTTTTTAAAAAAAGCAGAAAATACCTGGCTGATTATTTTATACATATGTGTATATTGCTTTAGTGTATCAAAAGGTACTGAATTTACTAAAAGATGACAATAGTTTTCACCACTTTATTGTGCGACGCGCGTCGATCGCTTTTAGCGACGACGTTTTGTCGCTAATTTTAAAGCAAACCGCGCAGCATGTCCCAATTTTATTTTATCGTAATATAAAAACTACCGAGAATTATAACACGAATAAGGGCCCATCAAAATGGAAATGTCCTCTACTTTTACAGGCTGTATTTACTTTCCCCTATTTCCATATATAAATATAGGTAAAACGCCGATATGTTTAAACATTGAGAAATAAAATCGTAAGAAAACGTACATGTGCAAAAAATTGCTATTTTCTTAGAACTTTGCCAGGCATTAAAAATAATTTTATATCTTCTGAAAGCAGGGAATATATGCTTTTCAAAAATATAAAAAAAAATATTGAATTCATAAGGAAAATAAAAAAAATCATATCGAGGGGGAAAATGACCTTGCGAAAAAGCGTTGCGTCATATTTAGACGAAACCATCCTTCACTTTAAATGCTTTTTTTTTTTTAATTTAATGGCTTTACTTACTTTATTGATTTTTACATAGTCAAAAATTAGAGGAAATTTCCAAAAGTATGATATATAGATCATATATCTTATGACCGTAGTTTCAAAGATTTAGAGGCACTCCTTTTGCTTTGCCCTGTTTTTACGCGCCACCGGTCAAATTGACCGGTACGGTAGAGAAGGGGTTAAGCTATGTATACCTATTGAAATCCCATGCTATCACCTTCCTTCGTTATTCACAGCACTCGAAATGTGTGCCCCGTTTTCCCCTCCCTTTGTCTCTTGCACCTGTCAAACTTCTCCTACCATAAAAGGTGAAGATAACGAACAGTGATCAATCTCATAACTCCTATAAGCAATACAAAATAGAGAGTTGTGCAAACACGGACCCCTGAATATACCAGAGGTGGGATCTGGTGCCTAGGAGGAGTAAGCATATCACATATTATCGTGATAATTTCTATAAGAAAACAAATCTGAAACTAAACAATTGCTTGATTTTTTATGGCATTGTAATAAAAAGAGCCGTTGCACAACCTCTAGCGTACATACTATGATTAATCTATAATGTTACTATGTCTTGAAAACATTATGGTTTTAAGAGATTGATCACTGTTCGTTATTTTCACCTTTATAGGAGTTATGATATTGATCACTGTTCGTTATCTTCAACTTTCATAAGCGATGTGAAACCGGATGCTATGCGAAAAAGTCAGCTTCCCATGCATAGGTACACCGGGGCGAATAGGAACATCGCTCGTCCTTATCCGCCAAGTAGAGTAAAAAAAATCAAAGTACTGGAATAACTGAAAAGCGCGAAGTCTGTCTGTAATGTTAATCGCATTTTATCACTATATTGTGATCAATGAAAAATGAAAATAACGGTACAGTGATCAAATTCATTACTCCTATAAGGGATACAAAATAGAATGTTGAGCAAACATATGGATATACCAGAGGTGAGATCAGGTGCCTTGGTGAAGTAAGCCTCACCTGTCACAAACGTCGTGAGCCCTATATATAGATCAGGTAAACAGAGTAATTCGTAGTTAAAATCAGTGTGCCAAGAACGACAAAATTTGTTATGAAACACGTTAGACAGAATTTTACCAAATGATAGGTTGTATTGGCAAACTAGATACATGTATGTACAGTGTAGATCATTATAACGACCATATAATTTTCGAAATGATGACTTTAAACGAGACTGTTGAAATCCCTGTAACATCAACTTGTTTGTCAGTAGCCTGCCTCGATTTAAAAACTGGTCATACACAGAACAAGGTCCTGCGTATCGAATCAGTTGAGAAATATAAACACCATAATTATGCAGGTGATATTGGACTCTTGTTGACGATTGAGAAGCTGAAATCATCTCGTTTGTCAGAAAGTTGAGTTGTTAGTTTTCTGTTAATATTTATTTTCAATAAGATATCTAAATATGAAGCAGATATGGAGAACTATGTGATGTCTTTTCTTACGTGTTCACAAGGATATATCGAATCGACAAATGACGGAAAACGATTATTGTTAATCGGTATATCTAAATATCAGGTTGAAGGCTACCGCAAGATATCTTTCTTCTTATGAAGAAGCTTTTAAATAAACTGCTTAATAAGAATATTGAATTAGGTCAGCTAACAAAGGAGCAAAATTGGTGTCCATGGGAATTCCAACATACTGTTGGAAGACCTGATCATCAAAGACTAGGGACATACTGTCAATGAGGAACTCCAGCATATTTTTTTCAACCTCAGAGTATTTGTTCGTGGAATCAGAGTGGTGTTTAACAAAGTAATTTTTGGGATGACTGATCACAAGATACGAATATTTCTTATTTTCATTTTTGCTGACAAAGCAACTGTCTATGATGTCAAAGTCTAGTTTTGTCGAATGCTTTAAATGCCAGTGCAATCGGAATAACCCTTGTATCATTTACGCTGTAGCCAAACCCTCTTTTGAAGGTAATTGGTTGTGTCCTATAGATGTGCGATTATATTTCAGAATTTTCATTTTCATCCGGGGGGGGGGGGGGGGGGGGGGGAGGGGGGCAATTATGGGCCAAAAACGTTTTTCTGTAGCAAAACCTTCTCCCCATAACCCCTGTTACAATTTATGTAGTGTTCAAATTATCTTTTGGGAGATGATTGATGGTATCTTGTAGATGTGGAATAAGTGTCGGAATTTTCATTTTCACACTGGGGATCGAAAATATTTTTCTACAAAATCCTATTTTCTAGAACTCTTCTTACATGTGCATAATACACAGTAGCCAAATCTTCTTTTGGAAGATGATTGGTGGTGTCCTGTAGATGTTCAATAAGATTTCAGAATTTTCATTTTCAATCTGGGGCCCGAAAAACATGCCTTACAATTTACATGTTCGCCAAATCTTTTGTAACATGATGTCGGCGTCCTGTATATGTGCAATACATTTTTGGAATTTTTATTTTCATCTTGGATGCTAAATGGGAATACAAAACCATAGTTCCCAGACCTCTTACATTTTACGCAGTAGCCATAGGCATATCATCTTTGGAAGGTAAATGGTGGTGTCCTATTGATGAACAATAAGGTTTCAGAATTATCATTTTCATCCTGTGGGCTAATTGGGGGTCTAAAAACGACATTTGTCTTTAGAAAAACCTTGTTCCCATAACCCCTCTTGCATTTTATGCAGTAGCAAAATGATCTTTTGGGAGATGATTGATGGTGTCCTTTAGATGTGCAATAAGATTTCCGAATTCTCTTTTTCACTTTTGGAAAAACGATGAATAAAAATCTGGTGTCCAGTTGCATTGAGTCGTGTGCAACAATAATATATTTGTTTTAAGGGTTGAAATCGCAACCATTTTAAAGACATTTGAACAATAAAAAATAACGAGTTGGGATGAGCCCCGGGCAGTTGCCCATCAGAATACATACTGCATTTTGACATACATGTACATGAATGCAGCAAAAATATACATGGTATATAGTAAGTTATGTGGTAACTATTGTGACTTCTTTGCTAGTTAAACAAATACGACGGAGATTTTATTTAAGACAAACGCTTGCGTGCGGGTATTACTGTCTGATGATAGCATCTAGTTATAAAGCTGTTTAATGCTCTCTAGCGTGTTTCATATCAATTGTTACGTCGTTCTTTACATACTGGTATTCACTATGAATTACTCCGTTTACCTGATCAAGATATAGGTCTCATGGCATGCGTGACGGTCAATGGAGGATGCTTACAACTGCTGGGCATCTAAATCCCACTTCTGATGTCTCCAGGGTCCGTGTTTGTCCTTATGAAATTGATCACTGTTCGTTATCTTCACTTGTTCACAGTATCTCTGTACTCGACATACATGTATTAGTATTATCAATATAGTGTGTTTAAATTAATCTATCAACTGTTGTTTGGATTAGAAACCCAATTTTATATTTGCAGAGTCCTGACAGGGGAAACAAATCACCTACATGTACCGACCAGGAGTGTCATGAAGAGGTAATATATAAGTATTTACATGCAACACGAGCCTCCGAAAGAGAGTCAACCTCAATATTTTATTAATAGCGTCATTTCCATTTTAAAACTTATCTAGTATTCCCAAATTCATATCCAGATGTATCTTAGAGTGAAATGAGCTTTTATTTCATCTGTCATCAACTTAATTGAACCCATTATTTCCTTGTGCAGATACATTGAATACATGTGATATATTTGGTTTGATGATCTTTTCATACTTTTCTTTTATCAATACATGTATATGATAGGCAACAGGAAACTTGCTCCCAGCGCAAAATGACGGAAAACAACAAACATGGAAATCGAATAAAAAGCATTCGAAGTGCTACGAGTTTTTGTCTCGAAATGGACTTGTTATCAGTGTGTTGGCCGGGGTGGTAGTTGGAATAGTCTTTGGGCTGAGTCTTAGAGTGGTGGAACCTTCAGATGATGCCATCACTTGGATCGGTATGTTCGAAAATGAATATGAAAATCAAACATGCCATATTTTTGTTTCAAAATGCCAAAGGTATGAACAAAAGCACTATAGATATGGTATCATATGTTCTCCTTTTTAAAAAAAATAACTTGGTGTACGACAGCTCTGTGTATGCTATGTAATATGCAATATAAAATAAAACACACATAATCATGTTACTTAGATAATTAAAATATATTCTTTGGTTTGTTAAATAAGAAAATATGAAGGTCGCAAAGAATGCCCCCCCCCCCCCCCCCCCCCAAAATGCATACCCCATTTAACAAACCAAAGAAAGACATTTTATTATCTATATTTTCTTTATTTTCATTTGAATTACTTTCAAGGACTCAACAATATATTTATTATTGACCTGTAATTTTTATTAAAACGTAACGGCTGAAAAATCACCTGACCGTATTTGGTAATGAGTTCCATATTTGGGCGATGGTAAATGGAAATAGTCCAAGAAGGAAAAACTCTTAAGGTTATAAAAATAACATTGTGTCGTAAATTAATGCGTTTTCAATATTTCTAAATTCAATGAAAATGTGAAAAACATTTATCCGAAAATATTTTCCTACACTTTCAACAATGCCCAATGCGATGAAAATAGTTCGTGGAATGTCCATATTAACATACTAACTGAATTGAAACAGAATGTGCCCTCATATTTACAAATGACAAGGATATACAACTCACTTGTTTATTGACCACTCACGGTATCTTTTTAAAATGAAAATATTTAATATTTTTAAAGGGAGCAATAATCTATATGCCTACGTTATTGGAGTAGTAATTTGATCAGAAGAGCTGGACCACTTCGAGTTGACAAACGCGGATCGTTGATTCTATAATGTTAATTACCGCAAAATAAAACTACTGCAACTTCTTGAAATACGCTGCGTTTTGTCTAAAAGAAAAACGTTCTTTACTACATTAGGAAATATGTATCCTTAATCTGTGCAAAGCCTAGGTGGGTTTATATAATGTTCGGGAGTGTACATTTCATGTAACTGCCTATTTCAATCAATTCTAAACAATTTTTATTTTCGAAGGTATACCGGAAGAAATCTACATGCGATTACTGAAAATGACCATTCTTCCTTTGGTAATATCAACTATTATCACAGGTATAAAAAAACTATACACATTGTAAATCAGTTGATTAATACCAACTTTAACATCAGTTTAAAACCTTGAATATTGCAATGAATAACTTTCTTGAAATGAGGTAGACTTTATCATTTGATAAAGCGGGCATGCAGTAGCACAAAAGTACATGACTTTCCATGTCGCCTAGTAAGAAGTTAAAGAACACTATAATTACAACAGAAGACATCCTTTGGTAATGATGTCTGAGTATGTATCTCTTATTGACATTAACAGGAACAGCCTCCATGGATCCAAGGTCGAGCGGTCGGATAAGTGCCATGTCCATTGGTTATATTGTAATCACGAACACAATAGGCGCCATTATTGCCATAGTAGTGTTTTTGGTTATTCAACCAGGTATGAAATATCTCGAACATTATTGCACCTTTTTCTTAGGTTGAATGTGCCTGTGTGTGATTCCTTGTATTTTGTTTGTATTTTACAGTGTATCTATGTTTCATTTCTTAAATTTGCACTCATCTAGTGATTCCCTGCATATACATTATTGTTTGTTATAAATACATTCTTGTTACAGATGCATTATTGTTATAAATACATTCTTGTTACAGATACATTATTGTTATAAATACATTCTTGTTACAGATACATTATTGTTATAGATACATTATTGTTACAGATACATTATTGTTATAGATACATTATTGTTATAGATACATTATTGTTACAGATACATTATTGTTACAGATACATTATTGTCATAGATACATTGTTACAAATACATTATTGTTTTTATGGATACATTATTGTTACAGATACATAATTGTTTGCTAAATGGGTAAATTGTTTATTTGTGAGACAGGTCTTGCCGTCCGAAATATTGTTTTGAACATATCGATAGTATATAATGAATTAGAACCATCTCCGATATCAATACTGTTGACTATTATTACATAAACACGTAATTCTACTAAAGTATAATTTATTGTATTATTTTGTAAGGGTTATTAAATAATGAGACACTACATTCACTTCATATTTGAAATACTATCACAAGTAAGCATTCGATGATAACGATATACTACTTTCAAGGTCAGGATATACAAGTTTCCGACACTGAGTACAGCGATCTTGTTCAGACAGACATACAGACCAGCGACATGTTTGCTGATATGATCAGGTAGAGACCATGTATATGATGTGTTTGATAATGATATTGAATTTTGTTATCGTTTAAGATTTGGCTCCACAATTACTTACCCTCTTAACGCGCAAATTGGAAATAAACTCACACACAACCATAGCGATAAACCTTTGACATTGAGCATAGAAAGGTCAAGAAATTCATATAATTTTTATCTTGGGATATCATCATAGTTTGCACATTAAAAAAGTGAAGATAACAGTCATCAATCTCATAAATTCTATAAAGAATACCAAAAAAATTAATTTAGGGCAAAAACTTAACCCTGGCAACACCAGAGGTGGGATCAGGTGCCTATGAAGAGTAAACATTCTCTATCTGTTGTACACATCTGACATGAACCCTATCAGATATCAGATTACCAAATACTGCATTAATAGACGTGTAAAAAGTCAGAAACATTCACAAGCCAGAAGTTACATGACTAGTAATTTACTAATACTGTAGCACATAAGAAGATATCATCAAAACAGCAAAAAAGTAGAAAATTATTTCTTTGATAATCATTGTATACCGTTCTTTCACATAAGGCCATAACACTAAGAATGACACATTCTCGTTACAGTATCTTCTGTACTGTACGATATAGCATCTCAACATTACATCGATAATTCAGTAAACATACGTATCTCTAGTTATTGTAGATGTAATATACAATAACTGATACTTTATATCCATTTTAATTACTTACATTACTTGAATTGTGTTTGATTTCAGGAATTTGTTTCCAGATAACATAGTTACTGCATGTTTCCAAAAGGTAACTTCTTGATATATTTTTCACATCAGTTATTGTACATTACATCAGTCTTGTAGACCAATCAGCGTGTGAAGTGCATAAATGCTAGTAAACATTTTTAAATTATTGGTAATGCAGAAACAATTTCACTTCCCCTTACAATTTGATCAATGATTGTTTTGAAAGCTATCACAGGTTGTATCAACTATCACAGTTTGTCTCAACTATCACAGCTTGACTCAACTATCACAGCTTGTATCAACTATCACAGGTTGTATCAACTATCACAGCTTGTCTCAACTATCACAGCTTGTCTCAACTATCATAGCTTGTATCAATTATTACAGCTTGTTTTATCTATTGCAGCTTGCCTTTGATATTTCAAATTGTCAACACTATAGCAGTTTGTCTCAGCTATTACAGTTTACTTTAACTATTGCAAATTGTTTCAGGTGTCACAGCTTGCCTCGGCTATTGCAACAAGCGTTTGCTATTGCAGCTTGTCGTAAAAATATTGCAGTTTGTCTTGGGTTTTACATGTTATCTTTGCTATTACAGGTTACCTCATGTATTGAAGCTTGTTTCCTCTTTCACATCCCGTCTCATCTATTGCACCTTGACTCAACTACTGCAATTTGTCTTAGCTATTCAAGACAATGTTTCTGTTTACTCCTCAATTACCCAACTCTAAACTGAATCTGCGATCTTTGGACATAACATAGACCTCGAGACCGGCTGCTGGTAACGCTTGCTACAGTATAGTATGTAATGTGATGTTTTTCTCCTTGCATATTCTGCAGACTCAGACAAAATACACCCAAACCACTCGAGTCGTCATCGTGAACGGTACCAACAGTTCTATCCCGGTTATCCATAAATATGTTTCCTCTACTGGTGGATCAAACATATTGGGTTAGTACAAAGAGGTTAACGACAAATTTTGTTTAACGCAACTATGATACGGATCAAACTGCTGGTTTCCGTGAAAAGTTTGCTGATAATCAATTTAACGTATAGATGAAAATAAATAATCCACCCCTAAACGTTTGTCTGTAATCATACTTTACCTCCAGATCATGTCATTTGTAACTTTTATCTTAATTCTTTTTTAACATTTTGTGAAGAGAAAATTATATAGAATAAATTTGCTGATGAAATATGGATGAGAAAAGTAAAGGTTCACAGTCATAACAAAGGAAAAAAGAATAATAAAAGTCATAGTGAGTGATATAATCCTAAATAAGTACTATTCAAATTCTTATTATCAAAGTACATGTAAATCGTATTGCGTATGTTGCAATGGAAATTACTTTTGAAAATAAAACAACGATTTTACAATTAATGCAATTGTGTTGTAGGAAAGTATAAACTTGCATATATTTAGTGACAGGTATATATATTTCTACCACACACAGGGCTTATCATTGTTTGTGCACTGTTTGGTATTACCGCTGGCAAGCTAGGGAGACGCGCAGATCCTTTCACCGAGTTCTTTGACACTATATATATCATGATCATTCATCTCTTAAACTGGATCATTTGGTGAGTTCAGTGCGATCTTTCATGTTGATCCAATCTAATGTTAACTGGGTGAATTCAAGTATGCATGTGATTATGTTTAGTTATCTATATATATGCGAGTCCATTATGAGTCCCACGTTTATATCTTCAAGATACGTGTTTTATAAGATTAGATATTGAACGAGTTTTGCTATGCCATTATAACATCATATTTTCTATATCGTCGATTTCCTACCATTAAGGTTTTGTGTGGTCTTTAATACATACGTATATTACTCATGAATGAAGGGATTGAAATGATTAACTTTTCGCTTCCCTATCTTTTTCCCATAGGTCAACTCCGGTTGGAGTTGCAAGTCTCATTGCTAAAGCGTTGCTGAGTGCGACCGACATTGATAATATCTTCAGAAGTCTGGGTATGTTTGTGCTTGCTCATTCCATTGGGATCGTTTTTCATCAACTGGTCCTCATTCCCATCGCTTATTACATAGCAACAAGGAAGAACCCTCTCGTCTTCCTCGGCACGTGCCTCCGACCCTGGTTAACAGTTTTTGGACCACCAAGCACGTAGGTTTTTTTTATTGTTATCGTTTAAATGACCACATCTTTATGCGACTTGTTCACAAAAAGTCGGCATATTTTATCATACTTGTAAAGTTAAGTTTAAAGTGTTTAAATCGATTGTTTGTATATTGTCGTCCCTTTCGAGAATTTTTCACTCATATGGATTCGTCAAAGTGTTAGAAGAAACTCCTTTTAACCTTTATTATCTTAGTCTATAAGCTAATTTCCCCCATCTTCAGTGCTTTGTTGTGACAAAGTTTCACAAAATGCTATCGACAAACATTTTGTTTAGTGAATAAAGATGAATAAAGATTTTAGCACTTCGAGGAATGTCACAACGCCCGTACATACAATAATACAAAACGCGTAATGTTAACAAAATTGGAATTGAAAATTTGATTTTGGGAAAGTCCTTTCTCGATACATAATATCTTGTCAAATAACGGGAAATGGTTTTTTGTTTTACATTTAATCTAATCAGTATCCTATTTTGCCTTTTTCATTAACTTTAAAATCATATCTACTACGGGAAGATACCAAAAAAATAAAACTCCAGATAATTGGATCCATCCTCTTTCTATATGTATTTATCTCTATCATTCAGTTAGTCAAAGTTCCAGATGTTAACTTCAGAAAATACATGGTGTGTCTTCATATTTAGTGGAATATCGTTTTAAAAAACATAAAGTCATAAATAACATAAGTTCATGACCTTTGGTTTAACATGTGTCAAACAAAATCTGCTTCTAAAGAGTAAGTAAACTCTGCTTTGTTCAATTCAATTTCTTTAAAACACTATTACTCTGTAAACATTGATCCCGCATATAAATGTTTAAACTAATTCAAAATATTATCTCACTTTGCAAATTATTCATATAAGATAAAACGTTTTAGAAGTTTGATAAAAAAAAATATATTTGATAAAAAATTCTTATATGAGATGAAAATTGATATATTATCATTATATGTTGTTAGGGCAATCGGCATCCCAGAAATCCTTAGAACCCTTGATGAAAAACTACATGTGGACACCAGAATTTCCAATTTTCTTGTACCAATTGGAGCCTCCCTTGAACGTTTGGGGAGCTGTATGTTTATCTGTCTATCGGCTATGTTTCTGGTTCAGCTGGAGGGAATACCACTGGGTGCATCTAGAATAATTTTCATGTACATATTCACTATTCTGTATAGGGATGAGATCTGTTAAACTTCAATGAATGAAAGTAAGTATACTCATGTTCTGCCTTTCCTGAGCTTTCGCTATGTAGATTTTCATTAGAAAAGCGGATTTCCTGCAAACATCAGAAATTGACTCATTCCCATGCGTTTGTCAAAAAAACCAATTCCCGGTCACGTGACGTCTAATTCTCTCCTTGTTTTAGCCATTGAAAACGTTCAATAGGATGGCTCAGCAAGATATATCGAGCGAGAGGACAGTTGAAATAAAAAAAGAAAGAGTCAAATACACTATATAATCATAAATACTGATTGTTTTATTCATGCCAGAATTAAGAAATATCCCATCAGGCACATCAAGTTTGAATCATCACTGATTCAACATATTCATTCCAACGTCGAATGTTAAATGTTAATAACGAGGTTGGTTTTGGATGCAAGGTGAAGACAACGAACAGTGATCAATCTCATAACTCCTACAAGCAATACAAAATAGATAGTTGGGCAAACACGAACCCCTGGTAACACCAGAGGTGGGATCAGGTGCCTAGGAGGAGTAAGCATCCCCTGTTGACCGGTCACACCCGCCGTGAGCCCCATATCCTGATCAGGTAAACGGAGTTATCCGCATATAATCACCTCAGAATTGATGTGATTGATGTGAACTGTTTATGTCAATATATATATATATATATATATATATATATATATATATATATATATATATTCAAACCTCGTTACTTCGAACTCGATGGGACTGAGAAAAAAATCGAGATATCCGAGGATTCGAGATATTGAGGGTACAATACTTAAGTTAAAGAATAAGTGGTTGAGACTTCCGAATCACTTCGACATATCCATGGTATTCGAGATAACGAAGTTCAAATATACACATATGCATGTATATAAAGCACAGAGAAATTCAATTTTTAAGGATGCCCACCCACTTCCGCCCCTACTAAGGTTGGACTCATGACTTGCTGAACCAAATCTCCAAGCAACATTAAATAGCCCGCTAGACCATCTAGACAAGTCATAAAACTTGATTTCGATGACGATGGAATTTTCGTCATGCTGCCACACGCCACATGGTCAGAGAGAATGGAAATAAGATATAGTCATTTGACGTAAATTTAAGAGGATCATATAAAATACACTCTGCATTGGAAATATTGTATAAAGGACAAAGAATGCAATGAACTCTAAAATAAACATAACTACCCTGGGGGGTCGAAAAACTACGGGTTTTTTTCTATTTAAAAACCCTGGTTTCCAGAACTCCTCTTAACGTGGCCAAATAATCATTTGAAAGATTATTGCTGGTATCCTGTAGATGTCCAGTAAGTTTTCAGATTTTTTTTCTTCTTGGGGGCAAAATGGCGTTAAAAACAGACGGGTTTTTTTTTTTACCAAAAAAGTCTGGTTTTCAGAACTCCTTAAATTTTACGTAGTAGTCAAACCGTATTTTGGAATTCATTTGTGGTGTCCTACATGTATAAATGTTCAATACGGTTTCAGAATTTTCATTTTCACCCTGGGGACCAGTTCGAGGATGAAAACGACATTTGACTATATAAAAACTTGGTTCCCAGAACTCCTCTTATATTTTAAGCAGCAACTAAATAATCTGTTGACAAATGATTGGTGGTGCCCTTCAGATGTGCAATAGGTTTTCGGAATTTTCTTTCTCACCTTAAGGGGCAAATGGGGTGGGAAGAAGATGAACAAAAATCTGGTGCTCTTTGAATTGTGCCATGTGCAACAAGAATATATTTCTTATCCATGGAATCTTAGCCAATTTTAAAGATTTTTTAATAATCAAAAAATGATGGGGGTTAGGATGCCTATGGAGTACTTGCCCATCAGAATACTCGATGCATCTTGATCTATGTCACAGGAATATATATGATTTAGGGGTCAGGATCTCAATTGTTTTAAGTATATTTCAACAATTATGAAATAGGATTTTGGATTACCACTCTGAAGTTGAAATAAAAAAAATATGCTAGAGTTCCTCATTGACAATATTTTGGTGGTCTTTGGTGATCAGGTCTTCCAGCTGTCTGTTGGAATTCCCATGGGCACGAATTGTGCTCCTTTGTTAGCTGCGCTGTTTCTACATTCATATGAAGCAGAATTTATACAAAAACTTCTACGTAGGAAGAAAAAAATCTCTCGCTGTGGCCTTCAATTCGCCATTAGATATATCGATGACGTTTTGTCTATTAACAATAATAACTTTCATTCATATGCCGATTTGATATATCCCTGTGAGCTCGAAATAAAGGACACCACAGAGTCGTCCACTTCTGCTTCATACTTAGATATTTCATTGAAAGTAGACATTAACGGCAAACTGACAACTCAACTGTATGACAAACGGGATGATTTCAACTTCTCCATCGTCAACTTCCCATGTCTATGTAGCAATATTCCATTATCACCTGCATATGGGGTTTATATCTCTCAACTGATTCGATACGCAAGAGCTTGTTCTGCGTATAGTCAGTTTTTAAATTGAGGTCAGCTACTGACAAACAAGTTGATGGTACAGGGGTTTCAACAGTCTCGATTGAGGTCAGCATTTCGCAAATTGTATGGTCGTTATAACGATCTAGATCATCAATACAACCTATCAAATGCTGTCTAACGTTTTTCAAACCGATTGTTAAGCCGTTCTTGGCACACTGATTTTGACTGCGGATAAATCCGTTTACCTGATCAGGATATAGGGCTCACGGCGGGTTTGACCATTCGACAAGGGATGCTTACTCGTCCTAGGCACCTGATCCCACCTCTGGTGTGTCCAGGGGTCGGTGTTTGCCCAACTACAGCTGTATCTATTTTGTATTGCTTGTAGGAGTTATGAGATAGATCACTGTTCGTTATCTTCACCTTTCATACTAGAGTTCCTGATTGACAATATATTCGTGGTCTTTGGTGATCAGGTCTTCCAACAGTCTGTTGGAATTCCCATTGTCACGAATTGTGCTCATTTATTAGCTGACCTGTTTCTACATTCATATGAAGACACCACAGAGTCGTCCACTTCTGCTTCATACTTAGATGTTTTATTGAAAGTAGACATTAACGGCAAACTGACAACTCAACTATATGGAAAAACGGGATGATTTCAGCTTCTCCATCGTCAACTTCCCATATTTATGTAGCAATATTCCATTATCACCTGCATATGGGGTTTATATATCTCAACTGATTGAATACGCAAGAGCTTGTTCTGCGTATAGTCAGTTTTTAAATCGAGGTAAACTACTGACAAACAAGTTGATGGTACAGGGGTTTCAACAGTCACGATTAAAGTCAGTATTTCACGAATTCTATGGTCGTTATAACGATCTAGCAATTGAGTCTAATGCTGTCTGATGTGTTTCATACCGATTGTTAAGCTGTTCTTGACACACTGATTTTGACTACGGATAACTCCGTTTACCTGATCAGAAAATAATTCTCACGGCGGGTGTGACCGGTCGACAGGGGATGCTTACTCCTCCTAGGCACCTGATCCCACTTCTGGTGTGTCCAGGGGTTCGTGTTTTCCCAACTATCTATTTTGTATTGCTTATAGGAGTTATGAGGTTGATTACTGTTCGTTATCTTCACGTTTCACAAGACACTTACCCAACAGAATACCCAATGCATCTTACATGTAATATATGACATTAACAGAGTATATCATTAGGTTTCTATTGTGGCTTCTTTGCTACATGTAGTTACGCAAGTACAACATAGAGTATATTTCAAAGCAAAACTTGCGTGCGGGTATTACTGTCTTATTACAGCATCTCTTTTACAATGTCTTTACTACGTTAAAGATTTATTGATCTATTAGCGTTTGATCAACAGAGAATTATGGCTGTTTAACGTTTCAACCACAATGTCACTTGTTTTCAATGGTGTTTGCATATTGAGAGCTTTAGAAGTTGGAACTTGGCATCAATATACATGTAATGTATACATTTAGTTGAAGCATATCACTGGGAAATATAGTTCTCGTCTCGAGGAACTGGAATCTTCCTACCTTCCACAATTATGTACATGTATATTTGTATATGCTTTTAATTGTATACTGACTTTTCGAAAATACTACACTCAATCCTTATGTTGTTTTTAAAGATATTTGATAAACGCTGTATATTGGTATTTCGAAATACGTTGTATTGTTGACTTAAAAAGAGAAGAAGAAAAAACGTTGCAATACGAAAAATCAAAAGATTCTAATACATTCTTGTTCTAGTTTATTGTCAACCTTGGGTTCCCTGGCAGTTCCCGCCGTCCCCAGTTCCAGTATCGTCTCCATTCTAGTGGTTTTGTCCTCACTGGAAGTTCAAGTCCACAGTATAGGTCTACTGATGGCTTTGGAATGGTACAAGTAAGTCCTTGGTTTAACTATTAATCCTTTTCGCAAATGTGCTTTTTAATCCTCATAATTTATTATGCTCTTTCCTATTTCACTAATTATCCATGAATCCATTATCTGTACATTTTAGTGACCGTATTCGGAGTACCAGCAACACAATGACAATCATCGTTGGAGGTGTTATAATTGACAGACTATGCAAATCTAGTCTGAGATCAACTGCGTTCCATAGCTCGAAGGAAAAATATACCCGGGAATCAGAGGTCCGCGTACAAGTTCAGAATGGAAATAATTCCACAAAATTTTTAAAACAGGGCTCATCTTTGTGAGAAGAACCAGTGAAAAACAAAATTCATTAAGAATGAAATGTATTATTTATTAAATTGGTAAATTGTCAACACTGTTTTATACTGGTAGATTTGAAAGTCTTTTGACCTTGTTCACCCCCATGGAATCAAGTTTCATGCTAAGTGCTGTGGATACGAAGGAATATCTAAAATCAGCCGTAATGTGAATCATTACCATGTTTTCTTTTTTTAACATTCATTATCAAATTATAATCACAATACTAGATTATTACATGTCCATAAACATTTTCATAAAATTAGACCTACCTGGAAAAAACGTCGATACTTGTATACCATAAAAAAAATAAAACCACTCATTTGGTCTAAATTAGGATTTTCCTTTGTGGTAGGCCTCTCTTAAGCATTATTTTCTATGTGGTAGACATCTATTTACGCATTACTTTTCATGTGGTAGGCCTCTGTTTAAACACTATCTTTATGTGGTAGGCCTTTAATCAAGTATTATTTGTTATGTGGTAGGTCTCTATTTAAGCATTCAATTATCATATCTTGATATCTTACATGTGTATATCTACTGTGCTATCAATATACAATTATTGACTGTTTAGCAGGGAGACATAACAAATTATCAGGTCTGAGTAGGGTCATCACCCTCGGGCGCATACACAACTGTCTAATACCTTCAGAAAGATTTTTTTCTAAGATTCTACAATTTGCAAATAATCTCTATATTTTCATTCCGAAATTTTAACAAAACCCAGTTGAAATTTTCTTTTCCTCATAATTGTGGGTGAACATAGGTAAACTTAAATTAAGATGGCAAGGAAATAGAATACAACGTCATGTTGAGCGCCGTTGACTAAAATCAAAATCAGTGTGCACATGTTTAGGCATGTATTGATAAATTCGTCTATGAATAATGATGATTAATGAACACCAAATACTGCAGAAGGATTTGAAAACAGCAGTCTTTCCCCAATTCCCATATGTATTGTCAATTTAATGTGGCTTTCAATTCCTGATTACACCCGTAAACATTTTACAGAGTCCACAAGCACCTGGCGTTTATTCCTAATTACACCGATAAACATTTTACAGAGCACACAAGCACCTGGCGTTTATTCCTAATTACACCGGTAAACATTTTACAGAGCCCACAAGCACCTGGCGTTTATTAATAATTACACCGATAAACATTTTACAGAGCACACAAGCACCTGGCGTTTATTACTAATTACACCGGTAAACATTTTACAGAGCACACAAGCACCTGTCGTTTCGACCAACACTCCTTTTGATCCTTCCCCTTTTCTTTACAATGCAGAACAAAACCATTAAGAATTTTTTCCTATAAATATTCATGGATTCTGTATCTATTAAATTCATTTATTTTTCAATTCCGAGTGCTATTTTGTGCTGGGTTCTATACCTATTAAGTCCATTTTTGCAATTTCCAATGCCTAATCAAAGAAGAAGTTGAGAAACAAATTCCTATTAACAATCCGGGGATACTCACGTTAAACAGGATTTTCTACGTAAATGAGCTCTGATTACTTTCCGGTTGACGGAATTCAAGTGTAGCTCGATTGGTCGCTTCACTTATATCCCTGTGCGAGTTCGACAAACTATTACGATCTTGCATTTTATCTGTCCATGCTATAACATTCTCTCCACTCTCAAACAAACACTTAAAGAAAGTCGAGATTTACGGATTTAGTGCGTCCGTCCAACTCCCGTCTGTCAGCGCCATTTGGGCCAAACAAATTGGTGTGGATAATCCAACCCATCGTCGCAAACCATGGTTTTGAGTCCACTCACGTTCTCGATGATGGAGAGAATCGAATAGAAGCATCGAATAGAAGCACCCGTGGGTAACCGACGATGAATCAAACTTGGTACACAGCTGGTTTCTAATGATTCGAGGAAGAAACATATTATCCATGGCAATAGGACATGGTCGAACTTAAAATTCATATTGGATAATGATAATTATGTAAGCACAAAACAAGATAAAAGCAATACTGAACTGGCTAAAATAACCAAACTTCATACACACATTCAACCATCATAGATGGGTTGTATAATATGGTATGCTGTTGTGATTCTGTGTCTGCCTGTTCCTTGTGTGGTTATCAATCCTCAACTTGTTGGGAGGGATGTGATCGGTAAACAAGGCATGCATACTCCTCCTAAGCACCAGATTCCACCATGTATGCTCCACTCTTAATTTTGCGTTCTTTATACATGTAGAAATTATGGGATTGATCAATGTTATTTTCTCTTTTCCATAAAGAGTATTATATTAGTCCTAAGGCTTGAACAATCTAACCTGGTATACATGTTTCACGTGGTGAGAATTAAGCGCCTGTTACATGTATTTCTCAGGGTTGAAGGTTAAAGTCATACTTTCGTGAGTACTGTTTGTTTTTATGAAATGCTTTTTCATTATTTTCTTACATAATATGTACTACCATAACCACTTTTGACAAAAGAATAATTCATTCATTACAGTACAGATTGGACGGGTGTACACAACTGTAGTTTGCAGCGTGAGCGTTACTCTTATTGAAGCGATTATTTGAAAATAAATATTTCATTACATATATGATTTAGTGTAATCACAAGAAGTTTAGAATTGATATATACAATTAGATGTCCTACTAACCAGTTAAGGGAGACAAAGACGCAAAAACAAAGAAAAGGGGTTTCGGTGACATGCCAAGTCCTTGCAGTAAGGTCATACAATCTTATACAGCACGTATGTGTACGTGGTTCTTTATCTAACCAAACTCTTTCTGACCAATGTATTGTAATGGCTAAAATAGATTGAACGGAGACCTCAGTACAGGGGGTTGATGATGAACACATCCATCTTTGCACCTATTTCAATATCTAATTAAGACGTGGAGAGTATTATAGAAGTTTTAAATTATCTTTATAGAACGAGATTCAAACCCGGTCACGGTAGCGCAGTGGTATACCGTTCGCTTCGTAACTGGAAGTTTACGAGTTTGAGCCCCGCTCGCGTCATGGCCGCGTCAAACCTAAGACGTAAATAAAGGTAATGATTGCTCTTTCGCAAAACGCCTGATATTTAGAAGCGAGAATCACGGGTCTTTCAAATATGACCTTAAAAACGGAGGTTCCGTGTCGAGACAGGCGTTGATACGATAAAGAACTTGAGCATTAAGCATAGCTCAAAATTTGTGGTAATTCACCTACCGTTGGTGATGTCTCAATATGAGTAAAACATTCTCGAAGGGAAGCAAACCAATAAAACAAAACAAAACGAGATTCAAAATCCTGTCCAAGTGAAGACGGTAAAATTAAAGAACCACTTCATTCAAGATAGATTATACTTGGGGAAAAATAATACAGATCCTTTTTAAAGAAATGTATGCTAGAACAATACGGGCGGGGGCCTCTAATCCGCGTGCCCAATGTTCCCGAGGGAAACAACGTGGGTACTACGGATAAAATCATGGGAACAGTCGCTGTAGCAAATATTCCTCTTGAACGTGATGATATAATAATCACTCTCATCGCATGGGCAACCTCAACAGGAACCGAAAATGTTCGAGATATAGGTCGCCTCAAAGCCATGGATTTATTATTTCATCTCGTTAAAACCTCTTGCAGATTCAAGCATGCTCCGATGGCAATTGATATAGCTTATCAACGGAGATTTGACCAAATACTGTGACCGTATTATGCTTCACGGGTGGTAGCTGTGCAGTACTTGTGAAGAAAACTTCTTCCAATGTCGAAATCAAAGTGTGGTACTCAGACAACCACGTACACTTTATTCATAAGGAGACAGAGGTCATGTGATGTAGGATCTTCAAAACGCCGATCGGTGTGTACAGTCCCATAACACTACAAGGTATGTACAGAAAATGACACCTTATGAATATAGTTTGTGTATATCCACGTTGTCTTCACACTTTTCAATGTTGTTTTCACATTTCTCAATCATTATGTTGTTTTCACACTTTTCCATGTTCTTTTCACACTTTTCAATCGTGCAGATGGTTATTATATTTGTGTCCTGCCTTTGTTTGAGTATTTTTTGGGATCAAACAATTTATGTGCAAATTTACTTTTCTGTGCGGGTACAAATTAAGGTATTCCATGTATAATGAAAGCATAATGAACAATTTTGAAGGATTTAGATCAACATAAATGTTTATTGTTAAATAATGATGAAAGTGAAGAAGATGAAATTTACATGACTGGTAAATGATTAGAATCTGACCTTTTTGCACTTAAAACTTTTTGGAAGAGTTATCTGCCCTTTGTAAAAATTAGAAACATCTAATTTTCTAAAAATGTGTGTGGTCAATGATTAATTGTATTTCATATTTTCATTAAGAGAAAGTGTTTATAACTTTCTACCAAGAGATTTGTATGAAAATTTAATTTCTTTTTAAAATATTGTAATAAAACATGCTTTTCCCATATACTTCAATGTTAAATTCTAGGTGAAATAAATCAAGCAGTAAACAAAATTTTTCAAATTCCTATGGTGGATTATTTTTATTTGATGAACCCTTCAAAATGATACCATTATTACAAAAATTTCACCATCCATTTATTAGATATGAAATATGGTCAGTATACATTGAATACCTTAATTATACTTTTTGTCACACAGAGTAGAGATTCTGAACCCAGTTGCCCAGTATCATAGTGCATCCTGGCTTTAAAAAACGTGTATGCTAAGTTACTTCAGTTTTGTTTACTTAACCAAACCGGTAATCGTGAAGTGGTAACAGAGGCATGTCCGTTATCGGACAGGTTAATGAACGGTATTCTTCCCGGATGTCTCTGTGTATTATATAAGTAGTGTATGTAACTGAAGATAACATTGAACTATTCCACTCCGAGAAACCATTGTCAACTGAGATGCAGCTATTTGGACATATATAAGTAATTCATGCACTTGTCACAAACAACTCATTTTAGAATAGTAATGCCTACTCAACATCGTTTTAAGTCAGCATCTAGCAAATTCTATGGTCTTTATTATATTGATCTAATTAGCAAACACAACCTTCCATTGGGTCGAATGTTATTTGACGTGTTTCGTATCAATCTTTAGGTTGTTCTCTACATATGATTTTGACTACGTATTCTTCTGTTACATGTAACCTGATGAAGTTAGTTGACCCATAACCCATGTGACTGGTCAATAAGGGATACTTCCTTTCGTAAGACACCTGATCCACCCCTGTTGTGTCCATGGGTCCCTGTTTGCTCTGTTCTCAATTTTGAATGTTTATTCGTTTTATGAGATTGGTCATTCCCTTTTCATTTAACAAATCATTTGTTCCCCATACCAGTAAAACTGGTAACCATTGAACTTAAAACCAAGAGAGGTTAACCCTCTTACTAGATTGTGTTCTGTGAAGACAAAATACACCATATGAAAAGCAAGAGGACGCGCATCTTTTTTTGTTCTGTGTAAATATCATTTAAGTACATGAAATTAATCATATTTCTGACAAAATATTTCAATTTGATGGTCTAAACACGATTGATTCCCACCTCTTGCTTCGGAGCATTGACTCATTCATATTCGAAATGAATTGTTTAATTAAGGAAGTTAGCTCCTGGGCTTTTGAGCACAAGCAGGATGCTACAACTAAGTATTTACTGGTTCAATGTTAATCCCATTGGTGGAAACATATTGCATATCTATTACTGAACTCTATCCAGATGGGGAAAATTGATGTCAATTCAAATTTTGAAAGGGTTTGGCAGGAACTATATTCCTTGGTGAAAGGATTAATTAATCAAAAAGTTCTAAATCTGCATGATATTACAGTTTCGGTTTCATCCAATTTACACTGTATCCTCTATTTTTATACTCCTATACGTGTATTTCAGGTTTTGGGTTTGTTTTTATTTTTTTATAATTTATGATGCAAGTAGTTCAGACTAGAAACTAGTTTAAATGTTGTAATTTATTAATTTGGTTGATATATTTTTTCCAAACAGAACACCGAATTATAAAAGAGTTTAAATTAATTTACTTGAAATGTTTTATTTAAAAAAATCAGTATTTTCGTCAATAATTTCAGAATTTAAAAAAACCCACACTTTTCAAAGTTCCATTTTAAATTTTAAAACAATACCTTGAAATTATGTGAAATTTTAGAAATTGACATTACTCCTAATATGTCCTTTTAAACTCTCAAATTTGATAACGTGTTTTTCGTATATCAAGTGCAAAAAGGTCATTATTCATTTCCATTACTGTATGATTGATTGATTGTATCTTGCTTAACGTCTCTCTCGAGAATTTTTTACTCATATGGAGACGTCACCAAGACCGGTGAAGGGCTTCAAAAGACCTTTGCTCGGCACTTACAGCCTTTGAGCAGTGAGGTTCTTTAGCGTGCCACACCTACTGCGACACAGAATCTCCGAGGACCCGTGACATTCACACCTGACATTCACACCCGATGCTGAGCGTTTGGCGATGGAACTGTCACTACCTGTTTAAACGACTAAGGTCTGTCACGGCCGGGATTCGAACCCCGGCCTCCCGCATACTTGTCGAACGCTCTAACCACTTGGCCACCGCGGCGGTCATTACTTGTATGAAGCTTGTTTTTTTTTAATCTGTATTGATAGTATCTATTTTATGTAATGATTGATTTGTGTTCCTTATGTTGTGTTGACACCAACAGACAAATCAAGTTTAATTGAATAAATCTTGAGTAAATTTTAAGTGCAAAAAGGTCATGTTTAGAACATTGTAGCTCAATAACAAGCATTGCAACTCCAGTTTTTCTTTTTAATTTCACATTCTCCATTAATACTAGCTGTCATTTTGGTGTCGAATTATTATTATTATTTTTTTTTTTTTTTTTTTTTTTTGCAAAATTGTGAATTGCCATTTCAATGACAGAAAAAAATAAGGTTTATAAACTTTTGTTATCAATAATTGTGCTAGAAAACTTATCCAGAGGCTCTGAATGAAGTAAAATTACATTGTCTTCCCGTACAAAAATTTATTTCTATGTACTAGTAATGCTATACTGTAAACCAACTTTTACTCGCGGCTACTTTAATTTGCGATTCACATGTGGTAAGCTGATTCACAGCGAGTAATTTTTGCGATTGAGCCTTTTTCGAGCCTATGACAAACATTCATGGACTAGTTCGCGACGAGAAATATTATTTGGACGTAAAATAAAGTTAGAAGAGAAATAAAAGTTGGTTTACAGTATATTCAACAGAATCGAAATCTTTATTTTGATAAAATTGTAAAGTTAGTTTTAATTTTATCAATGGCTATGGTTAAAGTTACATACAAAACTATCACTACAGCACATTTTTAGAGCAAAATAAATTTTTCCGATTTAGAGCTAATATTACTTTAATCTTTGCTGAAGTCACTTGTGTTGGTAAGTAACTAATGTATGTCCATGTTTCATGTACGTTTCCAACTGCCAAGTATTCTGACATGAGTTATACATGACAAATGTCTCGATTCTGTAAGTTGTAAAACTTTCTTCTGGTCCTTTAGATTTTATCAATAAGATATTTTCAAATCCTTAATTAAGTGACAATTTTACAATAATGCAGTGAAGGCTTATCATTGGTATATTACTTTTGTGTAGTCCATTATGCCCGATCATCATTGTATAGACGAACTTAAAGGTATATCACATGTTGAATATCTATCGGATATGTACACAATGTACGCTCGATCTTCTGAAATAGGATCTCAACCATCTATTCAATATCAAGGTACGTAAACTTTAAAAAGAGTTTTTATTCAGGGACGTATTGAGGGCCGGCTAGATGACTCTAACATTCCAGTGTATCACAAGGCTGTATGAAAGCACTGATAAAAAAAATAAATGTTTTGAAGCGTGGCTATTTAAATAATTTCTATTCAAAGACAATTATCATGTCATAATAAGTGTATGTGAACATACAATTTAAAACTCTTTTTAGTCGTTCAACTGACGCAGATTTTTATTTTGGTAAAATTGCCCAAGCACAGATAAAGCTTGAAGTTTCTATATAGATAACGGAACAAAAACAGCAGCTGCTAACAAGCTTTTTTCTTTTGTGTAGATATAATATGTCGAGATCAGATTTAAAGCAAACGGTAAGTTTCTTTGTATCTTAGCTTTGCTCAATCAGATAATGCATGATTAGTCTTGGGATTGTGTCTGCCATAACTACAAGTGTGTATGTATTCCATTTTCTCCTATTTAGTACGTATAATCTGAATTTTAGGACGTACATGTATAACTATATCCTCATGACCATAACAGTTTATGCTGGAAACAGAAATTGAATTAGAGAATATGTATATACACTATCTGGAATTGGAGGCCAACAGTTTGTTTAGTTATGTATACCTATTGAAATGCTATCACATTCTTTCGTTAACTTGTGACCCATGTTTCTATCCCTTTCTTGCGCATCTGTCAAATTTTTCCTACCATATCATATTTCATCATGATAATGTCTATGAGAAAACAAATCACAGATTAGATATTTGCTTGATTTTTATGGCATTATACCTTACAAATGGATTCGGTGCACTAATTATAACGTTAACAATATGATTAATTCATAATGTTACTATGTCTTTAAAACACAGTTTCAGTTCTAATGATGTAGATCAGAATTATATATAATTGTGTAAGGAGCTTTTGCATAATATTTTATTTTGGTTTGGTACATGTAGCAATTTTCGTTTTGCCTTTGTCGGGCAACTACGGTAAACAAAATTTTCTGAATTTTTTTCAATTGTATAACATGTAAAACTTATACGGTAACAATTTTGATGCACCAGATGCGCATTTCGACAAATAATGTCTCTTCAGTGATGCTCAACCGAAATGTTTGAAATCCGAAATAACAATGAAGTTTTAGAGCTATTATAGGGGGAAACAGTGTGCCCAAAAAGTGGAGTCAATTCGTCTAAGGATAAGAGCTATGCGTGAGGGAGATAATCCTTAATTTTGAAATGAATTTCTAAATTTATAACAGTAATTGAATATACATCCGTATTTTCAAGCTAGTAACGAAGTACTTAGCTACTGGGCTGTAGAGACCCTCGGGGACTAACAGTCCACCAGCAGAGGCCTCGACATTCAGATTAACATTACATTGAAATTAACAATTTATATCAAAATAATTCTCGTCTCAGCCCAGTAATGTTTATGTTTTCAATTTTCAAGAAGAAAATCATTATTTAATGTCCTATCGATATCAGTTAGGAAATATCTTAGTAAAGCACCAGTATATTTTGTTTTGATTATACGAAGAAAAAGACTCACTTATTAGTGCATTCTATTAAGTAGCGTATCTTAATGAATGGCGTTGCATATTATATTGCAATTTTCTAAATTTTGTCCATAGATACATGTATTTAAGACCCCCACAATCCGTCTGAATCAAATTTCTCTTCTCGTGAATCATTTGAACTTTTTATCATTCTCTGTCATTTACTAAATTTGGAAGCCGTAGTGTAGTAATAGGTCGCCTCCCGGGTTCGATGGATATTCTAGTGCAGTTAAATGTCACCTCCTGGGTTCGATGGATATTGTAATGTAGTTAAATGTCACATCTCGAGTTCGATGGATATTTTAGTGTACTTAAATGTCGCATCTCGAGTTCGATGGATATTGTAGTGCAGTTAAATGTTGCCTCCCGATTTTAGTGGATATTATACTTTTCGGGTAGCTAAAACATTGTATTGACCTCAAAAATTAATCTCCATCATTGTGCATTGTAAGCCATTTGAATTTTCATTATATCGCACTTTCTAAAGAAAGTTCGGGTATGTTGTTGTTACCCGGGTCCGTCCGTCAATCTGTCACACTTTCTTCTTCCATAAACTCCTCTTTTATTTGAAGCAATAACCCATTAATCTTTTGAAAGATGTTCTGTAGATATGCAATAAGGTTTCAGAATTTTCATATTCACCCTGAGCCCCAAATGGGGGTCGCAAACGACGTCATTCCACTAAATCTTGGTTCCCAGAATTCCTCATATATTTTACACAATAGCCAAAATATCTTTTGCAAGGTAGTTGGTGGTTTACTATAGATGTGCAATAACGCTTCAATCATCTTTTTCATTTTCACCCTGGGGTCAATTGGGGTTGAAAAATGACGTTTTTCTATAGACAAACTTCTATTATGTTTTATACAGTAGCCAATTTTATCTTTTGGGAGATATATGATTGGTGACGTCCTTTCAACAAATTTTCTGAATTTTCTTTTTCACCTTTGGGGACAAATGGTGTGTACAATGATGAACAAAAACCTGGTGCTCAGTACATTGTGTTATGTGCAACAAAAGTATATTTGATTTAAGGTTTGGAATCTCAACCATTTTAAGGATATTTAAACAATAGAAAAGTGGGGTTGGGATGACCCTTTGACAGTTGCACATCAGAATACTCAATGCATCTTGATATATGCAGCAATAATATATATGGTATAGGGTATGTTATATGGCAATTATTGTGGTTTTGCTAGTTACACAAGTACGGCGGAGAGTACATGTACATGTATATCTAAAGACAAACACTTACGTGCGGTTACTGTCTTATGACAGTGTCTAGTTATACATGTACAATGTATTTGCAAATACAAGTTGTTTAATGCTCTGACGTTTTTCATACCAATTGTTGGGTCGTTCTTTACATACTTATTTTGACTACGAAATACTCCGTTTACCTGATCGAGATTTAGGCGGGTGTGACGGCCATTAGGGGATGCTTACAACTCCTGGACATATGATCCCACCTTTGGTTTGTCCAACAGTCATGTTTGCCCTTCTCTTAATTCTGTATCTTTTATAGAATTTTTTTAAATTGATCATTGTTCGTTATCTTCACTTGTTCACATTTTTCCAGTACTCGACATTTTAGTATTATCAATAGTCATGTGCATTGATTAAATTAGACAATATTTATTGATGATATAGAATCTATTAACTGTATATGGGATTAAAGACCCTAACTAGAACCCCAATGTTGTATTTGCAGTGTCCTGAAAGGGGGGACAAGTCACCTACAAGTATCGACCAGGATTTTTGCGATGAGGTGATGTATAAGTTTTTACATACGAGCCTCTGCAAGAGGGTATCTTATTTCAATTCATCAGAAATGTATAAAGACATTCTTTGAAACGACATTAAAACGGTCAACTTCAATATTTAATCAAAAGGGTCATTTCCGTCATTTCTATTTTGGTTCCAATTTGAATTGTCCAGCTTTTCCAAAATCATATCCATATCTATCTTTAAATGAAATTAATTTTTATTTCATCCTTCTACGAATATTAAGTCAATAAAATCCATCTACAACTTACAAAGTTAAATGAAACCATTATCTCCTGGTGGGGATTCATCGAATACATGTGATATATTTCGTTTGATGATCATTTCATACTTTTCTTTTATCAATATATGATAGGCAACAGGAGAATTGCTTCTGACACAAAATAATGGAAAACAACAAGCATGGAAATCGAATAAAAAGCATTCAAAGTGCTACGAGTTTTTGTCTCGAAATGGACTGATTATCAGTGTGTTGGCCGGGGTGGTAGTTGGAATAGTCTTTGGGTTGAGTCTTAGAGTGGTGGAACCTTCAGATGACGCCATCACTTGGATCGGTATGTTTGGAAATGAATATGAAAATCAAACACGCCATATTTTTGTTTCAAAATGTCAAAGGTGTGAACAAAGGCACTATTTTAATGGTATCATGTTCTTACTAATTTATTATATGGCAGTCCTGTGTATGTATTACTGTGTAATATGTAACATAAAATAAAACATGTATAACCGTTAGCGGGTTAAGTAATTCTTTCTACAATGTTTGCGACCTCATCTCTCGTTTAACAAACCCAAGAAAGACAATCAATTTTTTTGTTTCTGCATTTTAAATATGAATACTTTTGAGTACCTAAATTTAGATATTCTTAACCTGTAAGTCATTTAAAGAAGCACACCAGAAAACATATTTTACTACACCGTAAACAGTACCGCGATAGGTCACGAAGTTCTTAGAATGTCCATATTCACACGATAGTAAAACTGAAACAGAAAGTGCCTTCATACTATAGCAAATGACATGCAATTAATTTCAATAGAAATTAGGTAGAATACACGCATTTAATGAATATGGTTAAATGATTTTAAAAATAGATATATATGTACAGTCCCTTTAAATGAAAAGATACAAATCAACATTGCAATCAAATAGCAAAATGGATGATGTTTGGAGTCGTTATACCCAGTTAAAATAATTGAGATTTTCCGAAACCAAAGCAATACAAACTCTCTTGATCAGACATATATTCGAATCTGAATCCTATAGAAAAAATATGGTCAAGAATTACTCTGGAGATATCAGATAATGCCGATACAAAATATAGTTTTGGGTAAACCTATACAAAAGCACAAATACTCGTTGACAAGAAAGTGTTGCCTTGACATTACAAATAAAATTTTGATTTTAAAGTAGTGAAAAAAGAACTTAGTTACTGATGCAATACCTTAATCAGAAGAGCTGGATCACATGGAGTTGACAAACGCGGATAATTGATTCTCGCAAAAATAATTAAAAATAATGCAGAGTTTTGAATTGCGCTGTTTTTGTCCAACAACAGGTTTTATGCTTCATGTAGCAAAATTGTTTCCTTAATCTGTGCAAGACTTTTGTGGTTTTATATAGTTTTTAGGACTGTACATTTCATGTAAATGGCTGTTGTAATCAATTCTAAACAATTCCTTTTAATTTCAAAGGTTTACCGGGAGAAATTTATATGCGATTACTGAAAATGGCTATTCTTCCTTTAGTAGTGTCAACTATTATCACAGGTATGAACATTAGATACATTGTATAGTAGTTGATTAATGACAACTATAACATAGTTTAAACACTTCCAATCTTACAATGAAATAATTTTCTTGAAATAAAGTAGACTTTTATGTTGTGCTTATAATTACAAGAGAAGATATCCTTTGGTAATGATGTCTGAGTATGTATCTCTTATTGACATTAACAGGAACAGCCTCCATGGATCCGAGGTCCAACGGTCGGATAAGCGCTCTATCCTTTGGTTATATCGTAATCACGAACACAATAGGTGCTGTCATCGCCATAGTAGTCTTCTTGGTTATTCGACCAGGTATGAAAAATCATAAAACCTTTGTTTACTAGGTTGAGTGTGCATGTGTATGATTCCTTGTATTGTGTTTGTTCGTTTATTATTTACATTTATGTCCTAATGGATCATATTTGCACTCATGTACATACGTCTAATTTCTCGCAGATACGTTATTGTTTGTTACAGAGACACAATTCTGTGTTAATTGGGTAACTTGTTTATTTGTGAGTCACCTTCATTATGTAAGGGTTAATGTACCTATATCTCTAATCCTTAAAAGTAATGCGCCGAGGCCCATTACTTTTAAGGAATGGAGCTCTGCAAGTACAATGCACCTTAGTATTAAACCTGTTTAAAATCCACTTTTACTGGTCCCTTGCTGTAAATGAATGGACACAATGGTCGTTCAGTTGTAAAGAATTGGGGAAGTCTACGTGATGTTTTGAGTGTAAAAGTAATGGAAAGGTAATTCGAACCGACTACCAAAATCAATAGTCAGTTCATGTGTGAATATCCTCATATCAACCAAGCAGTGATGAGGACATTTTTCTTGATTTAGCGTCATTATAAATCCGATACTACAGAGATTGATTATGATAGGGATAATTTAATATCGGATATACTTTGAATTGCAAATTTCAATACAACAATCAAAATGAGTCGCAATCGCCCCAGTATTAAGTTATAAGCGATGTAGACGATTTACTTGTTTTGACGGCAGGGAAGGTTGAAAAGGAATGTCGTGTCCGCAAGCCAAAAACAGAATAGGAGATCTCAGACCTACAATCAAAATAGAATATCGTGTCTACAAGCCAAAACAAAAAGACAATAAGATAACAAACGGTGATCAATCTCATAACTCCTATAAGCAATATAAAACAGATAGTTGGGCAAACACGAACCCCCGGACACACAAGAGGTGGGATCAGGTACCAAGGAGGAGTAAACATCCCCTGTCGACCGGCCACACCCACCGAGAGCCCCGGTCTGGAGATATCAGAACTACAATCAAAACAGAATATCGTGTCTACAAGCTAAAAACAAACTGACACGGAAATCTCAGAACTACAACCAAAACAGTTTAGAATAATCATAATTCTCATTTTATTTCAATGATTTCTTTAAAAATCTAAATAAGATATAAAAC
The DNA here is from genome assembly GCF_947568905.1 of Ostrea edulis. Lineage (NCBI taxonomy): Eukaryota > Metazoa > Mollusca > Bivalvia > Ostreida > Ostreidae > Ostrea > Ostrea edulis. Next base: position 69,056,836 of record NC_079164.1, read on the forward strand.
TGGATAACTGACTGTAAAGGAGGTGGAAAGAAGCCGTGATATTAAATTTAATTGTATAAAACATATAAATTACTGTTGTGTGTGCTTTTCTTTTCGAGTTTGCACCCGGAACTATGTCGCAATAGCATAGACCGCAAATACATTTAAAGAGTGACAAACATACCGCAATGAAATGTCTAAAAACCGTGTCGATATAAGTCATATTATTGTTGCTATAGATCAAATGACGAAGGATGTCATATGAAGCAGAATTTATTCAAAAACTTCTACGTGAGAAGAAAAAAGCTCTCGCTGTGACCTTCAATTCGACTTTTAGATATATCGATGACGTTTTGTCTATCAACAATGATAGCTTTCATTCATATGTCGATTTGATATATCCCTGCGAGCTCGAAATAAAGGACACCACAGAGTCGTCCACTTCTGCTTCATACTTAGATATTTTATTGAAAGTAGACATTAATGGCAAACTAACAACTCAACTGTATGACAAACGGGATGATTTCAGCTTCTCCATCGTCAACTTCCCACATTTATGTAGCAATATTCCATTATCACCTGCGTATGGTGTTTATATATCTCAACTGATTCGATATGCAAGAGCTTGTTTTGAGTATAGTCAGTTTTTAAATCGAGGTCAGCTACTGACAAACAAGTTGATGGTACAGGGATTTCAACAGTCTCGATTGAAGTCAGCATTTCGCAAATTCTATGGTCGTTATAACGATCTAGTTCGTCAATACAACCTCGCATTGGGTCAAATGCTGTCTGACGTGTTTCATCCCAATTGGTAAGCCGTTCTTGGCACACTGATTTTGACTGCGGATAACTCCGTTTACCTGATCAGGATATGGGGCTCACGGCGGGTGTGACCGGTCAACAGGGGATGCTTACTCCTCCTAGGCACCTGATCCCACATCTGGTGTGTCCAGGGGTCCGTGTTTGCCCAACTATCTATTTTGTATTGCTTGTAGGAGTTATGAGATTGATCACTGTTCGTTATCTTCACCTTGCATGTGACGTTTATTTTGAGAAGAAAAAAAGTCAACGGATCCGAATATTCCCAAGAAACGTGGTACAGTTTTGTTATTTGCTTAAAATTGAATCTGGATACCCTAGGACATAACCACAAAGTCTTGGTTGATAATGATTTTTTGCAAATTAGAAACATTTTGGACAATGCAATGTAAACAAAGGCAAAAGGCAATATCGGTGATGCAAAGAAACAGGTGTTACTAATAAAGGAAGATGAAGAAAACATTCTGTGGTTCAGCGGGGTCTTAGGTGGAGAAAAGCTCCTGTATACAACATTGTACCAACATGTTGCATTATGTGAAGGCCAGAGGATCGGAATTAGCGAAGATGGGACCGTTTTCAACTAGGTGTGTGTGAGAATGAACATGGGGAATTTCTATACATCAAAAAACAATCAAGGAGGAATCAAAAATAGAAGCGTTGCCAAAACGGGTATTCGAGCGTATGAAAAAAAGGAACTACCTGACCGATGTATCGTTAAATATCATGAAAAATATGTGAGCAAGTACCCCGATGTAAATCTATGTGACTCGTTTTATCCCCGTCCACTTTCCATACCAACAAAAATCCAATGGTATTCTGCATAGCCCCTCGGCAGGCATAAGCTTGCAAATGTGTCCGACCTTTGCAAGCAAGGAAGTTTACATGGATTTAGAACAAAACACTTGTTACGGACATCAGCAGCTACTCGACTTTATCATGCTGGTGTAGACGAGCAACTACTTTCCGAGGCGACTGGCCATAGATCGAATGGTATCCGCAATCGTAAACGTACAACCGTGACACAGAAACGGAATCTGAGTGAAGTTCTCCAAAGACACAAAGACAGTGGTACTGATAGCAATGGTCACAAATCTGATGATAAACTTCATGTCACTGGAAAATTAGTGTAACAGTAAATAAAAACTAAAATTTGTGCATTTATCAAATTTGTATCAATTACGTCTTGCTTTTTGTACTTTAGAAGCATATCTACATAGAAAGATTTACCTACTCTCCGAACGCTCCATTCCTGACAGCTGATGGAACGTTCTACTCTCCGAACGCTCCATTCCTGACAGCTGATGGAACGTTCTACTCTCCGAACGCTCCATTCCTGACAGCTGATGGAACGTTCGAACAAACGAATGGTGTCATGGGTGGATTTTAACGTGGAGTCCGAAATATCGTTTGAAAAATATCGATAGTGTATAATGAATTAGAACTATCTCAGATATTACTATTGTTGACTATGATTACATATGTATATGTAACTCTAGTAAACTATTATCTATTGTATCATTTTGTAAGAGTAATTAGAAAATGAGACACTACATTCACTCAATATTTGAAATACTATCACATGTAAGCATTCAATGATAACGATATACTACTTTCAAGGTCAGGATATACAAGTTTCCGACACTGAGTACAGCGATCTTGTTCAGACAGACATACAGACCAGCGACATGTTTGCTGATATGATCAGGTAGAGACCATGTATATGATGTGCTTGATAATGATATTCAATTTTGATATTGTTTCAGCCTAGATTCGGTTTTACAATTACAATATATTTACCCTGTTAACACGCTAATTGAAAATATACTCACTCACAACAAGAATGATACACCTTTGACTGTACGTATAGAAAGGTCAAGCAATTGGAGTAAATTTTATCCTGAGATATCATCATAGTTTGCACAATGAAAAATTGAAAATAACAAACAGTCATCGATCTCATAAATTCTAGAAAGAATACAAAAATAAAGAAGGGCAAAATGACCCCAGGCAATACCAGAGGTGGATCAGTTGCTTATGATGAGTACTGATTGATTGATTGATTGTTTTACGTTCTGTTGAGAATTTGTCACTTATATTGAGACGTCACCAGCTAAAGCTGAATTACCACAAATGTTTTAAGCCTACAATGTGTGCTTAGCGCTCAGAGATGTAGCAGTGAGGGCTCCTGCCGCGACCGAGGGCCTCTGTTTTAAGGTCATATTGGAAAGAGCCGTAATTCTCACTTCTAGCGTTTCACGAATAAGAAATCTCTACCTATGTTTTATGTCTTCGCGACCATGGCACGAGCGGGGCTCGAACTCACGAGCACCCATTACGATGGGGAAAGCTCTACCACTGAGCTACCGCGTCCGGTCCCTTGTGAAGTCTTCCCTGAATGCCGTATACACTTGGCGTGATCCCAAATACTGCATGGATAGACGCGTGAAATGTCAGACACATTCACAAGCCAGACATCACATCACTAGTGATCACTAGTGATTTACTGATAAGTTGTATTACATAGGAAGAAAGCATCGAAACAGAATACATAACTTGAAAATTATATTTTTGGTATTCAGTCTATTTCATTATTTGAATTGTGTCTGATTTCAGGAATTTATTTCCAGATAACATAGTTACTGCATGTTTCCAAAAGGCAAGTTTTTTGTTGCATTTTTCACAACGGTTATTGTACATTACATCAGTCTTGTAAACAAAACACCGTGTGAAATGTAAATGCTAGTATACTTTTTCAAAATTATTGATAAGGCAGAATCAATTTCATTTCCTATCAAAATACAATATTTATCTCAATTATTGCAGCCTGCATAATTTATCACACCTTTTGTAGAAACTCTTACAGCTTGTATCAACTATTGCAGCTTGTTATCAATTATTATAGCATGTATAAACTATTACAGCTTGTATCAACTATCACAGTTTGTTTCAACTATTGCAACATGCATCAATGCAAGGTGAAGATAACGAACAGTGATCAATCTCATAACTCCTATAAGCAATACAAAATAGATAGTTGGGCAAACACGGACCCCTGGACACACCAGAGGTGGGATCAGGTGCCTAGGAGGAGTAAGCATCCCCTGTTGACCGGTCACACCCGCCGTGAGCCCTATATCCTGATCAGGTAAACGGAGTTATCCGCAGTCAATCACTACAGCTTCTTATAACTATTGCAGCTTGCCTTTGGCATTAACTATAGCATTTTGTCCCAGCTTTTACAGCTTGTCTCAGCTACTGCAGTTTATTTAAACTATTTCAAATTTTATCTGGTGTTGCAGTTTGCCCAAGCTATTACAACTAGCGTTTGTTATTGCAGCTTGTCATAAGTATTGCAATATGTCTTAGCCGTTTAAGCGTGTCTCGGTTATTGCAATATTGCTCTTTACTTCTGGAATACCCAAATCTGACATGAATCTGTGATATTTTGACATAACAGACGTCAAGGCCGACTTCTGGTGACGCTTTCTATGAAAGGTGAAGATAACGAACAGTGATCAATCTCATAACTCTTATAACCAATACAAAATAGATAGTTGAGCAAACACGGACCCCTGCATACACCAGGAATAGGATCAGGTGCCTAAGAGGAGTAAGTATCCCCTGTCGACCAGTCACACCCATCGTGAGTGCTATATCTTGATCGTAAGTTATCCGTAGACAAAATCAGTGTGCCAAGAACGGCCTGACAATTGGTATGAAACACGTCAGACAGCATTTGACTTAATGACAGGTTATATTGGCAAACTAGATTGTTATAACGACCATAGAGTTTGCGAAATGCTGACTTAAACGAGACTCTTGAAACTCCTGTACGATCAGCGTGTTTATCAGTAGCCTATCTCGATTTAATAACTGGCCATACGTGGAACAAGCTCTTGCTTATCGAATTAGTTAATAGATATAAACACCATATGCATGTGATAATGGAGAATATTGCTACATATACATGGAAAGTTGACGATGGAAAAGCTAAAATCATCCCGTTTATCATAAAGTTGAGTTGTTAGTTTACCGTTAATATCTATCTTCAATACAATATCTTTCCTGTGGGATCCGGGTTAGAATTGGTCCTCAGTACCCCTTGCTTGTCGTAAGAGGCGACTAAATGGGGCGGTCCTTTGGATGAGACCGCAAACGCTGAGGTCCCGTGTCACAGCAGGTGTGGCACGATAAAGATCCCTCCCTGCTCAAAGGCCATAAGCACCGAGCATAGGCCTAAATTGTGCAGCCCTTCGTCGGCAGTGGTGACGTCTTCATATGAGTGAAATATTCTCGAGAGGGACGGTAAACAATATTCAATCAATCAATGCAATATCTATGTATGAAGCAGAAGTGGAGAAATATGTGGTGTCTTTTATTTCGAGTTTATAAGGATATATCGAATGGACATGCATGTATGAATGAAAATCAATGTGAGGTTTCCTGCAGACTCAGACAAAATACACCCGAACCACTCAAGTCATCATGGTGAACGGTACCAACAGTTCTATCCCGGTTATCCATAAATATGTTTCCTCTACTGGTGGATTAAACATACTAGGTTAGTACACAGAGGCATACGCAAATTTTCGTTTAACGCAATTATGATACATATCAAACTGCTGTTTTCTGAGAAAATTTTGCTGGTATTCAATTTAACATACACGTGAAAATAAATAATCCGCCCCTGAACATCTGTCTGTAATCTTACTTAACCTCCAGATCATGTCATTTGTAACTTTTATGTTAATTCATAACTTTTTAAACATTTTGTGAAGGTAGATAATTATAATATCAGATAAATTTGATTAGTAAAGGGTGAAGATAACTCCTATAAGGAATGCAAAATAGAGAATCAGGTACACACGAACACCTGGATATCCCAGAGTTGAGACTAGGTGCCTACGAGGAGCATCCCCTGTTGACCGGTCACACCCGCCGTGACCCCTATATCTTTATCAGGTAAACGGAGTTATCCGTAGTCAAATTCAGTGAGCCTAGAACTGTCATACGGTCTGAGAATCGGTATGAAACATGTCACATAGCATTTGACCCAATGATATGTTGCATTGGTCATTATAACGACGGTAGAATGTGCGAAATGCTTACTTTAAACGAGACTGTTGAAACCCCAGTAAGATAAACTTGTTTATCAGTAGCCGCAGAACAAAATATTGCGTATCGAATGAGTTGAGAGATTTAAACACCATATACGCATATGCAGATTCCACTTCTGATATGTCCTGGGATACGTGTTTACCCAACTCTTTATTTTGTATTCCTTGTAAGAGTCATGAGATTGATCACTCTTCGCCTTTCATGCGGGTGATAATGGAAATGTAAATTATGAAAAATAAGTTTCACAGTTATAACAATAACAAACTAATGAAAGTTATAGTGAATGGTACGATTACAAAATGGTACTATTTCAACTCTTTTTATATAGTTCCGTGGGGATCTGGGTTAGAATAGGTCCTTAGTACACCCTTGCTTGTCGTAAGAGGCGACTAAATCGCGCGGTCCTTTGGATGATACGGCAAAATCAGAGGTCCCGTGCCACAACAGGTGTGGAACGATAAAGGTCCCTCCCTACTCAATGGCCATAAGCGCCAAGCATAGGCCTAAATATTGCAGCTTTTCACCGGCGGTGGTGACGTCTCCATATAAGTTACATACTCTCGTTAAACAATATTTAATCAATCAGTTAATCTTTTTATATAGGGACATTTAAATCGTATTGTGTATATCGCAATGGAAAGTATTTGTGAAAATAAAACAATGATTTTACAATTAATGCATTTGTATTTTAGAAAAGTATAAACATACATTTAGTGACAGAAATATATTTCTACCACACACAGGGCTTATCATTGTTTGCACACTGTTTGGTATTACCGCTGGCAAGCTAGGGAGACGCGCAGAACCTTTCACTGAGTTCTTTGACACTGTATCTATCATGATCATTCATCTCTTAAACTGGATCATTTGGTGAGTTCAGTGCAATCTTTCCTGTTGATCCAATATATTGTTAAATGAGTGAATTCAAGAATAAATGTGATTAATTTTAGTGGTTTACATTTATTTAATTCCCTTGTGAGTCAGGAGTCAGACGTTTATATTTTTAAGACACGTATGTATAATAATTGATATTAATCAATTTTGTTATGCTATTATAACATCATAATCTCTATATGGATGATTTCCTTCCATTCATGTTTTGCATGGTATTTTATACATACATATATCCCTCTGGAATGACGGGATTGAAATGATTAGCTATGTACATGTTTCTGTCTTTTCCCTTAAGGTCAACTCCGGTTGGAGTTGCAAGTCTCATTGCTAAAGCGTTGCTGAGTGCGAAAGACATTGATAATATCTTCAGAAGTCTGGGTATGTTTGTGCTTGCTCATTCCATTGGGATCGTTTTACATCAACTGGTCCTCATTCCCATCGCTTATTACATAGCAACAAGGAAGAACCCTCTTGTCTTCCTCAGCACGTGCCTCCGACCCTGGTTAACAGTTTTTGGACCACCAAGCACGTAGGTGTTGCTGTTTGAATTATCGCCTATATAACCACATTATTATGCGAGTAGTGCAGAAAGAGTCGGTATATTTAATGATACTTATAAAGTTATGTTTAAAGTGTTTAGACGAAACTGCATTTAAACTTTTGGATTTTGCCCTGTAAGCTAATTTTCCCATACACTTCAAAACACGCAATGTTATAAATAATTTAGATTGAAAATATTATTTTATGAAATACATTTCTTGATACATAATATCTCGTCAAATAACGGTCTTTTTATTTACATATACAGTAATCAAATCATTATTCTTTTTCCCTATTTCAATAACTTTCAAATCCAATCTACTACCGGAAGATAACAAACAATAAAACTCCAGATAATTGGATCCTTCTTCTATATATATACCCCCATCATTCAATTATTCAGATTTTCATATTTGGATTATCTTGTATAATTCTTAGAAGGTACAACATCAGTAAATTCATTGTGTTTCCTCATATTCTGTGGAATATTTTGAAAACAAAAAACGAGAATAAGAGCATAAAGCCATGCCGTAAGTTGAAGACAGTGTGTCTCAAACTTTGGGAAACTTGTGTAACCCAAGTACATGTAAAACTTATACGGTAACAATTTTGATGCACCAGATGCGCATTTCGACAAATAATGTCTCTTCAGTGATGCTCAACCGAAATGTTTGAAATCCGAAATAACAATGAAGTTTTAGAGCTATTTTAAGGGGAAACAGTGTGCCCAAAAAGTGGAGTCAATTCGCCTAAGGATAAGAGCTATGCGTGAGGGAGATAATCCTTAATTTTGAAATGAATTTTCAAGCTAGTAATGAAGTACTTGTATGTTTTTAAATTTTTTGGAAAGAGTGAACTCTGCTTCCCTCAAAACTCTATTACAGCATTGAAATGGATCTCGCATATTAACGTTTACAATGATTCAAAATGTTCACTTTCTAGTTTATTCATATAAGAAAAGATGGTTTAGAAATTTGATAAGATTTTAATACATTCGATAACGAAAAAGTCATATATGCGGCGAAAATTTATATATCACTATTTTATGTTGTTAGGGCAATCGGTATCCCGGAAATGCTTAAAACCCTTCATGAAAAACTACATGTGGACACCAGAATTTCCAATTTTCTTGTACCTGTTGGGGCTACCCTGGAACGTTTAGGGAGCTGTATATTCATCTGTCTATCGGCAATGTTTCTGGTTCAGCTGGAAGGAATATCACTGGATGCATCTAGAATATTTTTCATTGGGTAAATGTATATCTTCACTGTTCCATATAGGGATAAGATCTGAAAAACCACAATGAGTAAACGTAAGCAAATCAAGTTTATGCCTTTCCCAAGTATTTTGATGATTAGAAAAGGCCGATGTTCTGGGATCATCCGAAAATGACACATTTCAATTCGTTTGCCCAAAGAACTAATTCCCGTTCACGTAGGATGGCTGCTTAAGATAAGTCAAGCGATAGGACATTCGAAATATATAAAAGTGGCAAATACTTGATTGTTTCATTCATGCCAAAATTAAGAGTCCCGTGGGGATCCTGGTTAGAATAGGTTCTCAGTATCCCTTGCTTGTCGTAACTAGGCGACTCTCTCACAAGCTACACGGTCATTGAAAATGGAAATGAGCGTAACAGTCATTTTCGTAAATTTAAGATGAACATACAAGATACACACTTCATTTGAAATATTTTATAAAGCACAAAGATTGCAAATGAACTTTTAAATAAACCGCCCTGGGGGTCGAAAAACGATATTTTTTCTTTGAATTGTTAATCTTACGAAAGGTAGATGGTGAAGTCCTATAGATGTTTATTAAGGTTTCAGAATTTTCATTTTCACCCTGGGGGACAATTGGATGTTTTAAAAACCTGGTTCCCGGAACTCCCGATTCTCTTACATTTTATACATTAGACAAATAATCATTTGGAGGGTGATTTTGGGGGTCCTTTAAATGTACAATAAGTTTTAGGAATTTTCTTTTTAAACTTTAGGGGCACATACGGTGTAAAATGACGAACAAAAACCTGGTGCGCAGTACAGTGTGACCCCATGGCACTCAATGCATCTTGATATGTGCACCAGGAATATATTTGATTTAGGGGTCAGGACCTCAGTTGTTTTAGATATGCTTCAACAATTATGAAATTGGCTTTGAGATGACACCAGGGCACTCGTCCAACATAATACTTAATGCATCTTGATATGGTATAGAGTATGTTATGTGGTATCTATTGTGGCTAGCTGTGATGGAGAAACTTCTAACGTAGTGTCATAACATATACCAGACGAGAAGTGGCGTAAATCAAATGTGGATTCTGAAACATTGTAAAGAACTTCTGGTAATTAGAAATCGCAAAACTTTTCTCAAATCAACATCAAAATTTATGATTTTTCAACACGTTACATAATCACGATTAGTTAAAGACCGTTTTAGGATTTTTGACATCAGAAAAGGGAAATATTGGGTCAAATCATGTCTGACTTGTTTCATACCGATTGTTAGGCCGTTCTTGGCACACTAATGTTGACTACGGATAACTCTGTTTGCCTGATCAAGATATAGAGCTCACGGAGGGTGTGACCGGTCGACAGGGGAAGCTTACTCCTCCTAGGCACCTGATCCCACCTCTGGTATACCCAAGGGTCCATGTTTGCCCAACGCTTTATTTTGTATAGCTTATATAGGAGTTATGAGATTGGTCACTGTTCATTATATTCACCTTTCATTCATATCTAGTCATCAGTCATTCAAATAATTTACTTCATTAAACACCACACTGATTCTTCGTATAAGTACTCTGAGGATTTTAAAAATATACTTCAGTTCCTCATTGACAATATGTTCATATTATTTTGTGATCAGATCCTCCAACAGTCTGTTGGAATTCACATGGGCACAAATTATGCCCCTTTACAAATTGTGCCCCTTTGTTAGCTGACCTGTTTTGATATTCTTATTAAGCAGAATATTTTCAAAATCTTCTACATGAGAAGAAATGATTTCTTGCTGTGGCCTTCAACTCGACATTTGAATGTAACGTTTTATCTATCAACAATGATAAAAAAATTCATATATATACGATATATCCCAGTGAACTCAACATAAAATACATCACAGAGCCTTCCACATCTGCTTCGTACTTAGATATTTCATTGAACATACATGCTAACGGCAAACTAACAACTCAATTTACATCGTCAACTTCACATGTAGCAATACTCCTTTGTCAACTGATTCGATGCGCAAGAACTTGTTCTGTGTATGTTCAGCTTTTTAATCGAGGCAGGCTTCCGACAAGCAAGTTGATGTTGCAAGAGTTTCAACAGTCTTGTTTAAAGTCAGCATTTCGCTATTCTATGCTTGTTATAACGATCTAGTTTGTCAAGACATGTCATTTGTTCAAATTCTGTCTGACGTGTTTCATACCTATTTTGAGGCTGTTCTTTATACGCTGATTTTGACTACGGATTACTCCGTTTACCTAATCGAAATATATAACTCACGGCGGGTGTGACCTGTCTACAGGGGATGTTAACTCTTAGGTACCTGATCCCACCTCTGGTAAATGTATATCCAGGGGCCCGTGTTTGTCCAACTCTTAATTTTATATTCTTATAGAAGTTATGAGGTGGATCACTGTTCGTTATCTTCACCTTTTCTATCAACGTTTGATCAACGTAGAATTATGTCTTAACAGTGTTTGCCTGCTGAGACCTTTAGTAGTTAGAGCTTGTTATCAATATGCATATAATATATAGCTGACGCATACCATTGACAATGCTTGGGAAATAGTTCTAGCCTCGGGGAACTGGAATATTCTTAACAGTCATGGCCTCAGGGATCTGGAATATTCCTAACTTCCTCAATTGTATATATGTATATGCTTTTAATTGTATATGAACTTTTCGAAATATACGACTCACAATCCGTATGTTTTTAAAATAGATATTTATTAAACTCGATATTTGTCTTTCGAAACAAGTAGTTTTGTTGTTTCAAAAGGAAAAATGTTGTAAGACGAAAAATCAAAAGATTGTAATACATTCTTGTTCTAGTTTATTGTCAACCTTGGGTTCCCTGGCAGTTCCCGCCGTCCCCAGTTCCAGTATCGTTTCCATTCTAGTGGTTTTGTCTTCACTGGACGTTCAAGTTCACAATATAGGTCTACTGATGGCTTTGGAATGGTACAAGTAAGTCCATGATTTAACCATTCATCATTTTCATACGTTCGTCATTAAATGGAACATATTATGTTGTGGCGCTGTCCGTGCGTCTGTACGTCCGAGGTCAAGTTTCCCGGACCATTATCCGTAACAGATGCAAGTACGACTTTGAAGTTTGGTCACAATGTCTTCCTCCCTCAAGAAGTGTAAGAGTGAGTTTGCATTTCAGCTGGATTGGTTCACCTTGACCTACTTTAGGGCTATAAGTAGGTCAAACAGTTTTCTGGCATTCTCTTTATAGATACAGAGATTGCCATGAATTTTAGTCATAAGCTTCCTCTCGGAGAAATACAAGTTCGGTTTGAATTTCAGCTGGATTACCCGTCCGACCGTAATCTACATTAGGACTACAAGTAGGTTACACTGTTTTCCCGACTTTGTTCATTAAGGATACAGATATTGCCCTGAAATTTAGCCACAGGCTTCCTCTGGAAGAAATACAAGTTCAGTTTGTATTTCAGTTGGAGTGGTCTGTCCTTGACTTACTTTGGGGCAAAATTTAGGTTAAACAGTTTTCCAAGCTTTTTCATTATGGATACAGATATTGACCTGAAATTTAGTCACATGCTTCCTTTCGAGGGGAAACTAGTTTATTTTGCATTTTAGCTGGATTGGTCTGTCCGTCTATCTGTGTGTCAGTCCAATGTAATGTTTTCGAGACATTTCCCCGGAATAGATGCATGTACAGCGTTGACATTTAGTCACAATTTCTTCCTCAAGAAGCTTACGACTGAGTTTGCATTTCAACTGGATTAGTGTACCATGACTTACTTTCGGGCTAAAAGTAGGTCTAACACTTTTCTGGACTTTTTTACGTTGTGGATACAGATATTGCTATGACATTTAGTCACAATCTTCCTCTTAGATGAATACAATTGCAGTTAGCACTTCAGATAGATTGGTGAACTATGACGTACTTTAGAGGTAGAAGTAGGTCAAACAAATTTGTCAGATTGTTTCAGTATGGTCACAGGTATTGCTCTGAAATTTTGTCACAACCTCCCTCTCAGAAAAATACATAATCGGTTTACATTTCAACTTAATTGGTGTACTACGACCTACTTTAGGGCTAAAAGTAGATCAAATGATTTCCAGGACTTTTTTCATCATAGATAGATATTGCACTGACTGTTTTGTCACAACCTCCCTTCCATAATATACATAATCGGTTCACATGTCAGATGGAATGGTGCACCATGACCTACTTTAAAGCTTTTCTATTCACAATATGTGCTGTATCAATTCAGAGGGCATAATTAATATGCTTCCAGGTTGACTTTCACTTTACGACGGGCCGTTGTACCGTTTGCGGTACTCTTGTCTCAAATGTGCTTGTTTAAAATATTGACAATTTATAATGGGATTGTTCTTCCCTCATTGACTGTTCGTTTCATAAATCCATGAATGCATTATCTGTACGTTTCAGTGACCGTATTCGGACTACCAGCAACACAATGACGATCATCGTTGGGGGTGTTATAATTGACAGACTCTGCAAATCTAGTCTGAGATCGACCGCGTTTCATAGCTCGAAGGACAAATGTACCCGGGAATCAGAGGCCCAGGTGAAAGTTGAGAATGAAAAAATGTCCACAAAGTTTTGAAAACAAAGCTCGTGTTTTATAAAAAGAACCAGAGTGAAAATGATTGAAAATGAAATATACTATTTATTAGATTGGTCCATTTTCTAATCTGTTTTGTACTGGTAGATTTGAAAGCCTTTAACCTTGCTCATCTTCTTGAAATTACGTTTTATGACATATGGTTTCGATAAGAACAAATATTTCATATCAGTCGGGATCTGAATCGTTACTGTGTATGTTTTATATTGCTTAACCAGATATCCCTGATTAGAGTCAAATCATTATCAATCATTTTACAATCACAAAAAATGATAATATATTTGTGGGATAAGTAAGTGATTTCTTATACGATTAGAAAGTGAATAGTTGTAGGATAAGTGAGTGATTACTTGTGGGATAAGTGAGTGATTACTTGTAGGGTAAATAAGTGATTTCTTATTAGATTAGTAAGCGATTGTGGGATATTTGAATGATTATTTGTGGTATAAGAGAGTGGTTATTTGTTAAATAAGTACTTCTAAGCGATTACCCGTAGGTTAAGTGAGTGATTACATTTTGGATAAGTGAGCGATTATGTGTTTGATAAGTGAATGATTACATGTTGGATAAGTGAATGATTACATGTTGGATAAGTGAGCGATTATGTGTTTGATAAGTGAATGATTACATGTTGGATAAGTGAGCGATTATGTGTTTGATAAGTGAATGATTACATGTTGGATAAGTGAGCGATTATGTGTTTGATAAGTGAATGATTACATGTTGAATAAGTGAATGATTACATGTTGGATAAGTGAGCGATTATGTGTTTGATAAGTGAATGATTACATGTTGAATAAGTGAATGATTACATGTTGGAAAAGTGCGTTGTTGCTTCTTGGATATGTGAGCGATTGCTCATACTCGTATAATTATAGTTTTGAAAGCTGTATTTGAAATACATATACTTAAATGTATCCCATACATACAATATGTCACTTGGATACCTTAACACCTTGCACTGGTTTGATGATTATAAATATTTGCTTTTCGTCTCCAATAAGTGTGATAATTTTGATGTTGATTAGACTTGAATTACGTAGTTATTGCATGTACAACATGTCTGTGTATGTCTGTAATACTTTCTATTTATTTCGGACGGCATTTAAGATCGTATAAAGTCAATATTTTGATGTTTCACATGTTTACCTTTCACTGTTACGTGTAATTCAGTACACCCGCCATTTTGTCAGTCTTCTCGAACGTTATTTGTTTTGGGTTGTTGTTTTTTTTTTTTTTTGTGGAATTTCATTGCGTATGAAGCGTAATGCTGACTTATCACATTGAGCGTTTATTTTTAGTATTCTATTGGTTTGACAGCCTTATATAAATCGTGATACTGGAGAGATTGGTTCTTATGTTGCTGGGGTCGGTCTTTTGCATTTATGAAGAACTGTGTGTTCGTTTCTATTCATTTACGTAGAGTAGTGTCAACATGCAGTGAGTAAAACAAACACATAGAGTTAGGGAACGGTTTTTAGGAAATATATTTTTCTTCACAAAATGTAGATATCCTATCAGAGTTGAGATTTACTTCGGTTCAGAGTAGAATTGAATATCCCTTACCTGAACATTTTTCATAGTTAGTAGTTATATATTTAGACAAACTCAACATTCTACATGTAAGGTGAAGATAACGAACAGTGATCAATCTCATAACTCCCACAAGCAATACAAAATAGATAGTTGGGCAAACACGGACCCCCGGACACACCAGAGGTGGGATCAGGTGCCTAGGAGGAGTAAGCATCCCCTGTTGACCGGTCACACCCGCCGTGAGCCCTATATTCCTGATCAGGTAAACGGAGTTATCCACAGTCAAAATACTTTATTTAAAACTGCATTACTTTGAGGTGTGTGTAGGGGTGGGTGGGGCGCTGGTGTAGTACATTGTATGTTTTCGACAGTATATAGAAGCTCGTTAGTGTCCTAACTTTAGACTTGTCTTATTACGGGACATATTTTTCGTAATTCTGGTCTTTTATTTTGGGTAAATCTTACATTCCTCCCTGGTTATATTCATTCATTTTTCATGGGGAAACTTATTATTTGTTATCAACTATTCTTAAACCATATGTATCTATGTTATAATAAATTCATAAACTTTACACGTGTTTTCATTTCAAGCAAGGTGTTGAACATAATCCAGGAATCACTACCGAACCTAAGTACAACACAGAATTTATCATTTATGTTGTATAAGTTATTCTTTTGACAGTGACTTCTTTTTATAAAACAATAGAACTTGTACTTTGGGAGAAGCTAGACTTATTTCAGTCCCAGAATACACACAATATCTTCCCCTTACATTTTGGTGCCGTGTGGATCGGGATTCAGGTTACATTTTTGGTGCCATATACACACTGCCTTCCCGTTAAATAAGAAATATCCATTGTTCCAGACTGAACGAAACTCAATTATCACACTTTTAAGATTATATTATAAGCACTATGAAACAACCACTCAGAAATTATAGATAATAACTTCATTTTTTCTATTCAGTATCTTTCGATATGTTAAAATATTTCATATTCAACTACGCAACCATTTCTATATCTGTTACGAAGGACGGGAGAATTATATTGCAGATGTATTGAACAAAACAACGCGGAAGGAATTATGGCAATAGTGACATCATGTCTCTTAATCGACATCAATATTGTTGATATTGACTTCGGTGAGTTTGATCGATATCAACATCATTCTCTTTTGATGTCGATATTAACATTAGTGTCTATCAAAGTCAATGTCAACATTAGTCTCTATCAATGTCGATATTAACATTAGTGTCTATCAAAGTCAATGTCAACATTAGTCTCTATCAATGTCGATATCAACATTAGTGTCTATCAAAGTCAATGTCAACATTAGTCTCTATCAAAGTCAATATCAACATTAGTCTCTATCAAATCGGTCGATATATGTTCAGTATCATCGATTTCAACAGATGTATTGTCTCGGACATGCGTTATAATTTTGATCAAAATATACCCCGCATTGAAACGAAAATTGAAACACAAAAAAAAAATTCTCTATAAACCTTGACGAAATGATAAATATGAATTACAACAAAAAGCTATAAAAAAAAAAACATACACAAAATACTTGTTCAATGGAAAGCAAGAAAATCAACCCCGATTGGCAAAATTGCTGTCATCAAAACACTAATTGTGCCAAAAATGAACCATTTGATATTAACTCTACGTAACCCTTCTGATGAATTTGTTAAGAAATTTGAAGAAAAAAAAACTATTTGAATTTCTCTGGGATGGTAAAAAAGATAAAATAAAAAGGGGAACAATTATACAAGATTACAAAGATGGTGGCTTAAAATGATAGATTACACCAACTTTATTATTGCACTTAAATCTAGTTAGATCAGAAGATTAATCACAGCTCATAATTCTAAATGGAAAATGTTGTTAGAAACTGAGTTTGGAATTTCAATTTCAGGCGTTCTGAACTTTGCCTAAAATTACTTAGAGTTGTTAAAACACAAAACAAGTAACAGATTTTGGATCGATACTCTGTAAAGCTGTATTGATATAAGTAATGCAGACAAATATAATCGTCAAAATATTGCATGTGATCATCTGTGGTATAACCCAGATCTAAAAATTGATGCATTACAAATACCCTGTAAAGAGTTCTCGAAGGATAATATAATACACATTGGTGACCTATGTAATATGAACAATTCATTTATGTCATTTACAGAATTTAAAGTAAATTTCCTCCAGTTTTCAGGTCTTTTTACAGTAATACAGAAATATATACAACAGAACAATAAGATTATTTCAAAAGATTACAATGTCAGGTATCCCTCTACTATTGAACTTGATATTCACATCTAAGAAAGGTTGCCAAGCTATGTATAATGTCCTTATCTCAAAGAAAAAAATCCAACTTCTGAAAATAAATCGATTGAAAATGGTATCAACTTTAGCAGAAAAGAATAGGATACTATTTATATGCTTCCTTTTAAAACACCTACAGAAACAAAATTGCAGTGGTTTCAATTCCAAATGCTTCACAGATTATCTGCTACAAACTACTACCTGAATATATGTAGTATCAAAGACTCTACATTATGCTCTTACTACAATCAATTGCCAGAGACATTAGATCATTTGTTTCAGAATGCTATCTAATAAAAGATGTTTGGTTTGAGGTAGAACATTGGTTAAAGTCTACATTAGATATTGATATAAACACAAGCAGAAATTCAATTTTGTTTGGTAAATTGAATAATGTTAATTTACACCGTCTTGAAAATCTTATAATTCTAATAATTAAATGCTATATTTATGCAAACAAGTTCACCCCTTCAAAGAGGTTGAGCTTTGAGACCTTAAAAAAGAATGTAATTAGTCAATTATATGTTGAAAAATTTATTTTACTGAAAAATTGTTAAGTACAACGAACTCAACAAATATTTGAAAGATGCCTTACAAAAAATTGAACATTCATCATCAGCTATGAAAAGCCCTGTTTCTCTCTATGTATTACATCTCTTTAAATGACTTTCTCTTCCTTCCTTTCAAACTCTTATCTCTAACCTGTCTTTTCTTCTATAAAAACGCCCAAAACTTTCATATATATATATATATATATATATATATATATATATATATACTTTAATATCATTTATTTAACTGAAAATAATATATTATGTGTATATGTGTACATGTATATGTATTTATGACTGTATGTACATGTGTGTGTATATGTATGCATATATATGTACATGTATGTATATGTTATTGTTTGCTTTTGTAAAAATATTGTGAATATGAAGGTTAATAAAGAAATATTTTTAAAAAACTAAAAAAAAACATTAGTCTCTATCAATCTCGATATCAACACCATTCTCTTTTGATGTCGATATTAACATCAGTGTCTATCAAAGTCGATATCAACATTAGTCTCTATCAATGTCGATATTAACATTAGTGTCTATCAAAGTCAATGTCAACATTAGTCTCTATCAAATCGGTCGATATATTTTCAGTATCATCGATTTCAACAGATGTATTGTCTTGGACATGCGTTATAATTTTGATCAAAAATATACCCCCGCATTGAAACGAAAATTGAAACACTTTATGAGTACGGTTCTCTCTCTGGAAAATCTTGTTTGAAACGTTCGTGACGCTTCAAGCATAGGAAGCACTTGAATGTACATGTATCTAGTGTCCACCAACACAGGTCACCAGACCGACCAGAACATATATTTATCCAGGTCACAAGTCCGTGATGGTACACAGGACACTAGACTGACTTTATATTCTTTATATTCAGGTTCACATTTACCTATGACGGTGTAAAGAAACAAACATCAGTATATCTCATTGGGTACATTCACGATAGTTCTCGTAATCAGGTTTTTTTTTTTATACTTTCTACGTTATGCACCAAATAAATACCACTTCTCTTTCGTATGTATATTACCTTTACTTTTAAAAAAAATGCATTATTTTTCTAGACCGCTTTTTAAATTGCAGACAATAGTTTTATCTGAAATGATTCGAAACGGACAAGGTGTTGAATTTAAACAAAGTTTCTCAAATGGAACGTTCGCGCGGTTAAAAGATAGAAAATCCCATCTCCTCATTAGCTTTTTCCGCTCAAGATGAACATAAAATCATCAAAGTGCTACAAATTTTTGTCTCGGAATGGCCTTATTGTCAGTGTGTTGGTTGGTGTGGCGGTGGGATTTGCCTTAGGGTTTGGACTGAGAGGAGTGGGACCTTCAGATGATGCTATCACTTGGATAGGTAAGTTTAATATTTCATGATAATGCTGTAGCAACGAATGTGTGATAACTGTTTGGTTAATATCTAATGTTATGTATTTATCTATATGTAAATAACAGGTCTCCCTGGGGAAATATACATGCGACTGCTGAAAATGTTACTGCTTCCTTTAGTTGTGGCCACGATCATAACAGGTAAAATGTAGTGTCACAACTATAAACACACCCACCCACGTTTGTAAAATTTGTTTACCCTTATTAGTTACATGTATTACTTTACTGCTTATTATGATGAAAGTGTCTATATCTATTTACAATCATTTTCAAATTTCGTTCATGTGTCCCCAGGAACCGCGTCCATGGATCCAAAATCCAACGGCAGGATCAGCGCCGTGAGCTTCTGCTACATCCTGGTTTCTGTGGCGATAGGAGCGATCATTGCCATTATCCTGTTCTTCGTCTTTCAACCAGGTATCCTCTTTTCCAGCTTTACGATTCTGTGAGGAGTTGCCATACACGATCTGAGTTCCATGGTATACAGCCAAATTTAGTCCCATCTTAGATGTTGATGGTACAGGGATTTCAACAGTCTCGATTGAAGTCAGCATTTCGCTAATTCTATGGTCGTTATAACGATCTAGTTCGTCAATACAACCTCGCATTGGGTCAAATGCTGTCTGACGTGTTTCATACCGATTGTTAAGCCGTTCTTGGCACACTGATTTTGACTGCGGATAACTCCGTTTACCTGATCAGGATATGGGGCTCACGGCGGGTGTGACCGGTCAACATGGGATGCTTACTCCTCCTAGGAACCTGATCCCACCTCTGGTGTGTCCAGGGGTCCGTGTTTGCCCAGCTATCTAATTTGTATTGCTTGTAGGAGTTATGAGATTGATCACTGTTCGTTATCTTCACCTTGCATGTTTAAAACAGAGAGAGTGATCTTTACTTTATGTATATTGATATCATATTATCATTACGATATATATTAGTGTACATATGATTCACGCGATGTTCCAATCAATGACCAAAATTATGGAATACCGAGTACTCCTGCGTCCTGTGGTAACTGGTAGTCGCATGCACTTAACACAAGAGCGATTGTAATAACATATACCGGTCTGACCAATATTCATTCGTTCACAAAGTCAATATCAACATTGAGATAAGATTGTCATCATCATATGTTCGTTTGTTACTTTGTTACAACATGCATTCTAGTCTACCGCTATAAAAATGATCACGACAATATAATATATGCACACTTACATTTTAGGCAAGGGTGTAGAGATAGCTGCCGCCGATTACAGCAACTCTGTACAACGTAACATCAGAACCAGCGATATGTTTGCCGATATGATCCGGTAGGTATTCCTGTTTTGGTTAATTTACTATGCTTTCAGCTTCAATTACCTTATTTATTTTTTATAATTATGTTATTTTCTTGCAGGAATTTTTTCCCAGAAAACATTGTCACTGTCTGTTTCCAAAAGGTAACCTATTTGAACCTAAGATAAGTTTTTTTCTTGATGCAAGGTGAAGATAACGAACAGTGATCAATCTCATAACTCCTATAAGCAATACAAAAATAGATAGTTGGGCAAACACGGACCCCTAGACACACCAGAGGAGGGATCAGATGCCTAGGAGGAGTAAGCATCCCCTGTTGATATTCTTATTTTTAGTGAAATTGTTTGGAAAATTGAATCTGTGTGACAAAATATTAATAAGAACTGACACTACGAAAGATGCAACACATCTTCATACCTTAGTAAAATATCTTAAATTTTCACCAAAAAATGGTAAAGGGGAGGGACAGAGTATCACGTGTCTGTTTCCTGTTCCTGTTGTAGTGATCACAAAGTATGAACGAGGACATTTCATAACCGGAAAAAGTACTTAGGTAGCTAAATGATTGATAAAAATGTATTCTATATACATTTTCCTTAGAATCCGCAGTAAAAGACAGTTGTATGGTGTTAACGTTAAAATAAACATTTATTATTGCAGTCTCAAACAAAATACAGCGCGTCAACTCGAGTGGTGTTGGTAAATGGAACCAATAGCTCCATCACGGATGAACATAAGTTTGTCTCATCCACAAGTAGTCTCAACATACTAGGCAAGTACGAAATATAAAATAAAACTAAAAAGTATTTGATCCAGACATAACACCATATACAGAATTCAAATGATTCTGTTTCTGTCATTAATTGTTGCAGGCCTGATTGTTGCGTGTTTGTTCTTTGGTATTACGGCCAGCAACCTCGGGGAGAGGGCGGAACTTTTCATCAAGTTTTTTGAAGTCATCTCTATTATGGTGATGTACATCATGAATTGGGTCATCTGGTTAGTTATGCTGAACATCATGTGAAAGGTGTCTCATGAATTAATAATCAATATTTTTAAGGATATTCGAGATGCATTCACGTTGACAATAGGTTCACACACATGTACATTCAATGTGTTCAACAAACAGCATCAACCTCTTTACAGTATTTAAATATTTGATATGTCTAGGGTGAAAACTTGTTGGTCATCTAAAATAAATTTCAAATTTTAAAATGAGTTAGGTATTGCATTTAAAATCTGTAGAATGTAACTTACTTCATTTCAATTCATGTTTTAAAATGCCAACAATACGAAATAAGTATACTTAATCTATGTGACCTTTCAGGTTGACCCCAATCGGAGTTGCAAGTCTGATTGCTACAGGGATATTGAAGGCGTCTGACATAGAAACAGTCTTCAGTAGTCTGGGAATATTCGTCCTGGCTCATTCCCTCGGAATCGTTTTTCATCAGTTGGTCCTCATCCCGGTCACCTATTTCATCACAACCAGGAAAAACCCACTGACTTTCATGGGGTTCTGTCTCCGCCCGTGTTTATCAGTGTTTGGTCCCCCAAGCACGTGCGTTTGGTTTCTCTTTCCTTTATTTATTTGCCATTTATCTGTATGAAATTTAAACTTCGTTAACCTGAATCCCATTTCACTTAAGGTTATTCCATTATCATGGATATCCTCTTTCACACCCAATGTCAATCTGATTAAAATACAGATCTCTCAAATAGCATACAGCGCTCTGCGCTAATAAAAAGGTCTGTACTTTAATCAGATTGCACCCAATGTATGGAAGACAAAACGTTTAACACTATTTTCATACCTGCTGTGCTTATGTACTATCACGTGCCAGGTTATGCAATATACATTTGTGGTCATGTAATTGGTTTTATTTCAGAGCTGTGGGTATACCAGACATGCTTAAAACCCTTGGAGAAAATCTCCATGTTGATAGCAGAGTATCCAACTTCTTCGTTCCTGTGGCGGCGTCACTTGCTCGCTGTGGCAGTTGTATATTCATTTGTCTATCGTCTTTGTTCTTGACTCAGTTGGAAGGAATGTCAATTGATGCGTCCAAAGTGGTGATCATCGGGTATGAGCTTCTTAGGGGGAGAGGAAGGGTGGGTGGGTGGGTGGGTGATCCATTTAAGATGTCTTGTTTTTCCCTCTACATTCTCCATATAATAAACATATATAGAATATGAATTTATCTTTACATCTAAAGTAACGGTATATATTCAAAACAAAATACATACACAGTACGTCGGCCAGTTCTATGGTTCCTTCAAGTCTCAAAATACAGTTCTGTCGAATTATGATTACTGTATTGGACTACGTAGGTGTTGTATTTTGGTGTGGGCATTCTATATTTTAGCGTATTTAAAATTTAGCGCAGTCGGAGCTGATGCACTATTTGGAGTAATCAGGATTTAGGGTTTTTTTTGGATGATAATGGATAAATAGAGAATTTCATACTTTAGTACAACTGTACATTAGCACTTATACTTCACTGTCAAAGCCTCTAGAATATGAATCCCGCTAAGATTAATACATGTACAGTATCTCTTCAAAGAAAATAAGAGAAGGAATGCATTTACGATGATAAAAAACGTTACTTAAATTGGTGATTGATTTATGCTACTCACAAACTGATCTGTTTCAGTCTGTTGTCAACAGCGGGTGCCTTGGCGGTTCCACCCGTTCCTAGTGCCAGTATTGTATCCATCCTGGTAGTCCTCACCTCGGTGGACATTGAAGTCAGCAATGTTGGTCTTCTCATAGCCCTCGAGTGGTACAAGTAAGAGTCAAAAACAGCTATACTGGGTCAGTGGTACAAGTAAGAGTCAAAAACAGCTATACTGGGTCAGTGCGTGAAGTTGGAGATTCCACATTGCTAGAACTCAATTCTCTTATTGGAAAATCACAGATTCCAGTTTCAATGTTTCCCCCACTGGTTAACAGAAAAAAACACATTACTCTAGAGCAAGATTTCCCCAATCTCTCCAATCTGTATAGAATCAAATAATATCTAGAAACGTTTGAAATTTCTTACTTGAAAACTGACCTATTCGTTATTTGTGCATTCATTGATTAATATACATGCTGTAGTGCAACAATTAAAATCATCTGATGTATGCATGTTATTGAGTTTCTACCCCTGTGTCTGTCTGCAATGGTTCATGACAACTGATCTTTTTCAATGATAAATCCAATGCATGTGAGTCTTGCCAGGGCTCAATATACTGAAACATGACTCAATATATCGAAACAGCACCCAGTATTCGATACTTCAAAACATGACCCAGGACTCAATATACTGAAACATGATCCAAGAGTCAATATATCAAAACATGACTCAATATATCAAAAATGACCCAAAACTCAATATATTGATATATGACTCGGGACTCAATATACTGAAAAATTACCCCGGATTCAATGTATCAAAGAATAACCGACTTCAAATATCAAAATGATTCATGACTCAATGTATTGAAATATGACACTGGACTCAATATATTGAAATATCACCCACAACTCAAGATAGTGAAACATGACCCAGGACTCGAAATATCAGTTGATTGATAGTATATTGTTAAACGTCTATCTCGAAAATATTTCACTCATGAATGACAAATCACACAATTAATGATATACTAAGGCATGTTCATCTTTTATAATGTCTTCCTCCAGCATCGTGATAGGCCTTTATTTGGTAGAATGGATAACATTACGTTTGACCTGGTATCCACTGGCCGGCCTCTCTCTGAGATTG
This sequence comes from Ostrea edulis, assembly GCF_947568905.1. Lineage (NCBI taxonomy): Eukaryota > Metazoa > Mollusca > Bivalvia > Ostreida > Ostreidae > Ostrea > Ostrea edulis. Next base: position 69,080,912 of record NC_079164.1, read on the forward strand.
CTACCGAGTTGTCTTTACCAGAACCTTTTGATTGTGGTGCTGTAGAAAATGTAAATTTTTTGTGCAAGATTGGTATTTCAAATTAAAACCTTATTCATTTTTCAGCGATCGAATCCGTACAACTAGTAACGCAACTACAATCATTCTAGGCGCATTGATCGTTGAGAAACTTTGCAGGTCGAGTCTTCAAGTAGCAGAGGATCAAATTCCAAAGGAAAAGCCGATATACGAATCAGAAGTACGCGTGCTAGTTGAAAGTGAAAAATGATTCCACAGAACTTCGAAGATTTTTAAGAACGCTGGCATGAAAGATACATATTAATATTGTATATTGTGACGTCATCTTTCGTACCTCTACTCCGTATTTATAATCATGATAACTTAACATTAGAATATAGATAGCTAGTAGAACTACAACGTTCTTAACATTTCTTCAATCACAAATTGTATCTGGCCTCCTACGATATTTTTCTACCTACGACGGATGACATAGGATTTTGAAAAGCATGAGTAAAGCAGGGATCTGTGGTATCAGCGTTTATGTCCTTTGATATTGACTTGACTCGTCCGTTTATAAAATAGAGAAGATTGTTGATACTGTGTTTACTGTAGAAAAATACGCGGCCGTCAGACGATGGTGCGCAATGCAATTTTGGACTTGAGAGATTCCATCACATAATCGTGTCGGATCCATGCGAATTTTGCAGTTGCGGTACTTGGCCCTTACTGTTCTAGACGCGTCTGCAGACTTGATTAGAGTAAGAAAATATTTATTCGATACATCGGGGCACATCAAATGGCCATAATGCATCCAACAGCTGTTGAAGAACACAAAGGCGCCAACATGATAAATTCAGCGTCCTTGCAGGCGCCGCAAGATTTTCCCAATTTTCCATCAAATCTGGCCTCGATGGGACTCGTTATCAATATATCAGCAGACATGTAGCTGCACCATTATGAGGTGGTGTACAGTATACATTGTCATAGAAATCAGAATTTAACTACAATGTATCATAATATGTGGACATGTAATTACAAGTATTTACATTAAAATATCTTCATTCTAATGAGCTTTATGTTTTGTCTATATCCATATCTACTAATTGTCTCTTCTGTAAACTAAGAAAACTGGTCGTATTGACACCAAATTTTTACTAAGTTGATGTGATGGAACAAATAGAACAAAAAAAATCATTACTGTTTAATTCAAATCAATTGGTACAAGGAATTACCTGTAAATGTTCTTACAGTCAAAATCGTGGCCTTTGGGGAGCTGCATCAAGACTTTGAATACTATTTTGTCGTGCAGCTGTCGTACGATATCCGATCATTACCCATAGGTTTATTACAAGGTGTATGGGTGCCACTGGAACGTCGTTCGAGTTGATCTATCTGTGGTAGATTTCTAAAACTGATGGAAACCTTGCGTATCGCAGACGACTGAGGCATCCATGTGTGACAGTTTGCATGGTCTAGTTAGGTTTTGTACATCACAGTTATACGGCATTCCAGAACAGTATGTCGTACGAAACAGAAGTGGTTTGCAAAGAGATGTGCTGCCATGAAAATAGCCTAACCAAAACATTTACGCCTAAGGGGTGGAACAAGCTTAAACTCATGAACATGTAAGTCTACAATATCGTTATCCGTTGCACTGTGTGTGGTACAGCACAAAAACGGCCGTCCTGTGAATTTTCCCAGATACATGTACCAGATATGCTGGTTACATGTTAGTCTCGCTATCCTCACACTCTCGCTCTCGAGACTTTCGCGGAAAGCGAGAATAGGTACATGTACCAATGTCAATCAGATCACTCGCTGGCAATTGCGGTTACGGAAATAGCCGAGTAATTACGATTGTTACCAATGTATTCGTGTAGACCCGCTGTAGGTTGAGCTTAGAAAAACTCGTATGGTATCCAATAACTACGGTGTCTAAAGTTCTGCGGTATGCAGTGGCGCCATTCTACCTAGAGGCGCCAGCAGGTCGCGAACAGCGTCAATACCCAGCAGGACTGGACGCCGATTGGGTGGAACCCATTGTGTTCAAAGTCCATTGTCTACAAATCAATAATAATAGAAAATTATTATATACATGTACTTGCCCAGTGCCCGGCCACGGAGTATTGGGCGCCTTACAAATTGCATGCAAAACATGCATATGCTGCCATATACTGTGTACAGACTGCAGTTAGTATGTATCATTGTAGACAAGTGTAGTCTTTGTAAATATTCGTAAAATGCTTAAACATTTGGAAGGAAGATCGCGATTTAACAGTACTTGCACTACCGGTACCTTTAGTTTCGAACATTTTAACCCCCAAAAAAAAACATGTTTGTGCCTGGACGTATTTGGGTTTTTAAAGATGCTATCTAAGATCGCACCTCTATGAATTTTTCTTGACCCGTCCCCGTGCAAGTCTGTTTCGGGGCTGGGTTCTAATTTTGTGCCGAATCTAAAGGAAATTTACCTATTACGAGTATAAGTATTTTACTCCGATCTTCTGGCGGTTGTTATTTGCTGCCTCTTGTGTATGAATGGTTAACGCTCGTGTTGTGTTACACGTGTTTGCCGACGCATCGTGTTTGTTTACAATTACATGTACGATATCGTCTTTAAAATTAAATGATGTCACGTCATTAATTTCAACAATATATCAACTTGAAAATTACACATAATAAAAACTGACATTCACTGACATAGTCAAAACACATTTCCATTAATTTCTGTGCGCATTTTTCTCGCGAAATGCGCTGGAGAGACAAATTATACTTAAGATGTATATATATTGTTAGTACCAATAAAGCAGGATTTAGAAATTGTGGTTTAAAGCATTAGTACTATACTTGTCTTTATGTTTTCTTTTCCTGCTACAAGTGAAATGAAAAATGAATGATACATGTAATGATACCCTAAATCTTGCATTCAGAGTCCGTGTATTTAAGGTAGCTTGTAACAGATATAATAAATGTAACAAATCTGCTTTTAAAACCAATTCTAGATTTTCGAAGAAAGAAATTTGAAAATTCTTTTGGCTGGTAGAGGTAGTTATATCCAGCTGATAGACTGACTGATTGATTGATTGATTGATTGAATATATATTGTTTATCGTCCCTCTCGAGAATATTTCACTCTGCTGATATAAAAAGAAGTGAAAAATGTGAAGATAACAAACAGTGATAAATCTCGTCAATCCTAAATAGAATACCAAACTGAGAGTAGGGAAAACACGGACCCCTGGACACACCAGAGGTGGGATCAGACAAACACAGACCCCTTGAAACACCAGAGGTAGGGTCAGACAAACACGGACCCCTGGACACGCCAGAGGTGTCAGAGCAATCGATAGTCAAAATCAGTTTGTGTAGAACGGCCGAACAAATTTGTAAGTAATTAGTATGAAATACGTGAGACAGCATAGGACCTAAAGCCAGGTTGTATTTGAAAATTAGATCATTATATCGATCATGGAGTTTACAAAATGCCAACTTTAAACGAGATTGTTGAAACCCCTGTAACTTCAACGTATTTATCAATAGCCCGTCTCGATTTTGTAATTGATGATACTCAAAACATGCTCTTGCGTATCAAATCAGTTGGGAGACTTTAACAATATATGCAGGTTATAATGGGATCTAGAATATGGGAAGCTGACGACGGAGAAGCAGAAATCATCCCGTTTGTCATTAAATTGAGTTGTTAGTTTGCCGTTAACGTCTTTGTTCAAATTAATATCCAAATATGAAGCAGATGGGGAAGACTCGTTGATAAAACGCCGGTGGTGAATGAATTAACTCCCTGGTTTCCTTGTGAGCTGTTGAAGGTTGTTGCAAAGTTTGTCCCATCTTGTAGTAGACTCGTACCTTGGACATCCATGACTAAACAAGTGTAGAATATGTCATCATAGCAATGTTATGGATTATTTAACTACTTCAGTAATGCATTGATATGATTTAATTGACAGGGACAGATACACGATTACACGTTCCTGGTACTACAGCTTTACTATAGTATCGTTCGATGTATATTGCGTAATTTGCAAATTAACAAATAAAAAGAAAACATTGGTAATATTAAAGAAACAGACTTTAAAACAACTGCGATGTTACCGTAAGTTGTTTCCTTGATATAGTCGGTACTTTCGAAATGTTGAAAACACACAACACTGGAAGGTGAAGGTTGCCACAACTTTCCTGGCTTCTGATCACGCTTAATAGCAATAATCCAGAGCTTCCGAAGGGCATCGTCTTTTGGAAAACGATGTCCTCCCCTGTTTGCGCACCCAGGCACACAACAACATGACGAGGGCATACTACAATACTTTAACTGTATGAAATGTTTACGTATTCGTTTGCTTTGCTAATGGAATCTATTCTGAGCTAGGACCCCATCGGTAAAGGCGCCACCTACTTCCGCCGCAAGGGAAACAACTGCAAAAATGAATGCCATTGTAATGTCTAGTTGAGGACATCAGCAACATCAGGTAGAACCTTTGCGAGAAATGTGTCACAAGAATACCAAAACGGATCAATCATATTGCCGTACAAATAACAGACTCTCTTAATATAATGGAACAATGAAAATCATCTGATATATGTATGTTATTGGACTGATTCAAGTTCATGACATCAGATCTTTTTCAATGATAAATCAAAAGTATGATAGGCGTCTTGCCAGGGCTCAATATACTGAAACATGACTCAATATATCAAAACATCATCCAGTACTCGATACATCAAAACATGACCCAGGATTCGATATAACTTTATGACAAACGGGATGATTCCAACTTCTCAATCGTCAACTGCCCATAGTTATGTAGCAATAATCTTTTGCGTATCGAATCAGTTGAGAGATGTAGACACCATATGCAGGTGATAATGGAATATTGCTACATAAATATGGGTTGATGATGGAGAAACTGAAATCGTCCCGTTTGTAATAAAATCGAGTTGTTAGTTTGCCGTTAGTATCTATTTTCAATAAAATATCTCAGTCAGAAGCAGATGTGGAGGGGTTTTTTCGAGTTCACAGGGATATATTGAATCGACATGAATGAAAATTATTATTGTCAATAGATATATTTAAATATTGTGTTGAAGACCACAGCAAAAAAAGTTTCTTTTCAATTAGAAGCTTTTGAATATATTCCGCCTTATTAGAATATGAAAACAGGTCAGCTAACAAAGGAGCTGAATTCGTGCCCATGGAATTCAAAAAGACTACTGTATGACCTGATCACCAAAGACTATAAAAATATTGTCAATTAGAAGCTCCAAGATATTTTTTTTATTTCAACTTAAGAGTAATTTTGCGTGGAATCAGTGGTGTTTAACAAAATATTTTTTTGGATGATTGATCACTAGATGATTATCTCCTTTTTCCATTTTGTTGTTGAAGAAGCAACTGTCTGTTGAAAATTCATACGTTTTGATGTTGTTGATTTGAGAAAAGTGTTGTGATTTCAAATTTCCTAAAAGTTCTTTAGAAGTTTGTAGAATTCACATTTGATTTACACCTCTCGCATATGCTGAGGCACAGTACTTTTGAAATTTCTCCTTCACAACTGCTAATATTTTTGTGAGGTGCAAAGATGGGGCTTGACAGAACATTTACTGGATCCAGTAATGCATCTTTGTTTATAATGAATTTTGTGAAGTTTAGGAATTCAGTATACGTACGGCAACTCATATTCATCCACCCCAATGACTGCGATATCAAATGCACATGTGTCTAAAACTGAAGCATGAATTTTAAGAATTTCATCTTTTGAATGAGTACGATTACCAAATGTGGAATGAACGCCAAGTTTGTTTAAAATACAATTGTAATAATGAGCCTCAGAAACAAAGACAATGTTGTTACAAGCTTTGTCAGCTGAGGACAAAACATATTTCTCATGCCATTGTAACCTATCTAATTCTTTTATCACTTCTGATTTACTAAACACAGAAGGATAGATGGTACATACATTTCTTTGGATCTGTCTTATAGAGAATTTTAATATTGTTCGTATACATGCTTTTAATCCATTTTGACAAGTTATCGAGTTCTTTTTCATATTTAGCCCATCATCTAGCATAGTCAATAAATCATGAATTGTACTAACATATCAAACCATGACTGAGGATTTAATATATCAAAACATGACCCAAAACTCAATATATTCAAATATGATACAGGATGTAATCTATTGAAATATGACTCAGAACTCAGTATACTGAAACATGACCCAGGACTCAATATATTAAACTATGATACAGAATCCAATCTATTGAAATATGACTCAGAACTCAGTATACTGAAACATGACCCAGGACTCAATATATTAAACTATGATACAGAATCCAATCTATTGAAATTTGACTCAGTATACTGAAACATGACCCAGGACTCAATCTATCAAAACATGACCCAGAACTAAATATATTGAAACATGACCCAGACTCATTATAATAAAACATGACACAGGACTCAATATATTGAAACATCCAGGACTCAATGTATCAAACCATAAGACTCATTATTTTGAAACAAGACCCAGGAGTCAATATACTGAAACAAGACCCAGGACTCAATATATCGCATGACCAGGATTCAATATATCACATGACTCAGGACTCAATATATCACATGACCCAGGACTCAATATACCACATGACCAAAAACTCAATATATCACATGACCAAGAACTCAATATGCTAAAACATAACCCAGGATGAAACATGACCAAGGGCTCAATATATCACATGGCCTAGGACTCAATATGCTGAAATATGGCCATGGCAATGCATAACTTGGGATTATACATGGCTTCCTTCGAGATAGTGCTTATAAATCCAGAATATACAAACATACATCACAAGCAGCATCAGAAGCATGCACATCATCCATGAAAGTCTGTTTCATTCAGACAACCCAGTGAAAGGAATACCTGTAAAAACTTAAGCCCATTCAAACTCCTCAGAATTACCAATCACCTGCAACATCCAAAGCATGAGTGGTAGCAGTTATAATGATTCCTAACCCCTACATCTACATGGGGACTGGGAATGCACTTAATCCATAATGCGGACCCAAAACATATACATGTAGGTCACAAGCAGCATAAGAAGAATGACTGGTGATGAATCACTCCAGGACTTGCAAGTTTCTATGAAATAAGCCCTTTCACGATTAAAAAGCGCCCTCTTGCGGCGCATGCGTATAAACGTCACTGAGTGGCAACGCAGACTTCAGAGATTCTAGAAAACTTGAACGTCAACAATCTAAGGTATTTATACATGTATGACTCATTTAATTGTTATGAGGTTTGCTTTATATGTTGTAAGAAAATATGTATTATCACAAGTATGTATACCAAATGTAGGATTGAAGTGTAAACCAAAGGTGACATAATTTTTACCAACATGTAGGGAAGTAATATTTTTTAATGAATATGTTAAGTATCCAATAAGTATCAATATTACATTATATTTTTACACAACCCTAACATCCCAACCAGACCAGGTGGTACAAAGTTTTCATAGCAATTAAAAATGCACAACTGTTATACATATATACATATTTTTTATTTTCCAGTTAAGGAACCTCAAGGGGCAACATGTAAATATATACAAATACTGTACATATACATATACAAATAAAGAAAGAAGAGATTACATAACACATAGTTGCATCCAAATACAGTGCCATATATTGTTCAATATAAATTTTCCAGTCCAGTTATATTTAGAATAGATGGATCTTCAGAACATAGTATGTAAATGAATTTTTGTTCATCATTAGTAAAATATATAATTTTGTGGCAACCAATCAAAGGTTGTAAATTCAACAGCCTTACTAATATGAATCACACCAACTTTTCTGGGTAATTGGAATCTCAAAAGAAATAAAGTGTGAGATGTATACTATTGTATACAGGTCACAAAATCAACTGGACCTTTCACCTGGCTTTGATACTGAAGAAAACACATTTTAAATTTTTGCAAAAAGTTAAGATGGCATTATAATGAAATTTATATTTTGATTAAATTTTAAAGATCTGGCCCCAGGATCATGAAATATCTTAATTTTAAGTCAAAATCTGAATATTGTGATGAAATGATTGAGAAGTCGATCATTCCAAAATAAAATTGCTATTCAATATTGTTTCATTGAATTTCTAGTGTCTACAAATTAAGAGTTTCAGTTCAAAAATAATGAATGTTTTACATGTGATTGAAATTTTGACTTATTGCAATGTTCTCAAAAAGTGATATTGTACTAGCACCTGTATAAAGTATTCAATTTCTACTTTATTGATGTCTTATTCTCTAATTGCTATTATTTCATTCTCAGGAGGCTCATGAGAAACAGAGGGATGAAAATGTGCAGGAGGAATGCCACAAGAGGTTGTCGTTATATATGCATTCCAATTATTGTGATATACCTTCAGATCATGAACCAGATCATGGAAATGAGACTACAAATGTCATGAAAACCAAGGATGCAGGTCAGTTTAAAAAAAAGATGTCACTCGGATTTTGTATTAATAATCAATTTCCTCTATGAAGAATGCATTGGGTTTTTATGTACAAGATTTTAAAAATTCTTGTGCACTATGTTATATATATATATATCAGCCAGTGTTTCAATTTTTTTTTTTAAAAAACACACTTCATAAAAGACTTTTGAGGGTTCTGCAATATGTATTGTGTTGCATCATATTGAAACCCTGTCATAAACAATTGTATCAAGATATATTTACATTATGAGCTATAGAAAATGTCAAAGAAGTGGTGATGATATGAGTTCTATAATTATAATTACAACATACTCACATAGGGTAGCTCAAAAGTAATACAAATTTATGTACATTCACACACACACACACAGATCTTGGCATGAATTTAATCGTGATATTTTCATAGTTAGATTTAATTTATTTACTTATAGGTACTTTGTGCGACCCTGACCCTCTTTCAAAAGAGAATGAAAAACTGCAGGAAGAGTTGCGGGAGACCAAACGTGATCTACAGAGAGAAAGATGGGGAGTTCACAGGATAGCAGACAATGACAGCCTGACAAAGTTCTATACCAGTCTTCCAACCTTTGCAATGTTTCTCTGGCTGTTCAGCTACCTGAAGGATAAGTGTGAAAGGATGACCTATTGGACTGGGGAGAGCCATACGTTGCCAGGGACAGACAGGACAAGAGCGCGTAGGTCCCATCTCCAACCCATAGATCAGCTTCTTGCTGTCCTTATGAGAAACCGTTTGGGTCTTTTTGTCCAGGACATTGCAGAGCGGTTTTGTATAGCTCCTAGCACATTCTCGAAATATTACACCACCTGGCTATGTCTTCTTCATAAAGAACTGAAATTCCTTAATCCATTTCCAGCCAAAGATGTTGTTCAGCGCACAATGCCCTCTCAATTTAAAAAATTTCCTAATACACGTATCATTATAGACTGCACTGAAATATTTATTCAAAAATCATCCAGTTTAACAAATCAGTCATTAACATTTTCAAATTACAAGAATCATAATACAGCTAAATTTTTGGTTGGCATCACTCCATCTGGTATTATATCATTTGTTTCTGAGGGGTGGGGTGGAAAAGTCTCTGACCGACAAATCACAGAAGAGTCAGGCCTATTGGACCTTTTAGAACCAGGTGATAGCGTTATGGCAGATAAGGGTTTCACGATAACAGATTTGCTTAAACAGAGAGGATGCTATCTTAATATCCCCCCTTTTTTACGTAATGACCATCAATTTACTGTGGAAGATGTATATAATACTCAGGAAATTGCACAGCTCCGTATACATGTAGAGCGCAGTATAGGCCGAGTAAAAAACTTTCATATTTTTGATGGTGTTTTGCCATTGTCAATGATACCACTTGTCAGTAAGTTATTTCAAGTATGCTGTTGGCTCTCGAATCTTGATGTACCCCTTGTGGAAGATAAGTAAAATTCCCCTTGTGGTATACATGTAATACAGTAAAACCTGATCAGGTAAACGGATAAGGTACACTTAAGTTTGATTACAATAAATTGTTTTTCGCTGACCCTGGAAGTTTGCTATAACCATGATTTACTGTACATGACAAGTATTTACCTTCAAATAGTGACCCTAAGCTTTACTCGGTTGTATACTGGCTTTAACAATTTTATCCATGAATTTAATGTGATTACATTGGGCATTATAAACAGAATACCTTAAGGTTGCTCACTACACTAAAGCTTATACTCTGTATGACACCATGTCACAAGACGGCGATTTAAATGTTTTGTGACATTATTTGTATCGATCGATTCGTTTGTCTATCATTGTAGCTCAGTGGTTAAAGCATTGGGCTGGTGAACAGCATATCTCAAGTTCAAATTCCCCAGAATTTCTTGTTTAAATGTGTTGAAATATTTTTTTTTAAAATCATGTTTTTATCCAAATTTGCCTTTTTGGCATATATACTTATTGTAAGTCATCATATCTTCATATCTTTTATAATTAAATCAATTCGTGCTAATTTGAGAAACTATTTCTGGGTGTAGTGAGCCACCTTAATGGTCAAACAAAGTCTGGTTGTCTGACAATATATCGTTTTTCCATTTTATAGCTTTCAGAAAAGCCAAAAAGAGTATTTTGCATAACAAAAATGTTTCAGACAAGTCTTTTTCATTTATAAGCAATATGATATACCATTATCTGTGACCATGATTCATGTACACTCACATGATACCTATTGCATTCAATTTCATAATACTTGTTTTATGAATACTGGATACTCTGTGAAATGGAAATTAATTTTGATCATAATACACTGGGAATATGAATTTCATATAAAATTGAACAAGTTTTGGCATCATTGAAGCCACAAATTCTGGATCAAATAGAACCCTATCAACACATATATTGTTGGATTTTGCCGCAGTCCAAACAACAAAATCGCACCATGGGGCACTCATCAAGGCCATTTCTCCCTGTACTGGGCATAATACTTGTGGGATGACTTAACTTTGGTCCTTCACTAGTATTTTCAAGACAAAAGCTCTTGTCTTCCATTGCAAGGATATCTGGTATTTCCATGGCATTTACCAAAGTACCCTTTATGAAGTATGGGCATTTTATTTCAAGCACGCCTGTGCTGTTCTCTTCTGTTACCCTCCCGTCACTGGATGCACCTAGAAAAGTATGGGTACTGCAGAGCATCAATCCAGTAGGGTCGATTCTAAAGCTGTCCCCCAGTACTTGTTTCATCATAGAGTACTTCACTCGGGCTGTGTCCTCGTGATCTATCCCCCACTGTACAGATGCTGGCATGTTTGTGTACCTAATTCAAAAATATCAGAACATCAAGAATTAACTTATACTTAAGGTAGCTCCACCCTCATGTTACTTATACAAAAATATTATAAATAAATATTAATTGAAAGTGGAAAACTGTATCCATTTCCACTTGATATGGCTTGATTTAATTGGTAACCAAAGAAAATGTGTATGTTGTCGCCTTCGTAGATGTCAGACAGTATAAGTCAAAATCAGAAAATCACACATTTTTGTAAAGCAGAATAATCAAAAAATTTCATTAGAAATAATTGATTAGACTCTATGAAAAATATAAATTTTATCACTATCAATAAATAACCAATTTTTTTTATATTATCCAGTGAATAAAATTCCTCTGAAAGTTATATTCCCATCAAGTGCAAAGTAATTTAATAAAAATTATTGCAAAAACATATGATATCACATCTGGGATCAATCTACCATAAGAAGTTAGGTGGTTGTGTCTGGTAATATAACTTGTATATACTGATGCATATGTTTTTAATTTGTATTATGTTTAAGTAGAAAAGGTGATCTTGTTTACTGAATTTTTAAAAACAGAATTTAAGATGCAATCTTGTAAATGTTACATGCATGCATGCACATATGATATCTTTGTTCAACATACCTTTCAAGGTTTGATCCCTCGACTATCTGTCTAATTAGAGAATTGGAGTTGTTACCAGCAGATAATACATCCCCAAATAAGGAGCTAGTTATCCTTCCAATGTGTAACTGCTTCCACATTTCACACTTTCTCTGCTCCTGTGTATACTTCTCTATGAACATCACTAGATCCATGTCAATGGAAGGTGGGGGCACTGGGAAAAAAATGTGTTGATATATGAACCTGTTTTATATTACTATGTGGTGGGTCATATGTTACATTAAGCAGTTCCTTTTTATTGTACATTCATTAAACTTGGTAGGAAGGAAATTTATTGCAGGTGGTAAATGGTCATGTAGAACTTTCAATATCAATTTGTTCTGTGTTTGATACTCACAGTTGCCAACAGTAAAAAGCATTTCTTCCATTTTCATGATGTAGGGGTCCTTGGTTGTCACAATTTCTTCTTCATGTGATGCCATAGGGACAGGGTCTGGGATATTCCAAATATGCACCATCCCTGAAACAAACATATATTTAAAATATATTTAATATATATACATGTTGATTATAGGATCCAATCAAATTCAAATCTTATGATTCATTATTAAATTGTTTTGTTTTTTTTAGTCAAGTTTGTTATTACTGGTGTATTATTTATAATTGTTATGTCTATGATACAGTATATTTTAAGTCATCTAGATCTCAATTAGATATTTTTGCAACATATACAAGTATGATTGCTTTTTATTTTGTCAAATGTATTGTTCAATTTTATACACTTGTTATAATTATGTTTATCTCAAGATAAAGAGATCATATTACTGTTTACATAGTGTTAATTTCCTTAAATAAAGAAGTCCAGTCTGAGCTGTCATCAATTGCCAGATGCTTTATCTTACCTGTTTTGGGAAAAATTTCCTTAAGTTTCTGTAGGTGTTGCAATGTACGGTCAAGGTCAGGTATCCTATCCATAGAATGTCTGGGGTCAAAGGTTGTCTGTGGATGAGGAGCAGGCTCAGTCATTGGATCATTTGTTGAGTCTGTTGAAGGTTTTCTATGTGCAAGTGCAGACATAGGTTGTGGTTTTGCATTGGCTCGTGGTGCTTTCCAATGACACAGGACTGATGTGCAACTCGGTGGTTCCTCATCACCATCTTTCATATTGCTTAATGCAAATAGCAATGCTCCAATATGACTGCAGGCCTGTGCCAAGCTAGAATTAAATTCAAATATACACATAAACTTACAGTATGGGTTAGACTCTACTGTGACTTTCAAAAGCAAAAAAAAATTAATAATAATAAATTAAAAGAAAAATTGATTATTGAATGTCATAATGTCAATTCCTTATGGATATTAACAGAGACATTCCTTTTTAGTTTCTTAAAATCTGAAATAATAGGAGAAAAAAATGAAACTGATGAATATCCCTACTAACAATCCAGGGTACAAATCAGAAGGAAAATGTAAGTATTTTTCCCCACTAATTTTCTGTATTGCTTTCCCTAATAGACTCACCCTATGGGACATTGACAATATGTAGAATCTATGGAGATTGGTGTTGCATGTCCTCTTTTTGTCGCGCAAATGTAGACATTATACTCCTGCTTTTTCATGGAGGCATAACATCTTGCTCTTACATACACTGTAGAATCATCTACCTGTAAAAGAAGATATATAATTAAATCACATGTGTTTTGATACTTTTTCTTGATTTGAAATATTTTGCTAATGATTGACATGCTCCAATTGTGGTGAATTACAATATTAAAAAAAATTGGGAAATTACTAGTAGAGGTGGTTTTCATTTTACATGCTGCAGACATATCAAAGGGGGAAAGGGGGGGGGGGGATACTCCCCTTTTTTCAATTACATTGTATTCATTTTCAATTCAAAGTCTGTACTTCTTACATGTATATACATATGTAACCTATATCTTTCACCCCCCCCCCCCTTTTTAAATTTTTTATTGTAAATGATTCCCAGGCAGTGAAGATATTGAACAGTGGTCAATCTCATAACTCCTATAAGAAGTTCAAATCCGACTGACCCACCCCTTTTTAAAAGGTGTGCCTTTATGTACAGCACATGCTTTATAAACAATGATATCATTAGTCTTAAACTTAATTGAGTATGCTGTTTTGCATTTTCAAAATATATAGTGCTTAATAAAGTCAATATAATAAAGTGATGGACAATATGGTATACCTGTGCACTGGACACTTCTCTCACATCACCAGCATCGTAGTGCTTCACAGCTCTGTCCATCCCTTTAAAATTGTTTATATTGTTGCCGGATTCTGTTCTCCTTGAAATCATGAATTCGTAAATAGTAGAAAACGATATTTTGAGACCCATGGGTAGTGATTTTTGGTAAGAGACCGAATTAAAGGGAGGGAGATTTTCCTTTGCTTCAGGAAATATGGTTTCATTTTGTGATCGAAAAACGACTGGTGTGAGGGAAGAGACGGGAACTTGTGCATCGAGAATTTCACGTATAAGTTCGTCTTTTCCTTTCTTCGTTATATTTATTGACAAATCTTTTGCCAACTCTTTGAGTGCTCCAACTCTCAACTTCTTCAAATGTCCGCGCGTCGCCATCTTTATGTAACTAACGTAAATGTAAACAGATGCCGTTGCCACTCGACGTGTCGAGTGCGCATGTGCGGAAATTATCGTGAAAGGGTCTATAGGGACAGTTCTTAGCAAACTGAACCCACTCCATTAATTCAAGACTTGTAAAATATGAACAACTAGATTATATTTAAAAAGTTTATTTCATTCAGAACAAGACTAAAATTATTATGGCCATGTTGATATGTATCTATATCATTATAACATATCTGTACCTGTAGTTCACTAGTATGATTTTGCAATTAATAAACAAAGTAACAGTCATACAAATTCTGGATATTAATCATAACTGATATTACATTGTAAGTCCATGTACATTGCTGTACTGTAAATTCATAAATATATAGTCATTTTGCGATATTAAGTACTCACGTAAAATATGGAATCTACAGTACATTGTATTACAACATTTACAGTCCTTCTTTTCTTATTTCATATTAAAAAATCATTCAAATTGAATAAGTAAATAATTTAGGATTTAGAAGTATGAGGTTTCAGTCGCTTATGTGTCTTGTCCACAAGGAGTAACTAATCCGTTTGGCAGTTATCCTGAAACAAAAACAGAGTTCATGTAAATGTGATGCATATTTACTGCAAAAGTTTGTTATCCGAATGTCATAATTACATTCAATTTATATTCTTTCGAAATTCACACATATCACAATTAAAAAATTACGTTACATTATATTCGTATGAGATTAGTAGGTGTAGCATACAATGGTGAATTGTGGTATTTCATATTTAGACTTTTGATTTCCATTGACTCGGATGAGAATTATCAGTATCCTACAGATGAAACCAAAGGGGACTAGAGGTTATTTCCTGTACATTTATTTGATTGTCAGTGTGTTCCATTTTGTTTTTCTTACTATTTTTCTTAATACTTATTGCTATGTAATTTCCAAATAAACAGCAAAAGTCAAGGTCGGATCCATATTAAGTGATAATGAATTTCGAAAATAAATCAACCATTTTTTCAAGGACATCTACTAGTGAAAATTTCAAGACTATTTTTCCATGGCAGATATTGTCTTGAAACTATGTTCAGGATAGTGATCCTGCATTGCATTATTGAATCATGATATTTACTGATGTTAGTTGAAACTGGCATTATCTCATACATCATTCTCCACGGATTTTCATATTTGGTATAATAATTAACTTATCTACAAAATGTACATGCATTTTCTGATTATTCAAACAATACGTCAGTTTTGAGATAAGAGCTCTCCTGTGAAGGAGGTCCATTTAGTAGAACTTTGAGTGCCTAAGTGGGACAGAGCTCGAGTGGACCTATAGTCAGTGAGGAAGACAATAAAATGTATTAAAACCGGTTTCTTTTTAAATATGTAAATGTAGGAAATACAAAATACTATTGAAAAAAATGTTTTACTAAAGTAGAGACATAAAACAATGTCATATTTGAAAGTAACATCCTGGATATGATAACTATGACCAACGAAATTACGAGATATAATAAGAATTTCATGTATTTAATTACTCCCTGAATACTTCTCACTAACTTAGTCTGTGTATCAATTGAGTTCAGGTGATGAAACAGCGTATGAGAAAAATACTAAGTACATATACTTATGCAGTGATGAATATTTGTTCCACTCCCGCATCTGAACAAGTTGTTTTGCGCCTTACTATGTACGAGAGTTCTTCAAAGGGAAATAACTCAAATGTATCTCGAAACTGGCGTATTGCAAGTTAAATTTCATGTATTTTCTAAGGCTGGGCTTTTAGAAATAGTTGTTAACTTGATGTACAATAATCTTGCTAATGATTGAATAGTAAATATGTACACTAGATGAAACATTAAAAAAATTAGCAATTCATCAAACTGCCTCCTTTCAAATTACACATATTTCCAGAAAGTTGTTTAAGTAGTAAGGTCCCTAATTATCACTTGCCTAGAATACGTGTTGTCAAAAAAGAGTGTGTATATCCCAGTCTGTTTGGCCGTCAGTTCTCCACGAACAGCCTGTTTATGCGAGTCACATTTGCATGATGGCACCAAATGATGTGTCATAGCTGGGTCAGGTCTCTCAAACTCCATGTATGTAACACTGAATACCACATCCTATCACCAAAACAAGCAGTAGAGTCAACTGTCTACTGTAGGAATATAAGCCATGCATACAGGGATCATATACTAAAGATACTTCTACTTTCACTTTTATCACGGCATCATTCAAAAGAATGACTTTGATAAAAATCCGGTATTCACAGGTACAACTCCATGTACCATAATTAACCTCCATGCATTGAAAGTTTACATTGTTTTCAGAGCCGATTACTTTAAAATAAATATACCTACATATACATGTGCATTAAAGCAACTTTTGAATGATGTACACATATCTGTTTTTTTTTTTTTTTTTCAAAGCTATCGCAAACTACATTATAACAAATTAAATCACTCTAAAACACTCAAATGAACACTGAAGATTCCTAATTATATGCAGAGAGGCGTCTATCGCGAAATAAAATTACTTCCTTTTAATTTTCTGTTGCTAAAATACATGAAAGAATTCTTGATCAAAATACAACACATGAATTCATGTTCACGCACTTTGACATGTATGAATCATGTTGTGTAAAATAAGGAATCTACACTACATGAAACAAACCTTGGGATGAGATGTAAATTCCCAACACAGCACTGTATTTTGTTTATCAATGACCACTGGGACGGCATAACTCTTCCCAGCCTTGATCCAAAATTCACAAGAGTTATTTACTTCCCCTTTCTCTAATTCCTCAGCATTAATTGTGATGCCAGTCGTCACACTAAAGCATTTTAAAAAACAAGAAAGTAGCCATTTATCATTTTACTTTTTGAAATGCACATGCATGTATTACTGGTAATCTCTTGAAAAGAAATTGATAACTTGCATTATGTACAATACATCTTTTACAATTCTCATCAAAATCCTAAAAACCATGATAAGTAAACGCAATAATTCAAGGGAATATTTAATTATAAAAATCAAAATACATTTGTGAAATTTAGTGCCCCTGTTTTGCTGTAAAATTCTTATCTTTGATATTGTAGCATGGAAAAATAACTACATGCAAAAGAGCAAAGTCAACGTAAATAAGTTTGAAAGAAAAAGAAACCATGCAGGTTAAATAGTATACAAATGAATGTTTACATGCAGTAAATAAAGGATTCATTAACATCAATGAATAGTATTCATATCATAAAGTGTACACACAGAGTATGACTGCAATGACTGTCTATTTTATGATGTATATTTCATATAACGTTGTCAGGCCTGATTTATGAAATTGTAAAACCCATCTAGGGGGTCAAAATGCATCATCATACCTATGTGATATATGTTGTTATATATATATTTTTCTACTTATACCCCACACTGGTTGTTTATATATATATATATATATATATATATATATATATATATATAATATATATATTATATATATATATATATATATATATATATATATATAAAACATCATCACTTTAAAATAATTTAAATGACATTTTTTCCAATTACAACGTTGTCCTATTTTTACTGCCTTTATCAAGTAACAAACAGAGGCTTATTTGACAAGATCATATCAACTAAGGCACATTACATATATTTTATTTATTCTGAGTGTTGCCTACTTGGGGTCTGGATCCCGATACTGGAATTCCTCTGATGAAGCACTCTGTGATCTGGCGATCTCCTCGTTACTCACCAAGTGAAATATCTCGTCCTTAGACAACCCCTCATTTCCATCCCTTAAAACATCAGTGCATACATCAGTACAGTCTGGTCCTCTTAAAATCACATGCAATGTCTATAGTAATGATTCTTCATGTGCATGTCTGAAATCTACGTGTTTCACGTTTGAAATGCAGCAGACGTGAAATTCTCTCAAAGGAAAATAGTATGCATTCTCTGAATCAGTTGATGTGGTATGAGAAAAATGATGAAACAGACGGCAACTTGAATACATATTTCACATCCCCATCAATCCAAGAATCATAGCCCAAGTACACAATCTGCAGAATGCACTACTGTATACAGGGAGATATTTACCCATTTTATTTTTGCTCTTGTAAGTGGGCAAATTTAGACTGGGCAAAATTGTTCTCTCTTTTTAAACACAATTGTGTCTGGGCAAATTTAAAACAAGGTGAAACCATTTGCAAAGGGCAAGAAGGGCAAAGAAACATGGGGCAAAAATTAACCCTGTATACAATATAAAGAAACTACAACCACTGAATAATACCATCTTTGTTATCTGTTGTTCTTACCCCACACTTCCTTTTTTCACCCGTTTGATCTCGTCTGTTTCATTTTGTCCAACTACAGAAATTGAAATATTGGCTGCCACTTGACCTGGTATCACGACCTCGTCTGGTTCAGGTCTATCGACATCGCTCGTCTGTCTCTCCGGTGCAGCTGTTGCTCCTGGGCTTTGCTCTCCAGAAGCTTTGCATGGGGTTGAGGTATTTTGGGGAGGAATGTCGAAAACTGATGGGGGTGATTCATTCATTAAAACTACAATTTCATTATTGCTGCAAGTCTCAGTTTTACACCCAGTATCCTCTTGACCTGCAATACAATAACAAAGTCAGCAATTTACACCAACAGATTATGCAATTCCTGCATTTTGCTTGATATTTATGTCATATTTCGTTTAGTTTTGCTTCTTTGTTATATAAAATACAGCATGAAAAGTTTTAAGCTTGATGCCAAGTTTTTGTGTCATTCTATTATGACATTACAATAGAAACCTTCCCATTTTTATAATGCTCATTTAGCTGCCTCAAAATCAGTGAATTAGCCAATCAAAACACATCTAGTGCAACAGTTCGGTAATCTGCTGATTGTTGGTGTCCAAATAAATACAGCCTGACCAAACAAATACATTGTATGATGTATTGCATTCTATAATATTTACATCATCAATGTTTTTGCCTTTGATATCTTTATGTTTGCCATTTTCTCATGAATGCATTGCAGTTGTGAACAAAATGCAAATGTATCTTGATAATATAGAACTTTTTTTTTTAAAGCTGAGAATCCTAACAGAAATTACATTAGAATGTCAATATAAACAAGATGTGTTTGTGAAACACAAATGCCCCCGATAATGGCCAATTCCGAAGATGGCCAAG
Organism: Ostrea edulis; assembly: GCF_947568905.1. Taxonomy (NCBI): domain Eukaryota; kingdom Metazoa; phylum Mollusca; class Bivalvia; order Ostreida; family Ostreidae; genus Ostrea; species Ostrea edulis. The sequence continues at coordinate 69,100,616 of NC_079164.1, forward strand.
GTCACAAGGACAAATATCTTGGTACCAGTAGAAAGATCTTGTCACAAGAAATGCTCATGTACAATATGAAAGCTCTAATTTTTACCATTTAGAAGTTATGACCAATGTAAAAAAAAAATTAAAAGTAGGTCAAATGTCAAGGTCAAAAGGTTTAGTACCAACGGAAAGGTTTTGTCACACGGAACACTCATGTGAAATATCAAAGCTCTATCTCTTACTGTTCTAAAGTTATTAGCAAGGTTATAGTTTTCAAAAAGTAGGTCAAACTCCAAGGTCAAGGTCAGAGGGTAAAAAATGTTGGTACCCACGGAAAGGGCTTGTCACAAGGAATACTCATGTGAAATATCAAAGCTCTATCACTTACTGTTCAAAAGTTATTAGCAAGGTTAAAGTTTAAGACTGAATGACGGAATGACAGAACGACGGAATGACAGACAGGACAAAAACAATATGCCCCCTCCCCCGATCTTCGATCTCGGGGGCATAAAAATAGATTTCATGCATGAGAGTTTGAACTGCAACACTATATGCTGGCTGGCATACTTTTCATGAAGTACTAGTCTAACGTGCTTCATGAAGTATGCCAGCAGAAATTTATTTCTCATTTGAAGGCACATTAGGTAACTACCAGACACAGCTGCAGTGTTAAGGACTTGAGCAGACGTCTGATCCTCCTCGCTTGAGTCCTCTGCACCGTCATCCTCCTGTAGTCTGCTAATCATGGAGGAACTGAGGTCATCAGATTGTACATACTTCTGGTAACAATGGTTACAGGCACGGGATTTCTTACTGGAAATAGATGACAGCATGAATATTTCAATACCATATACTCTGAAATATCACTTAAGTTTTCTGCATTTACATGTAGTTGTTAATAATTGATTATATTAGTACATTCTACAAGCAATGCATTGACGTAAGCCTTATGCTAAAGCATTTCTTTGTGTAGGCCAGTTCTGAGATTGAGTGAATGTTGTCAGGCATTACTCTCAACATGGTGTTGATCATATTCTATTCATATCTGTACATTCACATTCCTCCTTGTTATGTCGGTAACAAACTACGCAGTTTCACTGTATTGCACTTCTCTAATAGGATCTGTGACATGCAGGTGACCCTTCAATTTTACATTAAAGTGTATATATACTCTAGAAAGAAGAGTGTCACAAATGTAAATATAAGGAACACAGGTCTAGATTGTTTATATTTACATGGGAGATATAAAACAATAGAAGCATGGGAAAATTTCTGCCGATTATATGATTTACCCTTCCATTATTTTTATATCTCCCTAATACAATAAACCTATACCTAAATGTATATTCCTTAAGGAGGTATGCTACACCAGAGAAATTTGATGTAGATGAAAAGTGGAGGATATGTACAACAATATTTCGAAGTTGAAAATTTTGAAGTTTACTTTATTTTGTCAAAAAATACAGTTTTAGTAAAAGGTAATCTGAAAAAAAATTAAAACCCCTGCTGGACTCGAACCTGCGACCTACAGTTCAGCAGTCGGTATTCAAACCTACTGAGCTACTCGGCTAGGTATTTAAATGGAAAAGGAAAAGACAAATATTGCTGATATCGATTTTTTCATCCATGTTTTTAAAGGAAGTCAGCCATTATGACGATGTAGAGTACTACCTTAAGTATATTATATTTTCATGCAATAGTCAATGTAAGTGAATCTTTAACAATATCAAAGTGAAAGTAAAAGACTAGAATTAGTTTGTAATTATAGGTTATAGACTTTGTATGGGAAAATATGACGACTGAGTTTTTTGGTAGCGAGGTCCGTCCGCGACAAAAAACGAGGTCGTCATATTTTCCCAAACAAAGTCTATAACCTTTTTATTATATACTTTCAATTTCATTTAGAAACTAACAATAATTTTAATTTTAACAATTTCTTTATTGGTTTAAATGAGTAAAAGATGAAAAACACGAAAAATTTGAAAATTAACGGTGTAGAAATTTGATTGTGATGTAATGTTTGCGGGCCAGAATGTTTCCGGATATATATCGTGTGATATCTTCCCGTAAACATTTAAAGCAAAAAGAAGAGATAAAATTGAAAGTATATAATAATGCCAGATACATGTAGTTGCAGCTGGATCATGAATCAAAAGCATAGGCAAATTGAGATGTAAAGCAAACAATTAATAAAGTTCCCATAAGCCAAGGAAGTAATTGTACGTAATATTTTTACCCATCATGCCTAGTAGGAATAAGAGAAAAGTAATTGCAAAAATTTTAAACTGTTAAAATATTTAACATCCCACTTCATCCTTTTGAAGGATCATGGGTTACTATTTCTCATCAATATTTTACAATGTGTAATGTTCTACGAGTATCAGGCCATTTCGAGATGATTTATGAATAGTCTTTTGACAGACTCATCAAATTATCATCATAAATCAAACACAGCAAAAGAAACTGTCTATGAAGCATATAATGCAGGAAATTGTACTAACTTGTTAAACTCAAGAACACCTATAAATCTGAAATGAGGAGAGGATTGAAGCTAAAATAGTCGTATGAAGTGTAAATTCATGTTCCTCATTACTCACACAATTCATTAGTCTGTATAATTATGAAACTTAAAGCCTACCTGCTGTGGGTGGAGTCAACATAATTGTTGCTGCAGTTGTGACAGAATACTTGACCACACAACCGGCAATGGTGCTGGAATGAAAACAACTTTCACTGAAAAGTGGGATGAAGGATAGATGCAGGGACCATCTCAAAACATACAGTATACTACTGCATACTGTGGAATCATTAGAATTCGTGGTGGCTCAATTTTCACGGAATTCGTAGGTACCCCTCACCCACGAATTTACATCCTCAACGAATAAAGACAACTAGTATACAAGAATCTTACAATTATATAAATCCACGAAATTACGTCCCCACGAACCCGTAAAAATTCAAAAATCCACGAAAATTGGCCCCCACGAATTTAAATGATTCTACAGTATTGGAAAATGTTTGCTTCCGTTATTTTTGTCCTTACACCTTGGAAAAATGATTTTGTCCAGATTTAAATTCAACCAAAATTGTTTCTTGCTACTTTAAAGTATTGAAGGAATTTATATTCACCCAGTGTTGAATTTTCGCATTTAGGATAAGAGAAAAATATAACCTTGTATACAGGACATGTAAATACATGGGGGAATTAATGCATCAGATTGTGAATGATACATGTGCCTGCACAAATCACACATACTGGTTTTATCTAGATTCTATCAAGACAGTTTCACCTCAAAAATCAAGAATTTTAACCAGATTAAAAACAAAGCAGTTCTGCAACAATTTGAAGTAGAATCCAAAACATGCAATCCATTTCTTAATCAGTTGAAGCTCACAAACCAAAAGTTCTGGAGGAATGAGTACATGCACTTACTGTATGCTGATCATGATAACATTAAAAACCAACTCTGACAATACACAAACAGGTACCAGTGTAGTCCACTGAACTACATGCTTTTTTTTTCTATGGCTGCAATTTTGTGGTTTGTGTCAAAATTAGGTGCAAATTATGATTTTTGCAGAATATATATATTTACAAAGAGTTTTGTGGTTGAAGGTAATTTACAAAATATGCATTAAAAAGTCATCCTAACTCTCTCAATATACTGTAGGTGCCCTTATGTAGGAATATGGCACTACATGTGTTCTAAAACATTTAAAAGTTTGTTTTATGTCAATTGTGATTTAATTGTAGGAACAAAAGATTAAAAGGAATAAAAAATACCACAACATGCACCTTTCTAACCATAAATGTGAATTCTGCTTTGCAGCCCATGCAGTTGGTAACTGTTTTCTCATCAATCCATTTCGCAGATGACTGCATTTTCTGTTCGTATGTTAAACGATCAGTCTGCTGCCAAAGTGTGTCCTTCTCCCTGTATCAAAAAATAAATTGGTAATTCTAGATTCACCGTTCACAAACTCGAAAGATTTCTTTTTGTTTAGTCATTCTGAAATGGCGAGAAATAACAAGATCAAAATAGGATTGCAAATCACATAAGAAATTTCATTTATGGCTGATTGACTTGCTTGACATTAAAAACTAAGGAACTTGCACTGTAAGTAGAAATATATTACTATCAACAACATTTAGTGTTGCCCATCATACACTGACAAAGCACCTGATACACAATATTCAGGAAATTGGTCCGTAGTTTCTATAAGAACGTCTTGTCAAATTTTGGTGCTGAATTTGTGTAATACATGATTCAACAAGGACCTCCTATATTTTTCTGGTAAAAATTAATTTAAAATCAACAAGTGTCTGTGTCTAATACCAAATATATAAATATGTTCTTTAGCTTATTGCCATTTTTATTAGATGAATACTGAAATCTATAAACTATGATAAGGTGGGAAATCAATTATGCACTGCAGTTGATAATGGTCAGCCTGTCAATAAATACTATTTGACCACATGATTTATGACATATTGTTTAAACAAACATGGAATTCATAGAATCCCTTTAAGGCCAACATTGACAAGGTGTAAATGTCTGCAAATCAGACTGATTGTAGATCAAGACTTCATGACACATCATTTCTCTTTGTTGGTTATGCTAACATATCATGGAAGAAATTGAACTTAATTTGCATTAATTTATTTTGAAATATACTTACTTTGTAAGTTGAACAATTTTCTTTTTCAGCTGTTTCATATCACTTTTCAGTTGTGAAATTTCCTTGTCCTTGCCCTCCTCTATAGATTTCAGTTCCTTGCTCTTGTCTTCATCCCGTGCCTTCAGAAAACATATCATACATGTATAAAGAATTTTGTCAGATCTGCCCAAAATTTAAAGGCCCATCTCTATCTGCTCCAACACTCGTGAGGTTTCAGAATTTTTTATTGAAAACTGTCACACAATATTCCAGCATTAAATTCACTTTTAACATTAAACAGCAGATGATGACAAAAATGACTTCTGGTAAGCTTAACATGCATGTGTGTGTAATCAGAGTGCAAAATTTGGATACTGTTGAATATTTACATTCACTGAATCTTTTCTCATATATTTCACTGAATCTTTTCTCATATATTTCTTTTGAAATTGACATTGCTTTCATCATGCAGTAAATACATGTTTGTTGCAAACTAAATCATCCAGTTTTCTAGTTCCACCTGTCTGCAAAATCATTACCAAATATGGAGTGTCATCAAGGTCAAAGGGTGCATTGACTGTTCCATTTAACGTAACAAATTGGTCAACCATATGATATTTTAGATCTTAATTCTAGTTTATATTTTTGAATAATACATAAAAATATAAATGTAAACAATAAAATGTCTTTCTTTGTTGTTTCATCAGGTGATGAAGGTAGCATTCATTGCACACAAAATTGCATATTAAGTGGGTTATGCATTTTTTCTGCAAATGCTAGCTACCTTCATCATCCGATGAAACAGGGTGATAAAACAACAAAGAAAGCATTTTATTGTTTATAATAAGTAAAAACTGTATCAGTACAGTACTGTTATTTATAAAGCTATACCCTCACCTTGAACTGTACACATAAATTCTCTTTTAATTCCAATTCTTTTGTTTTCTGGAAAAAAAAGAAATGGAATACATATATTGCTATTAAACTTGAGTATTCCATAGTTCATGTAAATTACACATGTGTGACAAATTCAATTCATTCATATTATGCTTATTTCACTTTTAATAGTATAAGGAAATAATCAAGCATTATGCCCCAGTGCATTTGATATGGACAAATTTTTAACACAATTTTACCTGTGTTAAATCCTCTGTAAGAGTTTCTTTCTCTTTTTCCAACACCAGTATTCGAGAGCTCATCTCTTCAAGCTATATATAAGAAACACATTTGTATTGTATATCCACACTGTTTTCAATTAATGTTGCCTTACTGGCAACCTTGCTGGCAAAATCAAAATTGATTTACGTTAATGAAGTTGCCAGTTGGCAATATGCACATCCCAATATCAGCAATGAAGGCAACAGCAGCAACACACGCACCAGTATTGATGGTTTTCATGGAAGAGCCCATAGTTTAATATTTCAATCTGACAACATGATTAAATGGAACTACATATTATTTGTAAGACATGTGCTTCATCTGTTTTCCATCAGACATTAAATGTCCAATTGTTTGGCACTTTTTGGATTTCAATTTCCTTCCTCAAATTAAAGCATTTTCAATTAACAACTGTACCTGCTATTTTGATATATTTTTATAACATATAAAGCAGTTAAAATAGATCCAAAACTAAACATATGAAATTTGTAACTTCAAAATATAAGAACTCTGGCATACTTAGTATATGCTATCACTACAATATGGCATTTTATCAAAAAATTCTATTTTTACATTTTCAAGATATCATATGATGGTGTAGACTGATATAAAATAAACTTTTTCTGCCACATTATCATTTTACATTATTTAATAAGACAAGAGTGAGTTTGCAAACAAACAATTCATTATGTATTTCATATATCTTCAAAATGAAATTACACAAAAGAAATTTGTATGAAATAAAAAACAATAATCCTAGAAATGTTGGTATATATTCTGATCATGATTTTACGATCATTCTTAGACCAACTACTGGGTAGATTGAAATTATAATTACAGCAATTCTCATTCTGTTTTATAGAGAATCAATGTAGTAAAAATCATCACGTTTCTGTAATGGTTGGTCACAAAACTGTGGGGAGAAACCATGAGGATTTCTGTAGTTCCTAGTTTTTATTTCATCTAAACTGGACCAGAAATGACTTAATTTTTATTTAGAAAAATGGTTTTGAACGAAATTTGTATAATAAAATATTTTATTTGCAAACCAGCACTTGTCTCACCATTGTATATGCCTGGCATATTTGAAATTTATTTTCTGCCTAGTCAGTACAGGGATCAAATTATTAATTTAAAGTATGCATTCTTTTTCAATAGTTCATGTAGTTTGTAATATATTTTCCAACTCATTTATCTATTTTTATTTGAATTCATACCAAATGTAAAAATCATAAATAATTTGAATAATCTGCTTTAAATAATCATTCCAGTAATGAGTTAATAGTGATTAATTATGTTGTTTACATCTCATCAGCTGTACCCTAGAAATGATGACAACTTAATATAGGTGTTAATGGGTAGCTACAGCAGTAAGGACTTTATTATTCATGAAAAAGGAGACAGGTACTTTATCAATACATACACAGTATCTTGTAACGTGATTTCCAATCAATTGACTATGTAAGCCAGACAACTCGGATTGAGATGATGCTTCTTAGAACATAAAAGTTATTTAGTGTAACAGGGCCCCTCCCGGGCAGTCTGCATTCTAAATCAGTCATTTAAGAAATAAATTTTATATTTCTATTTTACATTCTATTTTCATGACGTTATGAATTGTGACACTTTATGCCTGCATACTTCACGAAGAGCGTTAGCACGCCATGAAAAGTACACTGACGTGAAGCATTGTTCTTCATACCCTCATGCATTTTCAAAAGTGATATTTATTTCTTATATAATTGTATATTTACATTCTATTTTCATTTCTGTTGGAGAATTCCCAGTCGTTAAAAGAGACATATACTATATTCATCAAGATTCATACGCACATCATTCACATTCATGAGGAAATGGCTACCATTTCAATTGGTAAAGAGTGTTATCAGGCAAAAACATTGGAAATGTACATACAAAATATAAAAAAATTGTCGTTTTTTCAGCGATAAGGAAACCTTTGTCTTAAACAAGAGCTGACATTCTGTGTACCTGTTTGTTGCTGTCCGTACTTTCCATCTCCCGTTCTCTTTTCATGGATGAAAGTTCATCCTCTAATGCCTGTATCTGCGTTGCTTTTTCCTGAAGTTTTTCCTCATTATTTTTCAGATCATTCTCTTTGGAAGCATAGCTCTGATACAAAGCAAACATTTCACTTACTATACAAAAAAGATACCTTTTAAAATGTCAAATTCAATGTACTAAAAATCACTGCATGCAACGTATATATTGTGAAATCAATAGAACTCGTGGTGGCTCAATTTTCGTGAAATTCATGGGTACCCCTCACCCATGAATTTACATCCTCTACGAATATACAATATATATTATATATATATATACAATATATATTACAAATATATAAATCCACAAAATTACGTCCCCACGAACCTGTAAAAATTCAGCAATCCACGAAAATTGGCCTCCAAGAATTTAAATGATTCTACAGTATACCGTATAAGCAGAATTTTTTAAGCGAGGATTTAATTTTGGCATTAATAGCGAGGATGCCGAGATCACAAAAATTGAATATCGCTAACATTTTATTCTATATCGTACAGGTACAGCTGTAGGTAATAATTATCTTTCTTGGAATTATGAATTGCTAAAATTAGCTCTCCCTAAATATATATACCAATTTTCATGGAAAAATCATTAAATTTGTGTCTCGCTAAAAATTCCACTTACATGGTACATGCAGCCAGCATGAACATGGCATGTTATGATAAGAGTATGTACTTTGCTTGTTATATAAAACCATTAAATGTAAATACCTGCAAAGACTTCTCATGTTCAATTTGATCTGAGCTTAACTGAAAGTTTAGAGCTCTAATTTCTTGCTTTAATGATTCATTTTCAGAGTTTAATGTCATTTGTGAGTTCAGCTCTTCTTCTTGATTCTGCTTCAGCGATTGGTTTTCTGTCATGGCCTTCTCTAAGGAGCAATCCAATCTTTCAATATTCTCAGATTTCTCACTCAATTCACTTTCCAGCTCCCTTACTTTCTCCCGCAGTGAACCCCTTTCTGAATCAATCTCCGAAACTGTCTTTTCTAAAACAAGACAATTATTCTCCGCTTTCTGTTTTTCAATTTCCCATTCATTGTCTTTTCTCCTCTGTTCCTCTTCCAGGTCAGTCAATTTTGCTCTAAGTTTACAACTTTCACTTTCCTCCAGTTCTTTAAGTGTATCCATTTCTTGAGAAAGTTTGGTATTCTCCCCTTGTAACTTTTCAATGTTCTCTAATAATGTCTTCTTTTCTTCACTGAGTTTTAGACTTTCATCTTGAACATTCCGTAGGTTAACCTCACTGTCCTCCCTGTGTTTCTCAAGTCGACCAATCTCTTCCTGTAACTTAGTTAACTGCACTCCTAATTCGTGTTTTTCACTTTCCAATTTTTCCTTCTCATTATACACTGTTTCTAACTGTGAAGAAGTGTTTTTCAGCTGTTCTCCTATGTTTTGAAGATCACTTAGAGCTTCTTCTACTTTCACTTTTAAATCTGTTCTCTCTGCCTCCTTTTGTTTTAAATCTGTCTCAAGTTCTTTAATGTGTTTCTTTTTCTCCTCTTGCATTGATGAAAATTCACACTCCAAGTCAAACAATTTAGTTTGTACAACCTTTTTCTTTTCTTCTATAAGTGATTTCTCCTTTTGCACTGTCTCGATGTTGTTTTGAAGTTCACTATTTCTTTTAGCAAGTTCCTCCATTTTTCTTGACTGTTCCCCATTTTCAGATGAAAGGGCATCATACTTTTCTTTCCACAACTTAGCCTCATTTTGAGTTCCTCTAACACTTTCCTCTAATGTTGACACAGCGCTTTGGAGCTCACTAATTTTCTGTGACTGAGAGGACACAATCTTTTCACCCTCTTTAATTTTCTCTTCCAAAGACTTTTTAACTACTGTGTTGTCTTCATTTGTTTTACAGCTTTGCTGTAGCTCTGCCTCCGTTTTAGACGACTTTTCTCTCCAAGCTGCCATCTCACTATTTCTTTCAGTGATCTCTTCCTGTAAATTCTTAATTTGGGTCACACATTCCTCCCTTTGAGTTGAGATTTTCTGTAATTCTATCCCAGTATCAGTCAATTTTTCTTCCAACTCCTTCATTCTTTTTTCCATGTCCGACACTGTGCTATCCTTCTCCATTATCTTCTGTTGCAGATCTTCAGTTACACACTTTGAATTTTGGATTTCCTCCTGTAAACTATGTTTTTCCTTTTGTAATTTAGATATTTCAGCAGTTTGATTTTTAATGGTTTGTTTGTTTTCAGTTAAATGATTTTGAAGAGTCGAGTTTTCTGAAGAAATATCATGTAATTTACATTTTACTGCATTGATATTGTCACATAATTTTCCAACGGTAGAGGAAAATTCAGAATTCCCTTCAACAGATGGAGCCTGCAAAAAGGAAATTTAAAAGAAACTTTGTTAATCAAGATATAGACCAAAAATAATAATTTTATTATAACAATTAAAATTACTCAACATTTAAGTATATCTGAGTAAAGTTTGTTCTAAAATGACAAATTCACTTCATACAACCCTTTAAAAGAGGTCTGAACAAAAACTTTCAGTCAGAGTTATTATACAATGTATCTAAGATTTCTTACACACTAAATCATTGTATACTTATGCTTGCATTTTCAAGGTCCTATAAAATGTCATTATAACTACGTATATATGTCCATGTATATTCTGTGTGGCAACCATATGTATGTAGTGGGGGTAGGGAGTAAAGAACAAAAGTATAAGTGTGAATAAGTTTTGTTCATTTTTAACTGTACAGAATGTGTACATGTAGTTCATTAAATGTGAGTACAAAAAATCACCTTCCCAATCTGATTTTCCCCCTCCTCCGATACAACCCACTTGATTGAATGAAGCATATTCTCAATGATTTTATCCTTTTCTTTGATAACTTGTAGTTTTTCCTCCACCAGTTTCTGGTTTTCTTCCTTGGAATTACTCACTAGTTCATTTTTCTCATTCACATGTTTTAGTTCTGTTCTTAGATTTGAGCATTCTTGTATAAGGTCATCATTTTCATGGGAGAGGTGTGATATTTTTTCATTCAGTTTAGAGCAAGTGCTTGTTTTCTCTTGTAATGATGATTCCAATGCACAGGCTTTAGTTTGACTTTCATGTAACTGTTCAATTTTCTCTTGAATAAGCATCTTTTCAGCATTTAATTGTTCATTGAGGTCAGAAATTTGAGAACCATGTTCATTTTTCATTTGTTTCACCTGGTTGGTAATTTCAGATAACTGTTTCTCTTTCTCATCCATGCCTATCTTGTTCGAGCTCAACTCAGATTCTACACTAGCTTTCTCATTCTCAAGCTGCTTGACTTTTTCTACAGCCCTGTCATGTTTAGCCACAAAATCGCTCAGTTCCGTTCTGATTTCTTTTAACTGTTGTTGATGACTTCCCCTCTCTATTTCCGCATTTTCCTCTGCTTTCTTAATCTTTCTTTCTAAGTCATTAACATTCTCACTCCATTTTTGCTCACACTCAGCCTTCTCTTTCTCTGTCTTTTCAATCTGTAGCTTCCTTGATTCACTTTCTTTCTTCATCTCTTCTAACTGCACGTCTAGTCGGAGTTTCTCCGCTTCCACTTCCTTTAGAGACCCCACCAGTTCCTGCATTTGATTCACAGAGTCCATCTTAGCCGAGGCTTCGTTATCTTTATTGGCAATCATTTTCTCCACTCTCTGGAGCAGCTCCTGATTCTTAGACTCCAATATTTTTATTTTATTGTCCTGACTAGAAATTAAATCCGACTTTTTCGTATCGCCCTCTATGCTGACTGAGAGGTCTGACATCAGAGTTCGCACCTACAATACAAAAGCATTTTAGGAATAACTCTTTTGAAAAACAAGAAAAATAATAATTTGGTGATTCTATTTGCCTCCATAACTGAAAATTTGTTTATCATGCAAAGTTTAGTTAGGGAGATCTGTTGCTGCTCAAAGACATGTTCATGCATGCATATTTTCACATGAACACAAATTACTCCGGTATTTTGAGTATAAATTGTAGGTTTGTTATTCATGAAAATAAGCATTTTAAAAGATTTTCCAATACATCCCAAAAGTAATGCTTTGGATAGAACGAACTCAAATTTAGATCAAACCAGATTGCTTGCCTCTTAATATCATACAAACACACATACTCATAGAACTTCTGATGCTCATGCTAGCCATCAAGCTCCAGTATGTAATGTTTTAAAAATAAATCTAACCTCAAACTAATTGCAAAAGAATTAACTTTTAAAATATTCATTTACAGGATTTAGGATACACAACGTATTGGTAAAAAGCCATTAAAACAGGGGACATTTTCTGAGTCAATTCAAATTCCTATGGAGATATCATTGATAAGGGACATGACTTCTGCTTCTGTGGGATATTATCTTGAATTTGAACAAAAATTGAGGGAATGCATTGGAAGCAATCATATTCACAACTGCTCATATACATTTTTTTTTTATTTGGCTACTCAAAAGGTACAAATCTTTTATTGTGCTCTGTATTCAAAATCTCTGACTTCAGGTGATTAACAATAAATTTTATGTTTGACAGTCACAGCAGGAAAATGCATTTCTATACCTGCATCTGAAGATCAGCATTACTCTTCTCAAGCTCAGTAATTTTAGTCCTGAGGCTGCCATGACTGTCTTGATGGGAGTTTTCCAGTTTATCCATTTTCTCTTTAAGTGAATACTCTGCCTCCTCCCTTCTCTTTAGATCCTCCTCCAAGCTCCTCTTTTCCCTCTGGTGAACCTCTTCCTTCATTTTCATCTCCTTCTCCTTAGATTCAACTTCTAGACACATCCTATCATAGCTGAAACGCAACACAGAAAAGTTGAAGGGTTTCTTTTACACATCGTAACTTTTCTATTAATTCAAAAGGCAGCAGTTAAACAAAAATTAATTGCATAATCTTCATACATGTATATACGAGAAGCAATCTATTTAATAAACTAACTATCATCACTTTTCATCATCCTGATTCTTATACTTCAGTGTTATGACAAGCTATGAAATGTTCTAACTACAAGGACACTGCAAAACAGCACATCATCTGCATTGTTCATTGTTTACAAACTATGACCATTAAAACTCAACGCTGTCTTCCTTCCTATAAGCCATCTCTGTATAGTATGAGATTAAAATCAGGACTGGTACTCTTTATGTGGTGCCCACATAAGCATGCACACTAATAAGAGCAAGCTCAAAGAAGTACTCCTGTAACATTGTTGTGAGGGGGAGTGTCCCACCTTCTCTGCAGTTCCTTGTTTTCTGTGGTCAGTGTCTCGAGCTGTCCTTTCAGTTCGCTGTGCTGTCCCTGTAGTACCTCCATCTCTGACTTGGTATGGACCACAGACTGCTGCAGACTCTTCTTCTGCTGTTCCAAGGCATCTATCTGGTCACCATACTCCTGTCGAAGGCTGTTCTCTACGTCAAATGACTCACTGAATGACTCCCCACGGTGATCCTGCTGTAAATGTGCAAAATATATCACTTTGTTTTGGTTCCATGAGGCCACATAAACAAGTAAACAATGAGAAGAATCTGATGTTTAACATTCTCCACAATTTTTTAAGTAATGGAAAAAAAAAAGACAATTTAAATCTTTAAGAATTTTAAGAGTGTCATTTTCTAATGAGCATGTATTTGTATGCATGCACATTGATGACACTGCCCATACTGACATACTTACCTGTGAACTGACATACCTACCTGTATACTGACATACTTACCTGTGTATTGACATACTTACCTGTGTACTGACATACTTACCTGTGTAATGACATACCTACCTGTATACTGACATACTTACCTGTGTACTGACATACTTACCAGTGTACTGACATACTTACCTGTGTACTGACATACTTACCTGTGTACTGACATACTTACCTGTGTACTGACATACGTACCTGTATACTGACATACTTACCTGTGTACTGACATACTTACCTGTGTACTGACATACTTACCTGAATACTGATATACTTACCTGTATATTGACATACTTACCTGTGTACTGACATACTTACCTGTGTACTGACATACTTACCAGTGAACTGACATACTTACCTGTGTACTGACATACTTGCCTGTGTACTGACATACTTACCTGTGTACTGATTTACTTACCTGTATACTGACATACTTACCTGTGTATTGACATACTTACCTGTGAACTGACATACTTACCTGTATATTGATATACTTACCAGTGTACTGACATACTTACCAGTGTAATGACATACTTACCTGAATACTGATATACTTACCTGTATATTGACATACTTACCTGTGTATACTGACATACTTGCCTGTGTATTGTGTATTATGAGGCTGTTTACAATGGGTTACCTGTATTGGTATACTGATGAGGCTACTCATGCTGTCTGCACGACTTGGTGGATTCCAGCTGTAGTTACCTTGTTGTGTCCTCCTGCAAAACATGAAATATATATAGAGATGATGAAATACTGCATGTTTTCAGATATCTCAACACAAAAAGAAACATACACAAAAAACCTTCGTATATGGCTTTCTTAATATTAATTCTGGGCAGAAATGATCCAACACTGTTCATTCAAAAAATATATTGAGTCTTCTAATCAAAATCAGAACCTTTGATCCACTCACTTATTTCACAACACATTTTGAAAGTTGGCTGGCAATTTAAGTAAGAGGATCATGTGTCTTTTTAAAACAGCTACACAAGCATATACAACCATTAAGTGTTGGAATGTAAATATTGCAATAAAATTACTGATAAACTTTTTAATTTCATTCCTTCATTTTCTATTTTGTGCAGTAACTCTAATATTTTCTTTTCCATGAAGATGATAATAAGCATCATTACTTTGCAAATGATGGCCAAGCATTGTCCAAGTCATAACCCCTAGCAGCAAGGTCAAACTGGAGTTCACTGAGGTCATACAGGTTACTGATCAATGAGCTGCTTTTGTCATGATTTAGCCAGAGTGACTTTGGGTGGAAATAATCACTACAAATATAAATAAAGTCTTGAGAAGAAGGTTAACACTCAGAATGATTGATAATTCATTGACCAGATTTCATATAAGAAAATGTAATCATATAGTTTTCTTGAATTGGATAACTCTGATTGATCATTAGTTCACAGTAAGTTTCCTACTTTCTAAATTATTACAGTTTGAACAAAATACACTTCTTTTAAAAACATTTGATACATAGTAAATTCTAAATTGATAATTTGACAAGTTTTAGTCTTTTTGAATTTAAAAATTACAGTAGATTCCTTATAAGCATACAACATAACATAAATACTTATTTTTACATACAAAAAAAAACCCCAAACAAACAAAACACTGTGAGAATGCACAGCTGTATGTGCTATATGTTTAAGGTCTTCATGAAAGGATAGATAAAACTTATGTAAAAGCAAGACTTTTGTATTCATGAATAATACATGTACTTTAATGCTTCTCACAAAATAACAATGAATCTACAGATTTCTATCAATTGCTGAAGCCTCAACAACATATAAGATATTTCTACACAGTAAATATCTCCTGAAATCATGCATTACTAGATGATGGTTTTTCATTCCTTTATATTACATGCATCTTTATTATAATGTATACACCACATGCTCTTACCAAACACGATTTTTGTAGGTAACAGGCTGGAGTATTTTCATAAGGTAATCCAATTGAAAGTATTTATAGAGTTAAGTGCTTTTGGTTAAAATAGTTGTACTTTTGCATTACTAGTCTATAGGATATGTACATCACAAAAATAACTCTTACCAAAGCATAGTACACCAAAGCATACATAAAAGCATACAAGTATTGCATTGACTGAAAATGCCAGTTTGAGTACCTTGTAACTTTTCCATTCATAACACAGGCCTGAATGCTGTCAGCCATTCTGTTGTGCATCAAACAAAACCTCAGAAAAGCCCTTCCTTTTCCTAGTGATGTTTTGTACTGAAATAAAAGTGTTACAGAACATTAACTTTATTTACAATGTCAAGGCTTGTGAACATGTAATTTCTCCCAAGACATTATGTATTTGCACAGCCCTGCAATTTCAGCATGAATGTAGCGCTTTATTCACAGAAACAAAACTTATCAAGATATGAAAATACGCAGTACAAGCCTCCATTACATGTATGTTTTGTGATTCTTAACTCTTATATCCACATTCCATCCCATTGTTGACCCAATGATTTTATTGTATTCAATATATACCATCACTAATCTCCTGAACACTCATATCACATATTTAATAATGCCATTATTGATTCTCACAAACACTTACATCCCAAATATATTTAATTCAATCATTGAACTCCTTAACACCTACATTCCCGATAGTTTTGACATAGTTAATTGATCCTATTACTGATCCATTAACATTTACATTGTCAAAAGTTTTGATGTACAAGTAATTAAAACATGATCTTTAATCACTGATTCCCTTAACACTTACATCCCCGATAGTTTTGACATATTTAATCCCATCATTGATCCCCTTGCTGGATCCCAGACAGTCACAGATATAATCCCAATAATCCTTCTTCTTTCCCAGTATGGTGTATTTATCTGTTTAAAGATAGGAGTCATTGTTAAACAATGTAATGTATTTCCATGAAATATTGAGGCAATAAAAAGTCATACATATATATCGTATAAAGTTCGTTTGTTTGTATTTTACATCATGAAGATATGTTCAAAATACCTGAACCCAGTATTTAACATGAGTTAAATTTAACTGACAATTGGATATGGCTGGGTATTTTCATGCCATTCCTTATAATGAGCTTGACTGTATTTAGAAATAATTGATGACATTCCAATTTTGAAAAATGAAAATACCTTTCATATCAGCTCTTAACAAGTATTCCAGCTTGGCACAGAATCTCTGAAGTTGTTGATTATCATCAGTCAGTGGTTGGTGATTGTCTTCAAAGTCTGACTTCATATCAGCAATACACTCTGATCAAATTACATGTAACAACAATGAATATGTTGTTTTGCTCAGTTTATCAACATTGTTATAGGAAGTGCATATGTACTACATAGCTACTTTTTGGGTGCATTGTCCTTGCAGTATATGTCTACCACGGGTCCTTGTAAAAATAAATCCAGAAGTTAAATCCTCCGCTTTTGAGCACAAACCGTGCAAGGTGCTATATCTGTGTAGGTACTGATTCAATACTTGTTTCATTGGTCCAAACATATTACAGCTGAGCTGTATACATAAATGTATTGCTTGAACCTATCTAGTTGAAAAAATTTCATGTTGATTCAAATTTTGAAAAGGTTTAGAATGGATTGTATTTTGTGATGGAAGGATTGCGCATGTTTAAACAAAAAGTTCTAAATCTGCACAATTTTACAATTTCTGTTTTCTCTTACCCTACCTGATATATCTTGTACAATCTTGTCATTCTGAGGGTAGGACACCTGAGTGGGGGATGGTGACACCTGCTGCCCTGGGGAGGAGGCAACCTGCTGTTTACCTCTGGTAAAGGGCACAACTGGCACAGACATGGCTACCTCTGCTGTCGAAAAGAAAGTGTTACTTTATATAAATGTATATATGTCTCTAAAGATACTCAAATCCGTATGTATACCTGTAGATCTACAGATAGAGTAGGTGATGACAGCTAGTACGTCATGCTATAAATTTATAATTCTAGTCCTTCAGTCAGTGGTAAAAATGGCTAGTTACACTTACTGACTTACACTAACTTAAAAGTACAGGGAAGTATAATACATTTTATTGCATCAAACATACAAAGACATCCTAACATTTTGATGAAATACAGAAATAGCGTACAAAAGATGAACTTACTACCACGAAATTATTGTGTAAATCTTCTATTAATCCTTATTTCCACAAATGATGTGATACAGAATCAAGGTCGAGGAATACATAATGCAGGACATTTTCAACGTTCACATGATGCTTATTTTGCTGGGCGTAACCCTTTCTGACTAAACATCAAATATCTATTATTACCTGTATATTTCTACTCCTGTAATAATAAAAATACGAAATTACATGTTGTAAAATAAATATTGTTTACGTCTACTAAAAAACTGAAAATGAAACTCGTCACATGACCTGCCGGAGTTGATTAACTCGTTCTTTGAATGCTTAAATTGAAAGTACAGATAATCAGTCGTAACTATGTTGGATTTCCCATTACTGTGGAAATGAAACATGGATGGTGAATGTTAAGTCAAATTAATGATGCTATGATCCAAGGTGAGCTTGTTACATTAGATTGATTATAATTTCAACGTTTACGGTTTTGGGGGAGAGTCTATTGTGGGGAAGGAGTGGTCTTCCAATCGGATAACCTCGGGTCTATTCCTTTCCCATCTCCACCACTGGGAAGACCGTCCTATAGAGTATGCCTGTTTGGTGTGGGACCCGTACTATACTGAAGACATAACAAAATTAAATGGTTCAGAGACGGGTAGCTAGATAAACACGGGTAAACACAGAGACTTCTCTCGTGTCAGTGACATGATACGCCACCTATGATAGATACACTGTTCTACCGTTAGTGATGATGTCTAGACTTGCTCAAGTCTCTATATAAGTATATTTTGTACAGTATTTATTACTTTATCATTTCGTCCAAATTTTACCGTGTTTCAGAAATCTAAATTTTTGCTCTCTATCGTACTTAAATGTCATGTTCGATGTGATATTTATCAAGAAATAGAAAAATATGTTTCCTCAATTATCTCTCCTTCCCTTAATCCTGTCCACTCACGTTGTTTGAACCTCAGATGCTCATATGATAAAGATCTGAGTTTATTCATGCAAACCATCATTCCCAGAACTAGGGTGAAACCACAATGAATGTTTACGTAGGAATATATGTAGATATATTTTGTAAAAGTTTTCTTTTCAAAAGCCAGAAGGGTACAGTTTGTCAAATCAGTATGTATAAAGCATCCTCATTTAGTGTAGATTCAAGTTTGCCTATACTATACATATTGTGCCTCCCGTGGTCTTAATGAGGCAGAGGAGTTTAGGGAAATTCTTCTCAAGAAACAATACTGATTTGTCAAATTGATTATGATATTATGCTAGAGCTCTATGGAGATTTATCGTTCCCGTGACCAGAGTGGGACTAAAATACCATGCTCATACACAACATGTATTTATGCCTCTTTGACAATATATATGATGAGCATTACTAAAAATAAGTGCAACCAGTATTAACGGTGCAATACAAAAATGTATTTCTTTTCGATAGAATGGAGTCCAAATCTTGGCAAGATTCTCTTTCGTTAAAAGAGGCACTTTTGCGCATGCTGGAGAATGAGATATCCTATGACGTCATATTCCATATTGGTGAGAGATCAGATGAAGTTCGCAGTCATAGTTTTATTCTGACTGCGCGTAGCCATGTTTTTCAAGCTATGCTTGAAGGACCAATGATAGACCGTGATCCAAATGGAAGGGTGTTAGTTTCTTTACCAGAGGTGGACGTAGAAATGGTTCAGTGCTTTCTCAGGTTTGTGTATAATTTTAGTCAAAGATGTCTTAATGGTTAAACAATTACGATCATGTGAGATCAAGTTCCAAAAAGGGTTTATTTTCAGAACAGCAGGAATCAAATATGATACTTTATTCACGTACTTCCATATTTGTAATTTTGTAGATATCTGTACACAGACGATATTGAACTTTCAGAAGATAACGTGATGCCATTGTTGTATTTGGCCAGAAAGTACTTGGTTCAAACCCTGATTGATAAATGTCAGAATTTTATAAAAGACGCAAAACTTTTGGAACCCGAAAACTCGGTAGAAATATACCACCAAGCTTTCCTGTTTGATCTAGGAGATCTGATGGCCGACAGCATGAAAACAATCAATCAAAGAACAAAACAGTGCCTTGAATCCGACTCCTTCCTGACACTTCCACAGGAGTGTGTTCGAATGATCATTGCAGACGATCATCACCAGGTGGAAGAGGATGTAATTTATAAAAACGTTATAAGATGGTGCGAAGAAGAATGCATAAGAAGAGGTGTAAGCGGAAGTGACGAGGTGATCCGCGAGATTTTAGGAGATATTTTATATGAGATAAGATTTCCAAATATGAATATTGCTTTCTTTCAGTCGTCCATCGAGAAGCGACGTATTTTGACGGAAGCTGAGAAGAAAGAAGTAAAGGATTTGCTGAAAGGTGTGAATAGGAATACCTACCGAGGGCTGTTTAAATGCAAACCCAGGAATATTTGTCAAAGAGTGATGAGAATGGAATTACATGAAGAAGAGATGGTGCTAGACGACATAGAAAATGCAATTGCTTTTGAGTCTTCCGTAGAATGTGTACTACATGGAATAGTAACTTATGGATTAAGTCATGCAGTAGCGAAGTTTACATTCTACGTTAAGGTTATGGATGACGAGGATAAAATTTTAGTAAATGAGGATTTTTGTATGGAGTCTGATTCAAAAACTCAGTTATACAATGCCAAATTTCAAAAAGCTGTAGAGGTTGTGCCAGATCGAAAATACCGTGTCAGTTTGACTTTGGACGATACCAACTGGTCGTGGAAAGGAATATATGGTCGCCATTCAGTCCCTTTTAAGGACGGTGAGGTTAAATTTACAGACTGTAGTGGAGAAGCTGAGGAAACCGGCATGCTGGGAGGCCAGATTCCCGGATTACTTTTATCATGAGTCATCAACAGGATCTGGGAATCCTCTGACTATAATTGATTACACTCTAATCAGTTGTAAATACGATTTACGGAGTCA
The DNA here is from genome assembly GCF_947568905.1 of Ostrea edulis. NCBI lineage: Eukaryota > Metazoa > Mollusca > Bivalvia > Ostreida > Ostreidae > Ostrea > Ostrea edulis. Next base: position 69,121,211 of record NC_079164.1, read on the forward strand.
TTTCTAACAAATTAATGATACATCGCATTTTAGAAGCCCTTTGGATGCATAAATAATTATATATTTAATTATAGCCTGTTGATGAAGACTATCCTTGGTTTTATCGCACCCAATACAACGAGGTCCGAAGTCAATATTATACTATTGGTTGGTGTGGGAAAAACGCCACGGTTTGAACGAAGTCAACCTACTATAATTGTTGCTTTATTTTTCTTCAGATCCATTTATGGGATCATAAGGTTTTCACAATTGTGATATTCTTTAGTAATTAATATTTTTCAGATATAATTTGGTTAACAGGACTGTTAGTCCCCGAGGGTCTCTACAGCCCAGTAACTAAGTACTTCGTTACTAGCTTGAAAACACGGATGTATATTTAATTGCTGTGATAATATTTAGAAATTCATATCAAAATTAAGGATTATCTCCCTCATGCATAGCTCTTGTCCTTAGACGAATTTGACTCCACGTTTTAGCACTCTGTTTTTCCCTATATAATAGCGCTTACAAGTTTATCGCTATTTCGAATTTCAAACATTTCGGTTGAGCATCACTGAAGAGACATTATTTGTCGAAATGCGCATCTGGTGCATCAAAATTGGTATCGTATAAGTTTTACATTTATACGATATTTCATGATTGATTTGAAAATATAATTCTTCTGAATTACAATCCAAAATGATAAATAGAGTGAACATGAAATTGTACTGGAAAACTTAATTTGATGGATGTACGAGTTGTTAGTAGGCAGGTTCTGCATATGACAATCGGGGGAGCCTGTATGTAATATATCCATGTAAGTATATCAAGAAAGCAGCGATTTGTGTAATGATACAATCTAATTAAAATTAGATCCTTTGACCCGCTCCCGTATATCACTACGATCAAAGGATATAATTTTAATTAGATTGGTAATGATAATTATATGTGTTGATGCATGCCGACTACCTGGTCAAAACCATGGTGCTGAGTTCAAAACTGACAGTAACTGTATATTGGTTAAGAAAACACACCACACACCTTGGTTTCTATTTTGTTGTTTTGCCGCGTTGACTGATCTTATTCTATTCAATAAATGCATCTGAAAAATTAAAACATGTCCAATTCGTTAATCCTTCACATTTATCTATTCAAAATTGGATCTTATTGAAGTCATGAGGAAATTCATCCATTTAGAAAAGCATTTGAAAAGTAATTCTTTGTCTCGAATATGGCATCTTCGCTTACCGGTACTACGAAGAGGTTCCTATCCTTTTTGGTGACTTCCATACCTGTAGCTCAAGTAAGCTTGAATCATCGGGTGACCTGAAGATCTAATATATTGAACCTCCAATTGTTTGCAAAAATTTATTAATATACATTCTGTATGTTGAATTTTTCAACTAATAGAAGATAAACATTCTATTCTATTGGACAACATGGTGAATTGAGAGTTGACCATCATCAGTTTGGCAGGAAATATCAAGGCCCCCCGTTGGTATTCATTGCTGCTCGAATTCTGTGATGCATGGATCCCTTTTCACAATTTATTCGTGCAATAAGGATGCTCCGTCACTCAGAACAGTTGTTCAGTACGCAACTTCCGAGTTGTCCAACAGTTGTTTCTCTTTGTTAACTCGTGTGCACGGTGAGACGCAAAATATGTTTTCCTACCCACGCGGTGGGCACAAATGCTTATCGCTGCATTCATATATTGTCTAAAGGATGATTACGATCTGTCATACCACTACCAGAATTGCAGGGAAACACAAATTTAGTAAGTTTATGAGTATGTGATAATAAAATAGCTCAAACTAATGTCGATAATCACCATCTAGAAGCACTCATGTCGAAGAGGAAATAAAATAATAATTTCATATTTATGGTCTAATTCATATAACTTATTCTTGATATGGTCATTTGATGTATACCAACGGCTGATATAAAAAAAAATTACACTTTCATTACTTTTATCATTATCACCATAAACTGTCTATAACATATCTAAAGGGTCTACATCATGTACCACCCTAATCTCGGCTGAGATTCGGCTTGTTGGCTGAATTTTTGGACTGATGCCTTCACCGAATCTCGGAGCAGTCCTTCATAGTTCATGTCTGGAAATTTACTTTCAGCTTCGGCCGGTTCTAGCAATTAATGTCCACTTAGATGTAAATTCCATAAAATATACTATTACTAAATTTTCCGTTCAAATGATGAGTTTCACGGCACAATATTTTAACTCCCGAAATTGAAGAGTTCCAATAGTTTGTTTTTTAAATTAGCGATATACAAGACGGTATGTGGGGATACACTGTATCAGTAACTAGATAATACAGACTACAGGAGCTCTTCAATTTCAGGAGATAACGATTTTGTGCCATGGAAGTCATCATTTAAACGGAAAATTTAGTGACACTTCATTTTAGGATTTTTATACCCAAACGGTAAGCATTGCAAAGTTAATAGTGATAGAAAGTTAGTTTGATAGTCAAATCACTTATTTGAAGCGAACAGTAGTGTCACCCAAGTGCACATTAATTGCTTGAACCGGCTGAAGTTGAAAGTAAATTTCCAGACATGAATTATGAAGGACTGCTCCGAGATTCGATGAAGGTGTCGGTCCAAATATTCAGCCAAGCCGAATCTCAGCCGAGATTAGTACCACCCAGAATACTGAACCAACCTCCATCTCATAAGAGCTGATATCTCGGAAATTGCGTATTATTCTCCGTGATCTACTGTTACTGGTATAATCGAAATACACATTGACATCCAACGGAGTTGTAAAGCGTGAATCTTAACTCGCCAGAGAAGAATACTTGACGTCATCTTTGCAGAAAGGAAGCATATTTTGACGATGTCGTTGCAACCATAGGAATATGGCGTCACGTCTATAATTCCCACTTCAACGTGACGCGTCTTGATAGCTTAGAAGCAGAGACATCTCAGCATAGCTGTAATAATGTAGCCCTCTTCGACCCCCCCCCCCTCCCCCGAAGACGTCAGAAGAAGAAAAAAATCGGGTAGGGCTACATTATTAGGGCTCCGCATGAAATGCGGGAAGCCCTATAGTAATCGCATTGTCTGTCTGTCCGTCAACACTTTCTTCGTGACACGATAACTCAAACTGTTTTATCGTACAGTTTTCAAATATTGTACAGAAATAATGTACAATGAGAGGAAGCCGATAGATTTTTGGGTCATTTCACTTTGTCTGTATGGCATAATCTTTGGTAATATGAACACTTTCTTTGTGACACAGTAACTCAAACAGTTTTCATTGTACAGTTTTCAAATTTTGTACAGAAATACTTTTATTGAGAGGAACCCATCTATAGATTTTGGAGTCATGTCACTTTGTCTGTTTGTTTGTCATCATCTTTCTTAATATGTATACGGTGTAACCGTTGGGCCGAGCGAAGCATGTACGTAACTCCGTGTCCCGAGTGGTAATCATAATTCCGTTAAGTACGGTAGATTATGATTCATTTATAAATATATATTGAATGAAATTTCCTTGCGCTAAACACCCAGTAACATCTCAATATTTAAGGAGTTTATATGGGGACAACAGTTTTACATGATCCGCCTATTCATTGAACGCGGGAAATAAAACGCAAGGCGACGTAAACTGTGCATTGTGACGTCACATTTAGCCTCGACTTTTTTTTTTCTTTTTCAAAGCAAACAATTATAAACAGCAATAATGCATTCCGTATGCAATGAAAAAAGGCCGTTAAAACCAAACAAAATTAACCAATAAATTCAAAATGGTAAAAAAGTAACCGTAATTTTATCGTATATTCTTATTTTTACATGATGTTTTAACAACTTTCGATCGGGATCGGGATACGAAATAAAATTTCTTATATCCGGTTGCAAAATTACTTTGGTGTGGTCCAATCAATGTGGTGTGGTCCCCCCCCCCCCCAAGTGAAATTGCTTCCTACGGGCCTGTATGGTCATTGGCGTGTCCCAAGTGATAGTCATAATTCCGCCTATTCATCGAACGCGCGGGAAATAAAACGCAAGGCGACGTCAACTGTGCATTGTGACGTCACATTTAGCCTCGACTTTTTTCTCTTTTTCAAAGCAAACAACAATAATGCATTCCGTATGCAATGAAAAGGGCCGTTATAAAACTAAACAAAATTAACCAATAAATTCAAAATGATAAAAAAGTAACCGTAATTTTATCGTATATTCTTATTCAAAGAAACTCATGAACTCGTTCATCTATTTAGTCGTCTTACGATTTTATATGTAATTATTTGCTGAAATCTGTTACAATGATAATTATACTATTCACTTTGAACAAACTGAGTATTTAAATTACAAATTGCACGTCAGAGTCTTCTATTATTGGCATTCAAAATAAAACACGAATAACTGTTGAAGCAGGTAATGAAATAATAAATGGCGGCGCCCATATGGATCACGAAAAATTCAGTGAACGTATATAGAGATTATCTCTTTTTCTGTTGCTGATTTTGACTTTTTCTTTTACATACGTGTTAGGCCCGTCTGAGCTTCGCTCGGTATTACTGTTTTTCTATTTGATGATTGGCTAAAAACTGTAACAATAATAATCATACCATTCATTTTTAACAAACTGGGTGTTTGAATTACAAATTGCACGTTAGTCTTGTATTTTTGGCATTCAAAATTAAAACACGAATAACTGTAGAAGCAACTAATGAACAAAGTATAATGGCGGCGCCCATATGGATCACAAAATTTTTAGTGAACGTATATAGAGATTATCTGTATTCATTTGCAGATTTTCTCATTTTTTTTTGTTTTACGTATACGTGTTACCTTTAGAGCCTTGCTTCGCGGACGAGCCTTCGGCCCGCCCGAGCTTCGCTCGGTATAAAATGAGTATATCTTAATATTCATTACTGTTATCGAGCTTTCGTCGGTGAAAATCTCGAAATGGCGTGTTTCACTGCGCATGTTGACGGTAAGGTTTACATTTTCTACGTGAGTATTTTGATATTTGCTTTGTGATATTTTAAGCGCATACGGCTAGGAATAATGGAAATTTTCTCACCTATGTATGTAAAGACATATTCTATAGATTTCTAATTTTGAAAGTGTAGAACACTTTTATCAAATGACAATGTGTTTGAGAACACTAAGAGCCCCAATGTCAGAATTTCCTTTTCTAAGACATTAATATGTCAAATTCATAATCCTTTTCGAATAGTATGTACCATATTTTGTACCAGTTATCCATTTGAATCCCCTATTACAATGGGATTAAGTTGCACTTTTGTGAATGAGTGTGTGTCAAACACAAGTAATTTAAATTTTCATCAGTCTCATAAATATGCTTCATGATTAATTTTTCAAAAATTTGCATTCCAATGTATCTTTGAATATTATTAATTCTAACATATATAGCAGCCCCAAACATTGCTATATCAAATACAGATGGACAGTCACTTTCCTCTAATAACCCTCAGCGGGGCCCTTGCTGACCGTGTCAGTTTTCTAGTTGCAGAACTTGCAGTTAATCTCAGCACACCTCATCTTATTCTTATGTGTTCCTGTTGTCTTAATATTATTTTTGATGCAGTTTTAAACTGGTCGCACAAGTGCTACAACCTCATGAAACGGTCCTGACGAGACATCGTAACCTTCGGCCGGCAAGTTGTACCAGTCAGTCTCTTAACTAAATCGTTTGTATAACGAGATATTATGCTTTTGTGGACATTCGGAGCTCTTGTCAAGTAATTGCGCTGTCTTTAATGTGTTCATATATTCCAGGCAATATGCGTCCTTCACACGTTGCTTGCTTGGGAATGTGTGTGATATGCAATTCAAAACTGCTAACAATAATAATGTAACTTATATTTGTATCTACACCCCTTTGATTTTTTTGTTTTGTTTATATATTCCATGTAAAATAACTTTATTTTCGGTACCAAAGTTTCTGACCTTGTGTCCTTGACCTTGGAATTAAACTTGCTCTAGAGCAGGTCCAAAATAGCCGTATAGTGTTGATCAATATAACATATTATGTAAAGTATTTCATTAATATGGACACTTTCTGGGGCATTTATATTTAAGAACATCTAGTTTTATACTACTGTGAAATATTAGAATTTAGCTTAGATATGCAGCATTACTATAGAAACGTATTGTGGATTTCACAACCCTGAGGGGTTGTGTTTAGTGATACGTTTTAACTCAGGTGACCGATAAGGCCTGTGGGCCACTTGGGTTTTTTTTTTTTTTTTAGATGAATGTGTCTCCTCTATCAGCTCATAAATTTCAATTCTGGATGAAAAACATATAGTCTGGACGCCTAGCAACACTTTCAAAAGATAATTATAATTACCTGTTGGCCGTCAGTCACCATGTATATTAACTACCGGCGACGCGCAAGCTGCATAGGAAGCTGCACGTGTTCTACATCATGTGATAATAAGTAACTACATGCCATATGTTAGTGGAAATGTGAGTCTGATTAATGTAAGCTTGAACTGATGAATTGAAAAACCAAACCCCACTGTGCCACGATTAGATATAGGATTTTGAAGAATGGGCAAAACTACCACTTTAGTGCTTTCATCATTTCATATTTTAAATTTTGTTGTATGTCAGGAGTTTTCAGACATTGTGAAGTACTCCGCCGGATGCTCCTCCCACCTCTGAAAAACGATGCCTTTAGGAACTGTGTATTCCTATTTTAAGAAACACGAATAGTCGCATTTACAAAAGCCACATATGTTTGACTGTAATAGTGTTATGTAGTCTGGTGCGAACATTAAACTCTAATGAGGTGATACTAGTGCGAGGTAGATCGATAGTACATCAAAGTACTTTCTCAGATAATGATGCGGTCAACACGTCTGGCATCACAACAAAGAATACAACTAAATTAAGCATTAACTGTAATGGCCGTCGTGTTGCTAATCATGCCGGGAGTACTGTGGTCGATACCAATTATCAGTATATTCTTACTGTGTAGAAATTTGTAAAATTGCGAATGTTTTGGAGCTTGAGTTGAAGAGAAAGAACAGATTAAGAAATCTAAGGGCACATGTAATCAGACTGAACACAACACGGGCGACATGTTAAATATTACATATGTACGTGAACCTACAGTGAACATCTCTAACGATGTGATTTTATACTTAATTGATGTCATATGAAGAATCAAATAATCACTTTATCGATCGTTTTCATTTCCATCTCACATATTGAACGAAACAGTTAATATCACAATGATAAACGACTTGACCTTAAGTGGAAGGTCATTTGAACTGGTGGTCTGTTTTAAATACATGTCTGTTGTTGTGATGCACTGTACATTGAAAATTCAGCACATCTGTTTGATAAAGGCAGTAATTAATTTTGATTGCTGAAACGAACAATGCCACGGAGTTCTTTAGGAAAGTTCGTTTTAAACATTTCATCTTCATGTGTCTCAGGGAGGCTTTGAAATGTGTTTGCCTTGTATCAGAAATTCGATATAAACCCCATGGTTGTCAGGACTGGACAATAGTGGCCTTGTTCGAATCGCGTACGTGTTTTATTTTACCGAAGCGCAGTTTGAAAATAAAATAAGTTGTGAGTAATGTGTATTTATTTTCTCTACAAAGAGATTTGTGTAACCAATTTCATATAGTTGTTATAAAGCCATTATCCGATGTTCTTTCTTTTCACACCCCCCCCCCCTTATTTTGTGTCTTCTGTATATAATGTTTATACCTACAACTTTTTATTACCAATACCACATTAAAATGTATACTATTTGATAAATTCATACGATATTATAGTAGAATTAATGATATGCTGCCATCTAATGAATTGCCTATTTTAATGCAATGATCAAATTATTACATCCTTTGTGTATATTATGTGTTCTGATTTTTGTATGACCTCGTACCTTCTAAAGAGAGGATTTTTATAGGCAGTGCCTGCTGTCCGATCCTATTATGAATTATCAAAATTAAATACTGCTTGAATTAAAGTAATGTGTATGTGATTACATTCATGACTGTTAGTCTGTAATGTATATAAAATCATCGCCGAATGACTCGACGACATACGCGACGTTCCTCAATCATTTGTATTTTTTATGGGCGACGGAAAGGGCAAACAAAAAACAACAAAAAACACACACACACACAAAAACACCCAAAAAACAAAACAAAAAACCATATACATGTATTAAAGAGAAGATAGATACTTGATAGAATTTCAATGACCATAAAAACTTGATAGATGACATTAATTAGATGCTTAAATAACGGACCATTTTGCAAAACAAATATACATAAAAGCAAAATTAACGATATGGTACGTAACGAATAGACGTAATTGTTATCTATGCAAAACGAGCAATACGTAAAACAAGAGGCCCATGGGCCACCTCGCTCACCTGAGCAGCAGTTTCTTGCGATAAACAAGCTTTAGTAAAACTGTCATTATACAAGCAGCTTGGTTCAGGGGAAAAAATTCAAAGGTAACGACTAATATTCATTAATTATCAAACTTGACTCCAAATTCATCAATTACCATATGCCCTTATAGACGGATATGGCCTTTCATATTGACAAATTTCATCTAAGTACATGTATTCTTTGTGCCAAGTTTGGTTCCCTATACATTCGCAAGTAAAACTTTGATCCCCTATTGTGGCCCCTTCCTAACCCCAGGGGTCATGAATTTTTACAAACTTGCATCTCCACTTTGACACAAAGCTTTCATGTAAATTTCAGCTCTTCTGGACCAGTGGTTCTTGAGAAGAAGATTTTTAAAATTTATGAGCCCACCTTATTTTTACATTTTTATACCCCCCGAACAAAGTTCTGGGGGGTATATAGGAATCACTCTGTCTGTCTGTCTGTCTGTCCGTCCGTCCGTCCGTCTCTCTGTCTGTGCAGATTCGTGTCCGGGCCATAACTTCTTTGTTCTTTGACTTAGGCATACCATATTTGGCACACAGGTAGATCACCATGAGACGATGTGTCGAGTACCTTCATGACCTCTATATGACCTTGACCTCAAGGTCAAAATTAAAGTTTTTTTTACAATATATTTGTGTCCGGGCCATAACTTTTGTTCTTTGACATAGGCATACCATATTTGACACATGAGTGTATCACCATGAGAAGATATGTCATATACCTTCATGACCTCCATATGACCTTGACCTCAAGGTCAAAATTAAAGTTTTTACAATGGATTCGTGTCAGGACCATGACTTCTTTGTTCTTTGACATAGGCATATCATATTTGACACACGAGTGTATCACCATGAGACGATGTGTCGAGTACCTTCATGACCTCTATATGACCTTGAACTTTGACCTCAAGGTCAAAATTGATTATAGGGTTTTGACATAGTCATACCATAAGACATGGGTGTATCACCATGAGACTATGTGTCATGTACATTCATGACCTCTTTATGACCTACATGTAGACCTTTGATCTCAAGGTCAAAATTATAGGTTTATGCCATGGATTTGTGTTCGGACTATATCTTCCATTTTCTTCTACAAAGGCATACCATATTTTTACACTCAGGAAAGAGATAATTTATACCTATTAACAACACCCTTTGGGAGATTGGGGTAAGCGGGGGGTATTCTTACTGAGCATTGCTCACAGTACATCTTGTTGTGATTATCTCCCCTTTAAATGGGCCATGGCCCTTCATTTGAACCCCTCCCCCTCCTTACCCAAGGATGTTTAGTGCCAAATTCAGTTTAAATTGGTGTAGATGTTCTGGAGAAGATGAAAATGTGAAAAGTTTACGCCAACAGACAACGGACAAATTTTGATTAGAAAAGCTCACTTGAGCCCTCAGGTGGGCTAAAAACAAGACAAACCACTTAATACTCAGGAAATGATAATTTATGCACATTAGTGTTATTTTGCAAATAATTGACCATAAAATCAAGATAAACGGTTTCTCGTCACTCATATTGAAATCCAGATACATAAGTGCGAAAAGAGTAGACAAAAACCTAAAACGAACGGACGCGTAAACAGTCGTAGGGTGGCGCCCCATGAATTTTTACGTCACATTTTTTTTCTTTTTGGTGTGATGTACGTAAACTAACTCAAGGGCCTGAATCCTTCGGCACCGGCTCTGGGTAAGACACCACAAATTTTGACATTTGCAAGGTTAAGGCGTTCAATGTTCCTCAATACTGGCAACGCCTGAAGTCATAAAGTAACGTTTGTCTTTTTTTTATTTATCTATTTATTCATTTATTTTGGGGTTTTTTGTTTTTGGCATTGTTCATGATTATCCGAATGACCTGTGAATTTAACCTTTGATGCCCGGAGCTTGGTGAAGGAACATTCACTACGTACATGTATGTTTTCTTGAACGTCTCGAGTTTGACGCGAACAGGACCTCCGCCACGCGAAGCGATGATAGATTGAAAATCTTTTCAAGCTTGAACAACATTACTGAAGAACGATTTATTGAGTAAATTGTAGGAGCTAAACACTTTAAACTTGTTTTTTAATTGTCAGTTTAATGAAGTATGGAGATATATATTAAACGATTTGAATTTGTTTTACAAATGCTTGTGTACTGCCATTTTGTTCATTATAACACTTACTTTCACGGCCAAGATTTATAATTACTCTAAATCTAGCAAGAACGTGGAATCTTTCAGTCATACGGTGGGTTTTTCAGTCCAACTTTTCATTCAACAAAGGAAATACACTAAATAAAACACAAATTCAACACCGGTAACTAGAATTTACTCAGACTGATGGCGAAACATCATAAAAGACATTTTAAACAAGAAGTACATGCAGGGATATCAATTCGTGAAAAGAGAACTAATCTCCAACATAGTTTGGCAGTGTTTTTATTATAAAAGTAACAAAATAAATATTTCATAGAGCCTTCACAATGTATACAACTACAATCAAAATATGTTCATAGGAATTTAACAATACCAAATAATATCTGATGAGGTCTGCGCGGTCAAAATCAATACCGAATTACTATATGGTAGTACAAGAGTGGGAAATAAACTACACAAGCTATTAAGGTTCCCATTCACAAACGATCTTTTAACAATGGCAACAATTCTATCTTGCAGTCTAATCAGTATAACACTGCCTTAAATCTACATGGTCATTTTTATAGAATCACCATACATGTACATCAGTGTGGTTTGTCCCTAACAATAACACTGGACTAACTTCAAAATGGTTTTATGAAACGCGACTCCGCACATTTTTTGGAACGTTTTGTCTGACGGATAAAAACCGTTGAAAATGAGGAGATATCCAATCACAAATTCACCATGAGACTCAGTCATTAATACACATTTAAATTCCATCAAAGGCATCTATAGCCATTGTTAATATTTGACATTTCTTTCGACAGATTTTTTTTTTTTGCTAAATGAATGTGAAATGATATCAGGCTTCGTTCTTTACATGAAGTATACATGTACATGTGCACCAGTGGATATTTCATACACATTACAAGGCATACTTTGGCATTTGATATGAAAAATAAAATCTTGCAGGGGAAATCGAACTATTCGTGTATATATACATTGTAAGACGTTAAGCTACAATGTAAATGGAATCTTTCACCATACTTCCTAGTATAATGAATTGTGCGGTATCGTATTTTGTAATTTCTGAGAAATTGCGAAGTGTATTGTACATGTAGGTAAAAATAACTGAGTACGGTTAATTATCTGAGTTTCATACACTGTTCTGTGATATTATGCTATTAATTAATATTTTATTATAGCAGTAGTTCAACAACAGTAAAAGTAAGAACTTGTATTTTGTCCTAAACAAATACGATGATCATTTCAAGCACATGACAGGATTAGAAAGTCATCAATTTCAGAAAATGCGAAGAGAGCTTTCAGCATCCTATCAAATTCAATCTTTTATAAAGTAACGCTTATCTAAACTCACACACATGATTGATATCACAAATTTCTCTCGTTTACCACAAAGGATTCCGATGTATTTAAGTGCTCGTGGTGTTATCAAGAATGAACGAAATATCAAAGGATTACATCCTCGTCGTCGTCTTCCGCTAACAGTCTTAACCTACCGGAGCGCTCCTTTAACCGAGATCTTCCATAGCGACACAGTCTAAGACCACTAGAGGTATAACAACATTTACGACAAGCAAACCGATTATTGGTCTGGCAACAACAGCAACATTTGGTACAAAAATAGACACTCATGGCAGTGATGATGAAGAAGAAAATCCCCGCAAATATAGCAACAGTGACGTAGTGGAAAGGGAGAGGACACCTACAGCTCAGGTGATTACTGAACCCCTCATCACACTCCCAGTTCTCAATCCTAGCTCCGTGGTTGTGCTGAATCAGCCAAAATTTGTCAATGGTTGTGTTGAAGTCTACAGACACTTGCTCAAATAAGAGATGGGTCTCATTAATGACCATCAATCGTCCATAAGAGTGGGGACTTGCTGTATCGGCTCTGAAGGCGGACCAAGGTTCTGAAAGTAAAGCATACAACTGCATGAATGTTTTGATCACGTGACATGGATCCCACACGATCATGTAAAACTTCTGTGTGCACTATTCGATAAATCTGTACATTTTGACAAAGACTAAATTAAAGTTTTAATTTTGAAATATGCTACCTAAACGCTGAGAGTATAATTCAAAATACATTTATAATCCCCTAAAGTAGACGGAGATTTTCCCCGGCGTGGCTGTCATTTCCCTGACTGCAGAACTCTTACTTGGTTCTCCCATATAGTCCACGTTCTCTCCACACCCAGCGGCACCTGAGATCACGTGGACAGGTGCCCGTGGATCCATGTAATTCTTGGCAATGACCTGATAGTCGTACACCGGCCAGAGACGCTCATACGAGTGTTCATGGGCTTGTAACACAAGATCCACTCCCTGGGCGTAGAATAAATCTTCTAGACTGGGGATAATAAGACAGATAAAGAATCAAATGCTATTTGATTGCAGTTGCAATTTGATCGATACAATACAATTATTGATATTCTACGTTAATACGATGCTTTAGGTATCCGAGAATTTTTAGAAAACATTCATTGAGCTCGGAAAGCAGTTATCGTAGCAACCGAGAACATGTCAATAATTGTTTTTGATTTATGATTAAATGATTTAAAACATAGAAAATGGCTACTAGTGACTACGAAGCGATACCTGGTCGGCCACCTTTGTGTACAGATAGACGCAAGACAGTCGAGAGTTATTAGACACGCTAGTTTGACTAAATAACTGAAAACATTGACACCGGCTACTAAAACATGTACAACTTACCAAATGATATTAAAGGGACATGGGCACGATTTGAGCTGGAAAATTTTCAATTTTTGTTTTTATTTTTAATGTTTAGAATGCTTAGCTAAGGTATTACTAATGATCAGCAAAAAATTGAATGTCAATATTCAAGGTACATGGGAGATACAGAGGTCACAAGTCTTTGAACTATGTAAACAAGGCTCGCGTCATGTCTTTGTTTACATAGGTTATATACACTAGTAAAAGTTTCGTTTGAAGCATTTTTTTTTTTTCAATTCTTAAGTGGATTCTTAACACAATTAAATAGTTTCTAGTGTTTAGCACATCTAATTTTGTTTTAAACACGCTATTTTCTATTAAACAGTCTAATGTAAACAAAAACATGGCACGAGCCTTTTTTATATAACAAAGAATTGCGAGTGCTGTATCTCACTTATAACTCAACAATTGATATTCAAATTGTGGTTGACCATTAGAAATACTTTAGTTAAGCATTGTAAACAATAGAATTAAAACATTTTTAAAAAAATTGAAAATTTTCAGCTCAAATCGTGTCCATGCCCCTTTAAGAATACCTATTTAGTCTTCTTTATATGAAAAGGTGAAGATAACAAACAGTAATCAATCTCTTTTCTCATATGAAGAATGTAAATTTCAGAGCAGGGCAAACATGGACCACTAGACATACCGGAAATTGGATCGGGTGCCTATGATGAGTAAGCACCCCCTGTCGACCCACCACACCCGCCGTGAGAACCAATATCTTTTTCAGGTAAACGGAGTAATTCATAGTTAAGACCAGTGTGTATAGAAAAGCCTAACAATTGGTATGACACACGTCAGACAGCATTTGACACAATGACAGGTGGTATTGCAAAATTAGGTCGTTATAACGACCCTAGAATTGGTCTGGTTCGATGTTGCAATAAATCAACAAGTGTTACTCGAATCGCGGTAGCTCAGTGACGGAGCGTTCGATTCATAACCGGAAGTCTCCTAATGTAAAATACATTGTATACAGCATGCTTAACAAGCAGTTCTCCAGATCCGGGAGTCTCCTAATGTAAAATACATTGTATACAGCATGCTTAACAAGCAGTTCTCCAGATCCGGGAGTCTCCTAATGTAAAATACATTGTATACAGCATCCGTAACAAGCAGTTCTCTAGATCCGGGAGTCTCCTAATGTAAAATACATTGTATACAGCATGCTTAACAAGCAGTTCTCCAGATCCGGGAGTCTCCTAATGTAAAATACATTGTATACAGCATGCTTAACAAGCAGTTCTCCAGATCCGGGAGTCTCCTAATGTAAAATACATTGTATACAGCATGCTTAACAAGCAGTTCTCCAGATCCCATCGTGATGTTACAAAGTGCATTATTCTTAGTTTTAGTTAATGAATGAAAATGTCGCCAGAACATTGCATAAAACTGTGTACTTATACTTGAAACCTGTATAAAAACTGAACACTTTTCTAACATCTGTTACCTTTCTTTGGGGTTTTTTGTCTGGTTTTAATTTATGGTTCGTATGAATGACTTTATTAATTGACAATTTATGTACTGTTAAGTACTTCAAGATAGGAATACAAGTCATCTGTAACATTATCCATATCAGTTAAATATAAAATCAATATAAATTGAAATGTATTTAGTGCGAATAAAACCCGTTCCTTTCCGTAGTTTGTAAGCTAAGATAACAATAAAAAAATCGGGCAAATATACTATATTTTATTAAAATCAAAATAAGAATTTGTTTACATGCGGTAAAACAATTTTATCTTCATCATATTCTGCATCATAAATTCATTAAGCAAGTTAAATGTTTGTATAAAAGTTTACTAGGCATTTTACAAGAATCTTAAGCTTGTAATTTCAGCATTGAGAGAGGTGTTAGCGTATCAGAGGATGAAAATAACAGTCTAACACAGGATTTGTATGCCCCCTCTCGTGGCAAAACTTCTGTAACGCACAAATATTTACACACGATACAGTGTATGTGTGTGTTGACATTGTTCACGTTACAACAGGGAGTGTGATATTTATAAACAATGATGATTCATGATTTTTATTAAGTCAACAAGTTGAGCATCTTATGTTTGTTTTATTATTTTAACTAACAGACACTGCGTGACCGCAGCACTCCAACCATACTGTTATCTTATTATTCATATTAATAAGATGACCTTTTGATTCGATTCAAACATAAATTCTATGTCGTTTTGTCATTTCATATATCATGAAATACAGTAAATCTGTTAATTCCTCTTACTAGGGTCATAAACTTCACCTTAGTTTACATTGATTCTGTTTCAAATGTATGTATGCCTATTTGGTTCGATGTTAAAAGCCAGACCAAACTTTTGTCAGTATATTATATCAAAAGTGTATAACTTATATAGCTTGATATAAAACATGTTTTATATTCCTAAGATTGATTGATTGATTGAATATTGTTTAACGTCCCTCTCGAGGATATTTCATTCATATGGAGACGTCACCACTGCCGGTGAAGGGCTGCAAAATTTAGGCTTATGCTCGTCGCTAATGGCCTTTGAGCGGGGAGGGATCTTTATCGTGCCACACCTGCTGTGACACGGGACCTCGGTTTTTGCGGTCTCATTCGAAGGACCGCCCCATTTAATCGCCTTCTACGACAAGCAAGGAGTACTGAGGACATATTTTAACCCGGATACCCACGGGATTATATTCCTAAGATAATATCTTAAAACTTGTTTTATATTTATATTGTTACGAGACCTGAGTATTTATTTATTTCATATAGTGTTGCTTATGCTGTGTTGGCACCAATGTGATTAAGTTACTACACAAAATGTTCCTGCTACTTTTTGACACTAGTATCACACCTTCTATATGACGTAAAGCAAACATGTGTCCAATTCTGAAAGGTACAAACTCTGACCCTAGAATCCCATTGAACTACAGAGGTATTAGTTTGCAATGTGTAGCACCAAAGATTTATAACTCGATTTTAAACAATAGACTCATGACATATTTAGAAAAAAAAAAAGAACTTTTAGTAGATGAGCAAAACGGTTTTGAGCAGAATAGATGCTTGGATCATATATTTACCTTAAATAGCGTTATCCAGAATTACAACTCGACCTTTGTCACGTTCATTGACCTACAGAAAGCGTTTGATACCATTGATAGAGAATTACTCCATTACTGTCTACTGCACAATGGAATTGATGGCAACTTTTACAACAATATTAAGTCACTACATAGTTACAGAATCGTGTGCTCGGTTGAATGACTTATACACAAATTGGTTTCGATGTAACATTGGAGTTAGGCAAGATGATGGTTTATCTCCTACATTGTTTGCCTTTTTTATAAACGATCTAACAGTAAAACTGAAATCTTTAAGCAAAGGAGTTCAGATCAACAATTATAACCCAAGTCTACTTCTATATGCTGACGACATCGCCTTGATGAAAGGTGAAGATAACGAACAGTGATCAATCTCATAACTCCTATATGCAATACAAAATAGATAGTTGGAAAAACACGGACCCCTGGACACACCAAATGTGGGATCAGGTGCCTAGAAGGAGTAAGCACCCCTGTCGACCGGTCACACCCGCCGTGAGCCATATATCCTGATCAGGTAAACGGAGTTATCCGAAGTCAAAATCAGTGTGCCAAGAACGGCCTAACAATCGGTATGAAACACGTCAGACAGCATTTGACCCAACGATAGGTTTATTGACGAACTAGATCGTTATAACGACCATAGAATTTACGAAATGCTGACTTCAATCGAGACTGTTTAAACCCATGTACCATCAACTTGTTTGCCAGTGGCTTGCCTCGATTTAAAAACTGACCATACGCAGAACAAACTCTTGTGTATCGAATCAATTAAGAGATATAAACACCATATGCAGATGATAATGGAATATTGCTACATAAATATGGGAAGTTGACGATGGAGACGCTGAAATCATCTCGTTTGTCATACAGTTGAGTTGTCAGTTTGCCATTAATGTCTACTTTCAATAAGATATCTAAGTATGAAGCAGAAGTGGACGACTCTGTGGTGTCTTTTATATCGAGCTCACAGGGATATATCGAATCGACATATGGATGAAAGTTATTACATGTATTATTAACAGACAAAACGTCGTCGATATATCTAAATGTCGAATCGAGGCCACAGTAAGAGATTTTTTCTTCTCACGTAAGAGTTTTTTAATAAATTCTGCTTCATGTGAATATAGAAACAGGTCAGCTAACAAAGGAGCGCAATTCATGCCCCTGGGAATTCCAACAGACTGTTGGAAGACCTGATTTCCCTTTGAAAATGATATGCAACACATGTTAAACAACGTCAACGACTGGTGTAGGAAATGGTGACTACGAATTATAATGCTAAAATCCATTTTTTATCCAGTCAATGAAATTTTTCTAAAAGATATATTTCTATCATGCGCAAAGTTTTATTTTAAAAAGATTTTTGCAAAAAACTATGATATCACATGAGGATCAATCGATCTTAAAGTGACATATAGGTCCGTTGGGCCGGGTGTAATATTAACATGTACAAGTATCTTACTGAAATACAAAAGTTGTAATTACACATGTCACTATGATAAAATATTTACTTACTATATCTCAACAAGCACTATGACCCCAGGTTTTCTCTATAATTTCACGATTCCTTTCCAATTTAGAAATCAAAAATATACTCCCGGGAAAAAAATGACAACGATCCAGAATTCAGGAGCGAACCTCTTTAATGACTTTTGAAAAGACCTTCGTACTTGAAACTCCAAGGTCAAGATCACAGGATAAAAAAATGTCTTGTCACAAGGAATGCTCATGTAAAATATCAAAGGTCTGGCACTTACTGTTTAAAAGTCATTAGCAAGGTTAACATTTTTAAAAAGTCAGTCAAACTCCAAGGTCAAGGTCACAGGGTCAAAAATGTTGGTACCCACGAAAAAGGCCTTGTCACAAGGAATATTCCTGTGAAATATCAAAGCTCTATCTCTTACTGTTCAAAAGTAATTATCAAGGTTAAGGTTTCAGAAAGAATGACAGACGACAAAAACAAAACAATCCTCCCCCCCCCCCCTCCCCCCTGATCTTCGACCTCAGGGGCATAAAAATGACGGTCTAGCGGTACGATTATGTGAAAATGAAAAGAAAATTGCCATCAACGTGTGGTAAATTCTGTTAAATTTCAAGTAAATAAATTCAATACCAATGTAAATGTCTCGTCCAAATATGATATAAATTGAAAAGTACAAATTGAAACATAAATTTCAACTAGATTTGCCCATTTTCGAAGATTTTTTGTTATCAATGAGTGCTGCTTTAGCCTCAAAATAATAGCTTTCCCTTCAAAATATTTTTCTAAACTTTTGATTTGATATAAGTTTAATGATGTATCAAACTATCAAAAATTGAAGATGATGAAAACCTTTAGTTACAATTAATTCCCATAGAGCTATAGTGTAGAAATCTTTATTTGGACATTCGATTGGTTCAGATTCAAATCAATTCTAGCCATTGTAGATATAGCTAAATACAATATGATACGAATATTTTAAAGTCGCTATCATTTCAAATGTCAATATAGAAAGGGGGCAGAAAAACGTTCAGATGATATTAAACAACTTCATTGCTGATAAGCAGCTATTTAAAAAAAAAAAACCACAATCAATGAACATATGTACGTAATATAAATGGATTAATTTTGACAAGTGAATCTAATCAAATCCATGAAGTGTCTGTAATGTGGAATTCAGAGTCTTTCCGGCGGCGAGTTTTTCTCCAACAATAAAGTAAATGATTAGATGTTACTGAGTGATATAAGCTTTACTTGTGTCGGACATGCAACTGGCTGACGGGTATCTCGGTCATTCAGTGCATCTAATTCAATTTCACTTGAATACTACATATCAACAGCACGTGCTTCACCGTATTATGCCATGTATACAAATAAAGAATTAAAGTTCTAGAAATAAACAATCGTTCATACTAATAGAATAAATCGCAATGAATGGAGCCCTGTACCAATGCACGAGTACGTGTAATATTCCTGTAAGTCATTTACCGATGTGTAAACAAAAATCGAAATCATAATTATATTTAGTCGCCTGAATTTAATAGTTGTTGTACTGGAACGGAATTACAAAAAGAAAAGAAAAGAAAAAAAGATATCAAAATTACTGTATCGCGTGTAGTGCATATGGAAGTAATTTCTATAATTGACACAATTACCTTTACAGCAGTCAGTATAGCGCGGAATAGAAGTAATTAATGCATCGTTTAATGAAGCCCTATACATGTACGTTGTAGTAGCCGTGATGGCCGCAGCGGCTTTCTACCCAGGGTCATTTACCCACCTTCTAGTAATTGTACGCACAAGGGAGCTTAATAGCTTCTTTCTCGTATAACAGGTATCAATGAAACCTACCGGGATCTTTTAATTTTCATCAGACTTAATATATCCGATAATGAGTATAATACGGGAACTTGGATTACTGGTTCGTTGGGTGCATTCCTATATCCACCAACAATATTCAAGGTTGAGCACTAATGGAAAGATTCGTTCAAGCACTGAAACCATATTCATGGATGATAACTGGATTTGCGATAATAAAGCATAATGCAAAACCTCAATTAACAGTGTAAAGCATTGGGCGTACAATCAAATTATATTTTCTGCCCTAGGACTTCTCTGAAAGAAGCCAAAAAAATTATGTTATATGCTCTTGTCCATTATCTTGAATGTACGATACTCGTAATCATAATTGTACAATGATATTTCCAATGGCACATGGTCAGAGGCCACGACTCAATGTTCATAATTAACCAAACTAAATATGGCTATGTATGTCTAGTCGTCAGGCAAACTTGCATTTGTGGCGCTACTTAAGGAATTTCCGCCTATGTTAAACGGCCTTGGTCCAAAACATCTGCATGTGTAATTTGAACAAATTTTATTGTATATTACATACATCTGTGTCAGCATCATATGTTATGATTGAAGTCTTTACGTCGTGAAAAAAATGTCATAATCGACTGAACTCTAATGCAATATCTTCTGACTGATGAAAATTCCCTCGTAACAGTATATTGTAACTCCTTTCAGACACAGACACAACTTTAAATCTTTCCTTCAAATCATCAATGAAGGGCATACTTTAAATTTTACATGTACATATCCTAATTTACTTTTAATTAATAACTTTAATTGTTGCTTCTGTTAAGAAATATGTTTCGCATGACATGCTCTTTCCTGATGTTTAACGTAACAGCTTTCTCTCTATATGTTTCAGTCCATTTCTTAACAGATTCCAAACTATATAAGCATGAATCAAAAACAAAACAGACGGAATTCACCAGTGAACCGGTTTTTTAAGTATTGCAATGTAAATGTTGACTATCGATTTTTTTTTTTTAAAACATATGTTCAAACTATATACTGTAAGATTTTATTCTGATGGGTACATGTACGTTTTTGATAAAACATAAAGGAATATGAAAAACAAGAGACCCATGGACCACAGCACTCACCTGAGTCACCTTGTCTCTGCTGTTCTTCAGAAGAATTTTAATATATGTGCCCTCTTTAACCCCATGAAAAACTATGATTCCATATTATGACCACAACCTAGCCGCACGGACGTGGAGTCCTGTCTTAATTGAACGTGAACCTACATAACATGGAGTCCTGCCTTAATTGAACGTGAACCTATATAACATGGAGATGCCTTTAAAACGTGACCAACATGATCTCGCTGTTCTGGAGAGGACCACTTTTTTGAAAGATTGTTCCTCTATATTCATATATCATGCAAGATTGTATCCCGGAATTTAGCCCCACCCTAACCCAGGGTCCATTCATTCAGAATGTTTGCATATTGATGATTTAATGTGACCCTGCTACTCTTGAAAATAGTTTTCTTTTTTCAAATTCCCCATACATTGTATTGTAAAACCCATTTAAGGCAACCCTTGTCAGATAAGAATTTGTACTACATTGGAATACTTGAATATCAATGTATCTAACCTGTGGTCCTTCGTAAAGAAACAAATTCAAAGATTATGAATATAAACTCCATGTAAACCTTTAATCCTCTATTGAGGCTGCATATTATCCCGGGTCATAATTGGAAGAAAATTGAATCGGCAGTACCTGAAGTTTGCATAATAACGATTACAAACCGTGGCTCTGCTCGTCTTGCAGAGTTAATAGAATTCCCTAAAATATTACCAGGTATAAATTTGATCCCCTACAGTGGTCCCACCCTACCCCGGGGTCATGGTTTGAATAAACTGAAATCTGCATATGACTATTCATGGCCTTGCTGGCCTTTAAAGATTTCCCCCTATAAATTCTCATAAAAAACTTTGTTCCCTTTTGTGAACCGCCCCCTTACCATGATTTGAACATTTGAATCTGTATTATCTTAGGGTTCTTGCATATCAATCTCACTAATCATGCCCCTGCTGTTCCTAAGAAGATCTTTTGAAGATTTTTGCTGTAACACCTATGTAAAACTTTAATGTGGCCCCGCTCTACCCCTGTGTCCTTGAACAACATTCAACAAATATGGCTTTGCACTACTTACCGATGCTTGTCTAAACACATGACTATTCGATGCCTACCTGTCCATAAGAATAAAACTTTTTAAAGATTTCCTACTATACATTCCCATTAAAAAAAAATTATGCCCTATTAGGGCCCATCCTACCCCCAGGGGTCACAAATTGAACAAACTTCAATCTGCTCTATCTGGGGATAATTGCGTATATCAATGTGACTAATCAAGGCCATGCTGTTCTCGAGAAGATTTTAAAAGATTTTCCTACATGTCTCCATGTAAAAGTTTAATCCCCTATTGTGGCTCTATCCTATCCCCGGGGACCATGATTTGAACAAACTTGAATCTCCATCCATTAAGGAAGCTTAAAGTTTCATTTCTGGTCCAGTGGTTCTTGAGTAGATTTTTAAATGACCCCCACTTTATTTTCACTATTTCTTCATCCACCCACCCCCCACCCCCATGGACACTATATTTTCACTATTTCTTCATCCCCCATGGAAAGGGTGTGATCCCTCATCTGAACGCTTTTGAATCCCTTTATCAAAGGATGCTTTCTGACAAGTTTGGTTGAAATTGTCTGATAAGTGCAAAGTTTACAGACAAACTCACAGACAGCTAGACGGACGTCGGACAACAAGTGATCAGAAAGGTTCAAATGAGCTTATATTATAGGGGAGCTCAAATATAATTATTTTCACAGAATTATAATGATAAAGCTCTATCCTATGAACAAGTAAAGATAACGGTGATCGATCTCATAAATTTTATAAAGAATACAAACTTCTGAGAAGGGCAAACACAAAGCTCTGGACATATCAGAGCCTAGGAGGAGTAAGCATTCACTGTTAACCGGTCACACCAGAATTGATCAGATAAACGGAGTAATCCGTACTACGGTAGTCAAAATCAATATGTAAACAGCAATTGGTATGAAATATGTCTGGCAGCATTCGACCCATTGGCAGGTTGTATTTGTTTAGATCATTATAACAACCATAGAATTGTCCCATGGGGATCCAGGTTAGAATAGGTCCTCAGTACCCCTTACTTGTCGTAAGAGGCGACTTTAGAAATAGGGTGGTCTTTCGCATAAGATCGAAAAAATCGAGGCTCCGTGTCACAGAAGGTGTGGTACGATAAAGACCCCTCCCTGCTCTAACACTAAACGTCGAGTATAGGCCTAAATTTTGCAGCCCTTCACCGGCAATGGTGACGTCTCGAAATGAGTGAAAAATTGCGAGAGGGGCGTTAAACAATTAATCTATCAATCAGCCATAGAATTTGCGAACTGCTGACTTTAACTGACCTCTGTAATATCAACTTATTTGTGAGAAGCCTGTCTCGATTTAAAACAAATCATCATACGCAGAACATGCTCTCGCATATCGAATCAGTTGTGAGACATAAACACCACATGCAGGTGATAATGGAAAAGTGTTACACAAGTAGCTGAAGTCATCTCATTTTGATAAAGCGACTCAGTTCTTACTTGGTTAAGAAGTTATGACATAAAGGTTGTATTTTTCACCATTTTAGTTTTCTGAGAATTAAACCGCTTTAAATGTAATTATAGTCTGTAACCCATTCTTGCATACATTGTACCCGCCGTTTACAATTCGCCGAAGGCCCACTACTCTGGTATGAGAGAATGATAATGGTGATTAAAAATAATTAGGTTATAAATGGTAATATTTTCTTCATAGAATTATAATGCGAGATTTCATTTCTTTTGATATACATGTAATACATAAGTACCGCAAGGAACTATTTAGGGAACCTCTTTTTTCTTACATGCACTTCCTGTTGTGAGGATCCGTAACGTGCAAGGAAGACATGACAATAACATTAATTTCTTCGCAAATCGACAGTTTCTGGTCCCCAAGAGGGAGCGGAGCGAAATATTACTCACCCATATTTAACCCAGTATCCTAGGATCCGCCCGGTACAGTCGTCTACGTTTTTGTTGGAGCAGTACATCGGTCGGTGACCCATGGCGATGACCCAAGGTCTTCTAAAACGGTTTCGGTTGGCCTGTTTTAAGTCTTCTAGCAACCAATCATATTGTTTGCATACGTAATCTTGATTATCAACGAAAAACACCTCTGTTGAATAGCTAATAAGAGAATCACAGAAATACACGATTATTGCTATCAATATGAAATACGGTATTTGAAGTATTTTTGAAACGGGGGTATTAAAGCAATAAATCAATAAAATCATAAAGATGGTATTTTATGAAAACAGTGGGTTATACCTGATAAAATGGACGGGACCGATATCTATGCTGTACCAGAGTCTATCATAACGCATTGGCCAGTCAGCATTAGGCATTGAAAATCTCACTCGGTAGTGGTGCATATCTTTCTCCAATTCTATATCACAAAGAAATTCCAAAGACTCGTATACCATCAGTTTACACAAGCTGGGTTAAATCTTTTATGATTGACGAGCCGTTTCATGTGAATACAAAGCTGATTTCTTGTCATCTTTCAGGTTTAGTGTTGAAAGAAAACGAATTAACTTTTCGATGCTACATCCTTTTTATCAGAAAATTTATACTCTTTGAAACATGTAAAGAAGCGTGTCTCCCCCCAGAATTTTAGCATCTAACATTGAGAATGGGATCCATATTCGAAAGTTTGTCCAGGAATAATTTGATCATTAACCTTTAAAAGTAACTTTGGGACTTTATGTCACTGTAAAAACCATCATATTAGCTACACTCAATAAACCTAAAATGTAACTATCACTTAAATATGCTCAAGTCTTATATGGCAAGCCCTTTTACTATTTATTCGAAAAATAAGATACCTCTTTAAATTAAAGAGATATCTCTTATTTTAAAGAGATATCTCTTTAAAATGAGAGATACCTCTTAATCTTAAGAGATATCTCTCTAATAATAGATATCTCTTTCACTTAGAGAGATATCTCTTTCACTTAGAGAGATATTTCTTTAAGTGAAAGAGATATCTCTTACACTTAAAGAAATATCTCTTTCACTTAAAGAGATATCCCTTTCACTTTAAGAGATATCTCTTTCACTTCGAGAGATATTATCTTATACTTTAAGAGATATCTCTTTCACTTAGAGAGATATCTCTTTCACTTAAAGAGACATCTCTTTTACTCTGATAGATATCTCTTATACTTTGAGAGATAGCTCCTTCACTTAAAGAGATATCTCTCTAAGAATTGCTAGAGAGATATCTCTCAAAGTATAAGAGATATCTCTTTAATCGTTCAAAAAAAGATATCTCTCAAAGAGAAAGAGATATCTCTTTCCAATATTTCTATTAGTTTGAATACTTAAGTAGTTCTCCCTAAAACGGAAGCCCGCCAAAGCAAATCTTACCATGATGGCTGGGGTGTTGCTAAAACATGGGACGGAACGGAAAACGGAAAATATTTTATGCAATGATGTTATGAGGAGGTCAACATTTTGCAAAATCAAAAGGCTGATTTTGAACAAGAAGTGCAGAAATTACAAAGAGAACAGGAAGTCATTCTCAGAATCCATCATTTCATATTGATACCTCATACTAATGCATTATTATGTATTTTTACACGGTGTATTTTGTGGATGAATGTACTAACAGGCGCTTGCTTAATAATTTGCATAGTACATTTTAATGAAAATATCAAGTAAGCGCCTGCTGGCACCATCTTTTCCCCCGGCTTTGTCACCCCCCCCCCCCCCCCCGATTTTGACAGTATGTTGTTTCACAAATGAAGAAAAAATAAATAAGATAACATACTGAAAAAGACTTGAATTATAATTCAACCCCTTTCAAATTATATTACTGGTATGGTAAGAAAGATTTTATGAGCCCATCCAATGAATAAAAGATAAAAGGCACACCCCCTCCCCTCGAAAACATCATTGTAAAAGATAAAATTATTTTTTGAACAATTTCCCCCAAACATAACCTTTTTAAATTGAACGTGCTTTTAATCGAACTACATATGTTTAAGATAACTGAATTTGAATTTAGTTCTACACCTGGTACAATATACATTTATGTATCACATCAAATTTTAAAGCGAACGAGTCCGGTGAAGGAAATAAACCCCGTGTGTTCTTTTCATTCTCTACCCATTGGTGTCACAGCTCGCTAACACCTCTGTCATTGCCGAAATTTCGAAATTCTTTTAAAATGCCTTGTAAATTCTTATACTAGCGTTTAACTAAATTCGCTTAATCAATTTATTACGCAAAATTTTAAGATAAAGTTGTTTTATCGCTTGTAAACAATTCCCAAATTGTTGATTTTAATGAAAATGACAACCCCCCCCCATTTTTACCGTTATCTTATCTACATTAATCATTCTAATTCTTAAATTTCGTTCCGTTTTGTTTTCCGTTCCGCGTTTTAGCAACACTCTGATGGCTGCAATCCCGTGCGAAGATTTTGCTTTAACCGCATGTGAAATGTATACAAGTATAGGTAACAAAAAAAACAAAGACAATAAATTGATGAAATATACGAGCTAGACTAGATTTCGCCTCTCGGCAACTTGACAATGTTACCCCAACCACCTCTTCAACCTTTCCCACCATTTGTACACTAGAAATATTTTGCTTGGTTAAAAAATAGGGTTACATCATTTCTATGACAATGCAACAGGGAGAAGTCGTTATGATCACCGGGGGAAAATCTAAAGAGATATCTCTTTAGATTAAAGGTATATATCTTTAAGAAAGTTTAAAGAGATATCTCTGTAACTTAAAGATATATTTCTTTTTACATCGATAGAGAGATATCTCTTTACGCTAGAGAGATATATCTTTCTCTCTGAGAGATATCTCTCTAGCTTTGAGAGATATCTCTCTAGCTTTGAGAGATATCTCTCAAAGAAAAAGAAATATCTCCCAAGCGTTAAGAGATATCTCATTTGTTTAAAGAGATATCTCTTTTGGTTAAAGAGATATCTCCTTAGCGTAAAAAGATATATCTCTAACTTACAGAGATATCTCTTTAACCAATAAAGATATCTCTCTTATTTAAAGAGATATCTTATTTTACGAATGAATAGTAAAAGGGTTTGTCATAGTTTTAGAATTAAAAAGAACGTGGTTTCTGATTGATTATCATTATGTATGCAATGTACACATGTACACGGAAATTTACTGTAATATGGTCATAGGTACAGGAAACCATTTCCTAGCTTACAAGTGTGTATTTCCAAACGAGTAGAGTGTTTGTACGTGAAGAGAAACACTAAAAACAATTAGAAAATCACTTCACATTTCTATTATACAACTTCCTACACTCCTTTATTTCCGGTGTATGGGACGCTGAAGTTATGACATTATTTTCTATAAGCCTTTCCG
The DNA here is from genome assembly GCF_947568905.1 of Ostrea edulis. NCBI lineage: Eukaryota > Metazoa > Mollusca > Bivalvia > Ostreida > Ostreidae > Ostrea > Ostrea edulis. The sequence goes on from NC_079164.1 coordinate 69,148,387, forward strand.
ATATCTGGTGGTCTCTTTAATATCGTATTAATCATATTTTAGTGCTCATGATACACTGATTTCAGAACAGTGCGTCCATCAGTCCCCGTACTTCATTTCTTTTTGATCTTGTTGTTCAAAAATTTTCTCATCTGCTTAAATCAAGGGTTTGTGATCCACCACGATTACGAACCCGTGACTCGGGAAGATGGAGCTTTCTGTCAGCGGTTGGCGAATATATATATATATATATATATATATATATATATATATTTGCATGTAATTTGTAATTTCGTCTAGAGTCAGAATTATGTAGTTGATAGGTAGAATTTGTAAAGGTTATATCGATATTTTTGTTCGATGAAAAAGTTAACATTACGAACAGTGATCAATCTCTTAATTTTATAAGACATACAAAATCGAGAATAGGGCAATCACCAGAGGTGGGATCATGTGCCGAGGAGGAGTAAACATCCCCTGTTGACCGGTCAATGCTAAAAGATTATAATTAAGATATAAATGTACTTTATATAGAGCTTAAGTTCATTACACATTGCGGATGAACATCTCCTATAAAATACTGAATATATTTCAAATTTAATGAAAACTTTGATGATGATCTTACCGTGATTTCCCGGAGATGTCATGTAAGGAATCATGGCGGCTACTGCTTCTATTTTGCGCATAAATTCGTCTCCTACCTTTTGCCCATGGAATTATATAAAATGCAAATCAATAACAACACGATACAATAAGTTCGTTTTCCTTCTCAAGAATCGGCTATCGTATTCATACATGTACATGTACCTTTCCACCGTTGGAATGTAGATCATAACCAAAGTCGCCTATGTGCCATATTGCATCGTATGTATTCGTAGTAACGTCTTGGAGCAAAGCTGGGAAGGTCGGGATACCACCAACTGCACCGAGATCGCCGTATAAGATAAAATTGGCAGATCTCTCCTGAAATTACGAATACTTTCTACATATCTTTATAAAATTGCACAAACAACACATTATGGTTGTACAAAAGTTCTAGGATTATAAGTTATAGATTCAATGAAAAGAAATTAAAACCTCACTACGGTGTATAGGGTTCATTAGTAGTTTGAATAAAATGGCTGACGAAAGCCTAAACATAATTTGTGTCAAAGTTAAATGATTTCTGTTACAATTCAATCAGCAAATGATGTTAGATATGAATTTTTGATCGGTGATAAATAAAAAGGAAAGCTAGTATGCTTCCCCCAATACAAAGTTATTCTGCAGTAATATTTCTGCATCAAAATCGAAGTTAAAGATTTACCGTGGCGCCCTCTGGTGTCTTGAAAGAGAACACCGTGCTACTGGCATGTTCCTTGTTCTGTGTACAATGGACCTGGTAGAAGTATCGTCTGCCGGGGAACAGTTCCTGCATGGATGTTACAGAAAGTTAATTTTGATCATGCTTAGTCAAAGAGAAATCATTAAAATTTCAACAACACAACTTTATAATAAACGTGATAATTTCAGCTTCTCTGTCGTCAACTTTCCATATTTACATGTAAGTAGCAATATTCCATTATCACATATAGTATTTATGTCTCTCAACTGATTCGATACACAAGAGTGTGTTCTGCGTTTAATCAGTTTTTAAATCGAGGCAGACTACTGATTACTGTAATAAGTTCATGTTACAAAGGTTTTAACAGTCTCGTAATGTCAGCATTTCGCAAACTCGGTGATCGTTATAACGAACTAATATTTATTATTACAACCTGCCATTAGGTTAAATGCTGTCTGACGTGTTGCATACCAACTGTTCTTTACGCAGTTTTTTTTTTTTACTACGGATTACTCCGTTGACCTGATCAAGATATAGCGCTCACAGCGTGTGTGACCGGTCGGCAGAGGATGCTTACTCCTCCTATAGGCACCTGTACCCACCCATGGCATGTCCAGGGCTCTGTGTTTGTCTTACTATTAATTTTGTATTCCATTGTATGGGGTATGAGATTGATCACAGTTCGTAACCTTCACTTTTTCATACTGCACATGATTATGATTAACCACTCAATATACTTTATTTACATGACAGTTTATTGTATACATGTATTTTTAAATTTTAATACAATTTTCATACCCGAAGTTCAGCTCTGTGAATGATTTTTAAAGCATTCCAACTGTCTAAATTCAATGTTGATACTTGACTGGTGGAACTATCGTTCATGCGACCCACTGAAGACCCATAAACCACGTGGCATGTGGTCTGTGATTTGCAGGACCACATGACCACCATTATGTCTGTGTGGTCGCCAAAACTGATGTGAATCTGTTCTGGTACATCCACAGCAACGATACCTGCCGAGAATGCAAAGAACAATATTTCTTAATTTAGTAGCAAAGTCAACAACATGATGCAAGCGTCTTTCTACGCTAGCGTGTGATTAAGAATGACCTTTAAAAGGTTTTAACATCGAATTGATAGCATATACGAATTTCATATAAATGTCATAAAGTATTCCAGATCTGCAACTATTCGGTATGCAATCATACATACACGTGTAAATTGCATTGGTAGAGACATATTATTATAGTTGCCAATTTTTACCGCGTTATTAAATGCGCTTGTAAAGATAATTGAGTGCGATATGAATTTCCGGAACTAAATGGTCTAAGCCTTTTCGGTGTGATAATGCATGCTCTTTATAACAAGACAAGTTCTTACATCTTAATTAGCTTCCAAACATCAAAAGTTGTTTTTTGTGCCTGCCTGAGGGGGAGAACTAAAAATCAATACAATTTTCGTTACATCAACTTCCCTTTGTGCGAATACAAGCTGTAAAGGAAAAACCGGATTGCAGTTTCCTACGTTATGAAAGGGCCATCTCGAAAGGTAACCAGAAAGGTAATCAGAAGTGTTCAAATTAACACCAAACAAAACCACTTTAAAATACAGTCATTAGTAGATACATTCAAGATAACAAATTCCGTTGCGTCTTGAAACTTTAAGTTTAATCATGTTCATAGAATCTGAATTATATTTCAGTAAAAATGGAGTTTGAGATGTAATTTGCTGACCCCTCATTTTGTATGACTGTGCTTGAGTACGTCCAGTATTTATTTGATGATGACCCCTGGCACTGCTACGGCTGATTGTAATCAGGAAAGCTCGCGCATTACCCGCGTGCCAGCAGGGTTCAATTCAAATAGGTTAGTAATCCAAATGTAATGGGACATACTTGTACAGTCATATCACACAAAATGAAAATATTCACTGGATGGAATTATTTATATTTGTATGTCTGTATATAGTGGATAGATACGCTATATTTCTCCTGGATCCACACCTTCCTTGGCCATGAGGCTCAGGCAAACACTCTGTCATGAGCTGATTCGAGTAAGAATATCACGAGTGGAAGAAATAGTGTGGACAATAGTATGCATTATCGAGAAAGGGTTGCCGTGGTTATGGGTGGTTTGAACAATCGAAAAAATTCTTATCGAGGAAATACATTTTTCTTTCTCAGTCAGTGTAAAAAAAAATATTGAGCGGTTGTACAGTGTACACCTTAAGTTTCGTTTCATGAAAGTCAATTAGTAATTCTTAAAATTCATATTCTATACTGTATGTAAGGAAGTTCGTCAAAAATAAACTTATATATCAAGAACTACTCGAAAATTTAAAATAGAATTACTTCAAGCGTAAAGTTAGATTCCTCTTACTTTTACCCCTGAGTTATTCTGGCACGTGCGGGAGAGGGGTGCGTGTGATATCTGTACATATCACATTATAAAAGCGGGGGTAAATGTCAAAGGAATCTCGGATTATTCAAATTTGATATTCCTTTGCGTTCTGAAACAATACACTTTATCACCCTTTGCACACTTTGAAGGAACTCGTCACGAATATACATGTACAGTGTACAAATAGCTTTTTCCCCTTTTTATGAATAGCTTCCTGTAGTTCGGACTGACAACGTAAACAGCATATAGGATACTTCCTGATTGTTTCCAGATCCTTGTAAACCACATGACAACGGAAAAACATCTCTATACTACCAGGTACTGTACACCATCCTCACTCGCACGGAACTCTAAGTAGAGAATGCACTATCGTCTCTGACACTTGGAAAACCACAAACGCCTGTAGCCCCCCCCCCCCCCCCCCTCTCATTTCATTTTTTAAATGACCCTTATGCAGTACAATACATGCGAGCCGCTGTAAATAAGTCTTCACTTCTGAAACATTCTATGATATTTCAAGATCGACATTTAGAATGAAGCTCAATAACAAGTTATTCTGATTGACATTTTGACGGATGATCCCCAATCGTTTTGGAAGTCCCACTGATCTGTTCATTCGCGTGTGACAGTAAGTGAACTCTTTATCACTTTACTCTAGCAAAATTTTAAAGAGTACCTTTGATTCTTTTTTCCTACTGAATACTGGTTTTCGACTTCCCCCTGTCTCGGCTATTCCCATCAACATAAACGTCCCTCTTTATCTCCCCGTCTCCTAACACTAAAGAGACTAAGTTCTATGGAATTCATGCAATTTAGGTTATGTGGAATTAGAAAAAACCCAGTGAATTGTCATCAATAATTGATATCGAGTGCTAATTAAAGCTATAGATCTCTTGCGCCAAATAAGGATTAATGTCCGCCTGTACGTGCGACACATTTGATCTTCTTCGACACCTGCCAGGATTACGTCTACCGTTAATAAACAAGGATTCCAGAAAATCTACGGATTGCATATATATATGTATATATATATATACATATATATATATATATATATATATATATATATATATATATATATATATATATACATGTGTATATATATATATATGTGTGTGTGTGTGTGTGTGTGTGTGTGCTATTCTTACATAAAAGTACATACATGTGACGATGAAATGCGAGGAAGTGGGAAGTATATAATTATGATGTTCCTCCGTCGTTGTCTCGATGAGCAATATATATATTTAAGAAACGACTGGTAATTGTCTCACACCTACAGGACCATGCTTATCCTTTTCATATTACCCACACTGCCAATGATTAAATTCTCTTCTATCATTTCCCATGAAAAATTATTACGATTTTGACGACATGTTGAAGTTCATTTCACACGCATGTTGTACTTTTCATTGCAAATTACATATCGCAGTTAATCTTTTTATCAAGAGTGTCGTACCAATTTTTATGAAGTAATTAGAAACAGATCTCATATCAGATTTTAAAAAAAATTGTTCGTTTGTGGAGTTTTTAATTCACTTTTTTTTTCTTATGAAAAACTTCCTTTGGAGTTAAACTTTTTCCACGAGTTAACGATGCTATTTATATTGCTGTACAATGACAAAACTCTGGCATACACGGGGATAAATTAAACTAAATTAAACTTACCTAGAAATGAAAATACTCCTAAAATTACTGCAGTACCCAGGGGTCCCATAATGATTTAACACCACAACCCACAGCGATACATAACGAAGACTGTCAGAGCTTCACAGGTGATCAGGCCTACATGCTCTGTATTGACGGCGAGGATGAGAGGAAGTGAAAATATGAATGAGACAGCGCGGGGACTTGACATCGATTACGCGTTCTGTAGCCGTTTACGACAGAAAACGTTACACAGCTGATGGGATCATTACATGTATAACACATGTACGTTTTCTGGTCACCTTTCAATATATAACTCAACCGTGAAGCGTTTTGTAAAATAAAGAGATGGCCTCTACCATAAGGAAAACTGGCTATTAGCTGCACATATGTAACATTTCAAATCTTTAACTTTCTGAAAGTTTTTTTTTTCACGAACTTTTATCACAATGTACGATCTTGTTATTACCTAATGCATGTGATATTGGTAAGGGGGATAACTTGTAAGTTGTAGGATAAAATATATTCCAACCAGACCAGCATCGGTAAGTCAGGTTTGAGTTTTTATTTAGCTTTAGTTATACTTGTAGTTATTGTATTTGATACGTTTACAAATTGTAATGATAGTCATTTCCTCATGAATGCGCTGTAATTGTGAACAATCTTGGTAAATATTACTTGCATTTCTATTTTAACAACTAGGAATTCTAACAGAAATGAAAGAGAATGTAAATATGAAAAATAAACGTCGTTTTTGAAAATACATGAGGGTATGAACTGCAACGCTTCACACCACGCGACCGCACGGCATACTTTTCATGAAACGCGTTAGTTAAATTAACGCTTCATAAGAACTATGCCGGCGCGAAGTGTCGCACTTCATACCCTCATGTATTTTCAAAAATACGATTTATTTCTTAAATAAATTTTATTTGTAACACACAATTTCATTGGCTGAGCACGCAGAATTATTTTAGTTTAAATTAGATAACATAACTTGGAATGGGGATACGCTCCCTTGACATCCCAAGACGGCACTACTTTTTTTTCTAATTTTGCATCGCAGCACAGTTAAGTTGTAGGTCTTCTATGAAATAGAAAGGAAAAAACCCCACCAAACAAACAAACGGAACAAAACGTGCACCATAAAAAAGTTACTTTTTTAAAAGAGTCTTTTTACTTGATGCCAAACATGACGTGCATTTCCTTATAAGTCACACAATTTAAAACTAGCTCTAATACACAATGTCTTGTGCTAAATAATGGTATATCAAGTGATGGCAACTTTTGCTGCTTCCGTATAAAGTATATTTTCATGGTGAGGTGGTGGTTGCTTTATACACGCCTATCAAAATCATACAATGCGCCTTGTTTTGCAAAATGTACCAGATGACGTCAAGTCACATAGCTTAGATCTGTGATTTTACTATGTCGGATTTAATTGGCGACAATACTGCATGCTATGGTAAGCTATAATTTTAGTTTAAAACTTTTATAAAATCATACCCGCAATTTATAGGCCTATTGCATTTTCTAGTACATGGTGTACCTGTCCTATATGGTGTCCAGATAGGGCCATTTGCAAAAGCGTGACTGCACGTTAGTCACAACACGCCGTCACGCCAACAAGCAACGCGCCTTCGCGCTCTCACTCCAACAAGCAACGCGCCTTCGCGCAGACAAGCACCGTGCCATCGCGTCGTCACGCCAACAAGCAACACGGCGCGAAGGCGTATTGCTTGTTGGCGCGAAGGCGCGTTGCTTGTTGGCGTGACGGCGTGTTGTGACTAACGCGCAGTCACGCTTTTGCAAATGGCCCTATCCGGACACCATAGACCTATGTATATGTATAGAGCTAGATTTAAACTTCCCGGTACTTTCTGTCGGAGCGACTTCAAAGACGATATTGCACTGCGACGTAAACATTAGGCCTACATATCGAGATTCGTTGTAAGCTCAACGTTGTGTTTTTGATAAATAAAGTACATGCTCCGGTTATGCGAAGAACAAAGACGGCGGCCTTCTCGGTCGACGCTTCGTGCTAAGTGAATCCTTGCGTGACGCAAGTAATTTTATTTATCAGTTTTTACCTTTTTTACAAGTTTATCTTTTAAAAATGATTAGAATGCTAGCGCCATATCTATTATCTACTATGTAAGTAGCGGTCGTAAGATATAAAATTTCTACCATAGTAATTTAAATTACTTAAAAAGTATAGATTTTTTAAAGACCTTTATTTTCTGCAAGTAATGTTAGGGAATTTTATCGGTTGGTTTGCATTGCATACATGATAGAAATACAATATTTGCATAGTGGGTATAGTACATATAATTACATTGTAATACAAAGTATTCAATTTTAAAATAAAATAATTCGACGCATACATGCTTATGACTGTTTTGATACATTTTACGGTATCTATAAATTTTGAAAATGCAATGTAGTTTACATCATATTATGTATAGTTTAGAATTGTATAACTTATGAATATTCTACATTGCAAAGAAAGAATGTACTCATTAAGCATACTATATGAGAGCGATTGTTGGGTTGTTGTTGGTGTTTCACTCCCCATACCCCCCCCCCCTTTCGCCACAAATTTACAATTAAGGTATTACTGGCATATATAAATGATATGGTTGAAAAAATTCAAACCCGCCATATAGCATATTGAAATAAAAAATAACGTGAACAAAACTCCAGATTTGGCACCCAAATTGAAAATGGCTGAGTATTTTGGCTAATACAATGACTTTCACATATGCCCCCCACCCCCCTCTCGGAAATCCTGAACCCGTCACTGTTTATCATTATTTGTATATCATATCAGCCTAGTGGTTTCTTCCCACCTTTATTGATGGGAGCTTTTAAATTGAAAAGAAATACTGCTAAACTTGATATTGATGAGGCAATATCACAATTTAAGAGAATCAGGCTTATTGGCAAAGTAAACTTCTTTTTTATGTAAAAAGTTTTAATCATCAGGGATATAAACGTGAACGAGACTATTGTTCTATATAACTCCCAGAATGTCGCACTTTGGCACCCAAGCATGCGCATTAGCTGCAAAAACACTAACGTATATATACATGTATGCTATCGCCCTACTAAGTCTTGTACATTGTAGTTTTGTCTTTTTGCATTAAATCATTCGAAGAGAAGCTAATATTGACCTAGATATTATACGATATGTGACAGGGTGATATTTTTGTAAGTAAATATTATTATGAAATATTTTATTTTAAAAAGCTATTACGATTAGTATATGAACTTGTTTTTAATATCATTTAATATACAACTTGATAGTATGTAAATATCTCTTAAGTTACTAGTATTATAGATTATGAGATCATAATGGTCAGTAATAGTACCTATGGAAATATTTATAAAATGTATAGGGTTTCAACAGTTTCGTTTAAAGTAAGCATTTCGCAAATTATATGATCGTTATAACGATCTAGTTTGCCGATACAACCTGTCATTGAGTCAAATGCTGTCTGAAGTGTTTCATATGGATAGGGCAATCGTTAGACTGCTCTTTACACACTGAATTTGACTACAAACTACTCCGCTTACCTGATCAAGATACTAGTACATGTATAGGACTCACGGCGGGTGTAACCGGTTGATGAAGGGGATGCTTACTCCTCCTAAGCATCTGATCCCACCTCTGGTATATCCAGGGGTCCGTGTTTGCCCAACTCTTAAGTCTGTATTCCTTATAGGAGCTATGCTATTTATCACTGTTATCACTATCTTTGAACACCTTTTCATACAGAATTCTCCAATTTAATTGGTTGTTTAAATACCCTCTTTTTACAATTGTCCTTTTTTGAATTGGTCATCCAGTAGAAGTGTTTTTCGTTAAGACAGACTATGTTCATGAAAGTACATCTTGACTAGATTGTGGGTAAATATAACTGTCTTTGAGTTTTTATGATCATCTACTATTCCATGTACACGTGTTTACAATGAAATATTTAACATTTTCAACCGGTTTCACTTTTATAACATTATTACAAGCAATACGTATAATTATATTACTGTATACATACCTTTACGGGGTCAACAGTGCTGTGCGTATGAACATTTATTAAAAGTAGGTTACCGGTACTACTTTTACTTTGGCAATACAGATCTTGCCATCGCTGAAGTCTAACAATAGATGAAATCAACATCACAAAATGTATTTAGGATTTTATTTGTATTTCATCAACAATAAACACATTTCTGTAAAACAATGTCTTACTAATGTATGTTTAAGATTTCGTCTGTTACACCTCTGGTCACCTTTATGTAAACGATGGCTGAATTTGGCAACTTTGATATTGGTGATGCGGAATTGTAGGCTACCTTCTGCTAAAAGATGACATTTGACCCTCAGCAAAAAGGTCATTCACAGGATTTATGACCGATAAGTCGTCAAAGTGCATTAAGACCTACACACCGCACTGCCTGCATGCCACAGCAGCCATGAGTGATGCCGGTTTTCATGTATATGTCGGGGCATCAATTCGAGGCGTCGTTGTAAACCTATAACATCGAGTCAACAAAAGACGTGTTCAGTGAGCTCATGTTTGTCGACAATTACAAATCCAAACCGTCCCTTACCTTCGTGCACTTCCACATCCTCTGCGATGTCAGTTCTTTCCAGAGATTCATCTGCGTCCTCTGTCCTGTATATAAATGATTTGCCTCCACCTAAAGACTACCGCCCTGTTCTTCATCTTCCTCCACCTCATTCTTCTGTTAACTCCGTAATGTTCACAGAATATCTTTCAGAGTCGGTCTTCAACAACTGCGTCTTCAACTTTCAAATGTGAAAGGGCGCACCAAAACTGTAACGTTGCTCACCCCCTTTCGCAGTATGTTTTTATCAGTTTTTCTAAAATTACCAATTTAGACATACATGTACATGTATTAAGGAAGAGATTTCAATTATATACTCCTGAGTTGATGCATATATCTTTGTTGATATACTTGCTTTTCAGCGTCTTGATAATTAAAACAGTTCTTCATTTGATGAAACTTTGTTTTGTGTTTTCGTCATTTTGAACGAAGCGTTATGTAGGTCAACAATGTGAAATGTATGGAAACGTGTTGTTAACACAATTCAGCGATGGTTTTCGATCAAAGATGTAAATATAAATAATAAGGTATCATTTTAAAAATATCTATCGGGATATAAATACGGGTTGGCACGTGATCAAATTTTCCATAGAGCCCTTTGGGCTTTATGGAATTTGATCACGTGACCAACCCATATCAAGTTTATATCCCGATAGATATTTTAAAACGATATCTTATTTCTTAAATAATGCATTTGATGGATATCTAGATTTTATGCATTTTGTATGATAGTGGTTCAAATGTAGCAATTTAAATATGTTATGTGTGAATGTTATGTCAGCGTATTCGAGTAGTATTCAACTATTTTTACTTTCATAATTTTCATGTGTGGACAAGTAATGTTACAAAAGTTGTCACACAAGTATTTGACATAATGATTTTTTGTATATTCTAATTAAATACCAAACTGAGTATATCGTCAGGATAATTGATTGATTGATTGAATATTGTTTAACGTATTTGGACCTGATCTGTAACGACTATACGTCACACATAGGTACAGTGTATGCAAAAGATTGCTTTGTTTATTTTGTATTTTTGCATTGTAAAAAGTTTTTGAATACGGCTCATTTGTGCAAAAATCATAAAATGACAATTTTCCCAGAACTTTCAAATTTTGTTGCATAGATGAATGTATAAACTTTGCCACAGTAACACATTTCTATAGTTAAAAATTATTCTTTAATCGGAAAAATTAATACTTGTATACCATACTTTCGGCCTGCAGACGCATGCGCATCTGACATAAACAGTGCTGCATGTCATCCAGTGAGAGAAAGCGTACAGTGGATAGACCCAGAATTTTGACAGATTTTACGAGGAAAGGGGTTAAAATAAAAGGAGATACAACTCATACGGATAAAAGTTATGTGGGGACCAGCAAACTGAACACGTCACTTATCAGTTTTAGAAAATTACATTATTTTCATTAGGGGCATGAATGGAAGGGTTTCTGTTAGAACTAATGATTTATAATCATTCCTTAATTATAAGAAACGGAGAGTAATCCCATTCTTGAAAGCGAGAGTGGACCACTTAAGAGGTATCGCTGTCGTTCTAAATCACGTGATTAAAATGTCTGAGTCAGCATGAAGAAACCTTTGAATTCCGGATGATCGTCAAAGTGCAGTTGAGAGCAAACTAAAGCATTTAGATTGTTATAAATTGTCAGTTTCGATATGAATTTTATCGTTACGTGTTTTGAAAAAAAAAAAAACTTGATTAAAGTGGGAAATGAGCACTAAGTGTCTCTTTAACAAGTCAAGTTTATTCAGTCGACGATTATAAAATATAAATCTAAGGGGAATAACTCTAGATGGTAAAATGTGCTTGGCAAATGATTTTGTTGTTGGTATTTTTATACCTGTATGTTTTGATACACATTATATATTCTATGGGATATTGTTATATATTTCAGGGTTAAAACTTATAAAATTCGTGTGTTCAGCCTTAATTGGTGTTGTTTATGTAATGCATGCCTTTGAAACCCAAACCACTACAGATCTAACTTATTACTTGATGTAGTTTAGGCTTCTTATAATTCACATCGCGGTTATATCCTTATATCGTCAAATTTAGGTCAAAATGCGCTTCATTCCTTATAAATGAATTTCAGTAATTTATCGAAATCTGCTATTCTAATTTATCTCTTGTACATACAGATAGCCTAATTCGTTACAGCTGCAGATCTGTAGCTATCTGGGAAAATGTTATGACAAACCAGTCTGTCTCAATATCTAACGAGAGCTGCAGATCTTTGGAAATGTCCGTGTTTTATTAAGAGTGGATCCAAAATTCATTATTAGAAAGTCCAAACAACATACATTCACTTGACCCCCCACCCCTCCCCCAACTAAAACAAACAAACACAAATATCCCTCCCCAAATATCAAGCACAACTCTATAAATACACGTACTAAAGGTAAATATATATGATGTGACGTTTTTGTAAATATCTTACTCCAGTGTGCATCATTGATAAAACTGGGTGGGTAGTGTAGATGGAATGCTCTATTTCTAAGATGATAGATACTTCTACAGGGGATAGCGGCATAGTTTAGGTTACGATCATGCAATTTCTTGGTGTCTGTGGGCAAATCTTTCTACACGTAGTTTTAAGTTAAAACTTTTAACTCTTAATTTAGAGTAGCTTGAACGTAGATATACAATGTACGTGTATTGATATCCATTAGGGAGTCCAAGGTGTTGCCCCGAAAGTGTAATTTGCAAAAAAAAAGTGGGAACCCTTCACGCCTGGATTCCTCGATCCGCCCAGATCACACACGTTCCACTTTTTTTTGAGTTACGGAAGGGGTCCATAGGTTACACATCTGTATAGAGATTCGGAAGGAATTGTAAGCCTTGAAAGGATATTATTTATTATTATTTATTTTTATTCATTTATAAAGCGCAAAATTACAAATAGTTTCTATGCACTGTACAATGTTTGTGCTAATAATCATTGATAATATACTAATAAAAGACCTGCAAGAACTATAATGGAAGGGCATGATAAAACAATAGAAAGAATTTAAATAAAACATGGTAGTAAAATGAGAAAGTGGTCGACTTTGACTTGACAAGATACAATTGGCACACAGGTATTCGTATGCTGGATAAAAATTCAGTTTGCAAGAGCTTGCACATGGAATCCTTGATTTTACACTGAATTTTACATTAACAGGGCATATTCACGCTTGAACAAGAGTGTTTTTAGGTTCTTGTGGAATGATCCATGTGCTTCAAGCTTTCGAAGTTCCAGTGGCAGTTTATTCCACAATTGTGCACCTAGTGTTTTTATGGCTCTTGCACCGTATTTGTTTGATGATTTCTTCACTACCAGTTTCCATTGGCCAGATGATGATCTCAAGGTCCTATGTGGCTGGTAAACAGGGCATAGCTCTCTCATGTATATGCTGATGCTGAGAAAGAGTGTAGTGACTTATGTATGGTTGTCAGCAATTTAAACGCAAAGCGTTGCTTTACAGGCAGCCAGTGTAGTTGTTGAAGTACCGGCGAAATATGTTGTCTGTAGCATGTTCTTGTAAGACAACGTGCAGCGTTGTTCTGAGCCACTTGTAGTCGGTGCATGGGGCGATCGGTCATGCCAAGCAGGAGGGCATTGTGATAGTCAAAGTGGGATATGACAGTTGTATTGATGACCTTTGCACACGTTTCCTGGGTGAGATGGTGTTTCACCTTGGATATTCTCCTGATGTTGAAGTACATCTTCCTTACCACGGAGCTGACTTGTATTTCCATTGATAAGGTGGCGTTCAGGACAGCACCGAGGTTTTTAACAGTAGACTTAGTTGTCAATATTGCTTCACCAATTTTCAGACGGATATCCTTCACAAGGCACTGGTTGTGGGCACTAGCAACCACCATTATCTCAGTTTTTCCATCATTTAGTTTAAGTTTATCCACAGTCATCTGATTATATGGTCGATACAAATGATCGCAGTGGTACTCGCTTGCATTGTAGTGCTAGGAGTTTGTTTAATTGACAGGTGATGTATGAGTTGTGGGGATTTCTGAATGTCGCAATTAAAGTAACATTTCACACAAAATATTAGAAAAATGAAGATGGACAAGCAACATTTTCAGCAATATTTAGGGATTAAAACATATCAGTGAGTTACAAGCAAATGCGAACAAGAAGATGTACCTACTAGAAATTTGTCTCTGACGTTTTTATGCACTGTTCATACATTTATTGTTATGCATGTCCGTCTGTCAGTACTTTGTATTGTAGACCAGATAAAAACTGCTTCATCAAACTTGCTACTAATGTTCTCAACGGGAAAAGGATTGATTGATTGAATATTGTTTAACGTCCCTCTCGAGAATATTTCACTCATATGGAGACGTCACCACTGCCAGTGAAGGGTTGCAAAATTTAGGCCTATGCTCGGCGACTATGGTCTTTGAGCAGTGAGGGATCTTTATCGTGTCACACCTGCTGTGACACGGGACCTTGGTTTTTGCGATCTCATCCGAAGGACTGCCCCATTTAGTCGCCTCTTACGACAACCAAGGGATACTGAGTGCCTATTCTAACCGGGATCCCCACGGGATACGGGAAGAGGAGGAAGTGTATTGCTTTCTCAAGGTCAAACAGACGAAAAAGCGGAAAGGTACATGTGCAAAGTAAAATAAATATTTTTAAGCAATGAAACTAATTTTGACCTATGTTATACGATATAACCCAACTTGGTGCAGTTTGAAGCGTAGCCTGCTCTAAGTAATTGTAAGGTCATATCTCATCTAGGTCAAAATTAGCGTCACCCCTCAATGAACAGTCACACACTACCGGAGAACATAAACGGACGTCGCCCGGATAAAAGTCAGAATTATTGTGACATAATGCTGCCCGTTGGTATCCGTTGTTGAAAGTCGTTCCCGCTGCACTGCTCGGGGCTCCTGTGATCGGTGTATGAAGCGTAAAAAACGCATAAGAACCGCACGATTACTGGACCCGTACCGGGAAATTAATGGACATTACCGTCTGAATAATGGACAAGTACCATGTTAAACGAACATGGGACGCATGAGACTCTTTCAACGTTAGACGAACGGACTTGTAACGGCCACGTGACTGACAAAACGGATATAATCGAAAGTGGATATATCTTTTCAGACTTATCACCCATGCGGGGCATATTTCCATGATGCCTCCAAAAGGAAGTTCTACAAATGATGGGAAGGGTAAAAGCAGGGCAAGGGGAAAGGTTGAAAGACCCCTATCTCCTCCCTTTGACAATGCTGGGGAAGAGCAGACCGTTCAAGATTCAGAGGTAGAAATCTTGTCTGAATCTGGACAGATTCCCGAAGGCATTACCGTCTGAATAACGGACAATTACTCGGTTAAACTAATGTGGGGCGCATGAGAAACTGGTATAACGTTCTTTCAATGTTAGACGAACAGACTTGTACTGGTCCCGTGGACCTCCGTTTGACAACCGTTATTCGTCAGTTTCATGCGTTTCTTGTCCGTAAACATACGGTTGGTGTCCATTACATCTTTGGTTGACTCGCTGCATGTCCGGTAGTAGTCCGGTCATGACTCATGTCCATCGGACATTAACGGATGTGAACTGGACAAGTACAGGAAGAAAAACGCATGAGTTCCGATTAAAACGCGTAATAACGCATAGGTACCATACACTAAGTGGATTCCATAGTCCGGTGGTATGCGTTTCAAGTTTTGAACATGCTCAAAACTTTCCGCCGGATAGATTAGACTTCACAGCACAATAAACGCGTTGGCCAAAGGAGAAACGGACAAGAAACGCAAAGGAACGAAAACGAACAGATTGACAATTTTGTTATCCGTTGGCGTTATCCGATAAGGTGTGACTGCTGCTTTATAATTTAATGCAAAAAGACAAAACTACACTGAACAAGTCTTCATTTATACAAAAGAGTAAATAAACACCGATGAATAGAAATCACTTTCGCTGCATAAGGATTTACTTTGTAACATACTGACGAAGCGTCGACCGAGAAGGCCGCAATCTTGGTTCTTCACATGTTCAGGAAATGCATGTACTTTATTTATCAACTTGAAAGCGAAAGGTAGAGTTTGCAACGAATCTTGATAACAGAATATATGTGTAGACTACATATATAGGCCTACTGTTTACTTTGCAGTGCAAGATTGACTTGAAGTCGCTCCGACAGTTTAAATCTAGCTCTATATATATAATCCTGACATCACACAAAATTCGTAAAGTACCAGAATATGCAATAGACCTGGCTACAATTTAGAACAGTTTTGAATTACTTTATAGCTTAGCATAGCATGCAGTGTTGTCGCCAATTAAATCCCATACAGTAAAATATGTGCCGGAGTAAGCGAGGTTCACAAATCATTTTATAATGAAATAGCAAAAGTTGTCAATACTTTCGCATATGATATCGGTGTATAAGAGTTTGTTTTGAATTTTCACCGTTAGTGTAAGAAAATACACATATTGTTTGACATCGAGAAAAAAGTCTAACAGGAGTATTTCATGGTGCAGGTTTTATTCCGTTCATTTTCTATTTCATAAAAGGCCTACAACTTAACAGCAGTGTTGCGGTGTAAAATTAGAAGAAGAAAAAGTAGTGCCGTCTTGGGTTGTCAAGGGGACGTGTCCCCTTCTACCAGTACATTTTTCAGTGTGTTCAGCCAATGAAATTGCGCGTTTCAAATAACATGAAAATATTAAGGGATATCACAAGTACTCTTTCATAGGTAATCATGTACACACAAACAAGGCAAGAACAGATAGGTAGATACTGATAAAAGATGTGGATATTGAAGGTGTATACACTGTAACTCTAAGCAATACAAAATAGAGAGTTTGGCAAACACGGACCCCTGGATATACCAGATTGATTGATTGATTGATGTTTTCCGCCACACTCAACAACTTTTCAGTTATCTGGTGGCGCCCAGTTTTTATTAGTGGAAGAGAGAACCCAGATACAATGTACCTGGGAAGAGACCACCGACCTTCCGAAAGTAAACTGGGAAATTTTCTCACATACCGACCCGAGCGGGATTCGAACTCGCGCCGACAGAGGTGAGAGGCCGTGTGATTTTGAGCTCGATTCTCTAACCACTTGGCCCCCCATTTTGCAGCTGTCTATGATGTCAAAATGTCTAATCTTTAATTTATCGTGAGGAATCGTCATGTAAAGTGTTGAAAAGTCATTCGTTTTGATGTTGTTGATTTGAGAAATGTGTCGTTTGTTTAATTTACGTCTCGTCGAAATTTTTTCAATATGATCATAAAAGGTACGTTAAACGTACATGAATTTAATTGTCCGATTCCGATTTTCTCTATATATTTAATTTGAAGGCACAGTAAACATGAACTGTCCTTGTTGACACACCTATCCTGGTGCAATGATAACACTCCTGCAGATGTTCGGCTATTCTGTATGCAAATTTCACGGTCTTTCTCTGCGACGTCCTAGGTGACGGGGTATTCGTCCTGTGTTGACGCTCAGAATCGCAACCACGATATCCTTTGAACTCTTCATTACCATGCCATCTTCCGTTTGTAACATTTTCCTGACAGTCGGTGTCATACTGGTTGAAAAATCTGCAAAGTGTCCGTGCTAGTTTCTGAGGTTTTATTTTCACGTCACCATTTATGCCAACCGTCAAATTGAGAATGGTAAAGTCGTGTTTTTCGTCTCCATTCTTTTTGCAGCTAGCGACACTCTCATCATGCACAGAGTGGTGGCATTCTCTAGCCATCCATGATCTAGTTGCATCGTCAGACCTTTGGTTCTCTCTTCTGTGCCTTGTTTGGCACTCGATTTTCGTCATCTTCTAGAAACTGGTATTCTCATCTGTTCCATCATCTTGGTCATTACTTTTTGCTTTCTTTCTCTTCTTTCAAAGACATCCACTTCCTTTCGCTCTTCATATTTGCTATCATCAATAGTCTAATGTTTGCTTTCGACAAGCTCGGATATTTCAGGTTTTGATGTGTAGCTGAAGCATCACCAATTCCTTCCTCTTCTTTGCAAGCATCATTGCTCTACGTCTGTAACTTTTACAACTTCTCCCAAAGCAGTTTCTCTATAAATTCACATTTGATTCACAACCATGCTATTGCATATCCTTTATAGTCATCTTCAGCAAGAGTTTTCCAATTTGGTGTCCATGTCGCCTGAATCTCTTACCAGCTGACATCCCAAATGTTTCTGGCTGTCCTTGCCTTTGTTGTTGAGGAACTGATACTGATGCTGCATCTTCTTCCTCTTCTATTTATCTTCGTCCTACAATCTACGCGGTTTCTTTAAAAAAAAAAACCGAGTGGGTGGAACCACCTTTGCTCGCCTGCAGGATCTCGCCTCTTTATTTTTCCCATGCGAGAGCAGAAAGCTTCATTAATCATGAGCTTGCTATCCAAATTCTGCCTTGAATATCGAGCAATTCGACGATAACACCTCAGACCCCATTTGTCATCTCTACACCAGTGGAGTCCAGCACTTTCGGGGCACACACTATCAGTGATCTGATATTGATCTCCATCTTCGGATATTTAATCACTTTTTCGTTTTCTACGATATCTCAAAACATTGATTCTGTTAAATGTTGGGCCAATCGTGAAATACAATATTTCTAATTAATGCAAAAATAAAAGTGGGTTCATAAGAAAAATATCTGTGGTAAATATGGGTTTTAATAGTGTTAAAACATTTACAAATAGTTTTATAAAATTCTAAAACAAAAATTTATTCATCCTATGTCTTAGGTGCACGTACCTTTATGGCTATAGGATACCCCAAAAAGGTTGGTACACAATTTTGTGAAACTATTTGTAAATGTTTGCATTATTCACAAAAATGGAAAAACATTATCCCAAAATTGAAATCCTTTAGAAACGCCTTCCTATTGGTGTATTTCATGCATTAATGACCAATTTATATTGTTGTTTGATCAAAATCTAGAAAATCCCATGTAAACACAAAATCCTACTTCTTTCGATGCGTCCAAATATTCAATGACCTGAATTATGATGTCAAGAAAAGATTTACACTTGAAGAGAAGTGTTGAGGATGAAG
Source organism: Ostrea edulis (assembly GCF_947568905.1). Classification (NCBI taxonomy): domain Eukaryota; kingdom Metazoa; phylum Mollusca; class Bivalvia; order Ostreida; family Ostreidae; genus Ostrea; species Ostrea edulis. The sequence continues at coordinate 69,167,434 of NC_079164.1, forward strand.
ACCCTATTGAAATTTTGATTAATGAATTCTTCCTAAAAGCATTACCACCAGCACAATCGCAATGGGTAAGGGAAACAAAGGATTGCATGTATATGTTCTAAAGACCGCTGAGGACTACATACTGCTGAAATAACCAAGGGAATTCAAATTGCATGTATATTTTCTAAAGACCGCTGAGGACCACATACTGCTGGAAGGACCAAGGGAATTCGGATTGTGTTTGCATGTTTGTTAATAATGCAAATTATAACCTTTGTGAAAATTGTGAAAATGCATGGTTCAAGTACCATTTAGATACCCATTATCTAAACAACTGCTGTGACCCCTCCCCTCCCTCCCCCCCCCCCCCCGAAGTCAAAGATCGCCGAATCCAGTGCCATTCATGAGGCGCAGAAGATACCAAAGAGAGATGCGTGAGCAGTTTCTATCAGAAAAAAGGATGTGGAAGCGAATGCATCGACAAAATGCTGATGGGTCTGATAAACCTTGGAGAAATATCCATGGACATCGGTCTGGGTGTAGAGTGTTCCGTTGTTAATCATATATGGATACAATAATTCACTTTCTAGTTCATTGAGTTCTTGTTGAAATGCTGTTAGAAAGTCCAACGACTGTTTAGTTTAATTGTCATTTTCCATCGAAGATTTCTCACGAATTGTCTTGATTGCTGTTTTAGTAGTCTTCTGTCTATTCCAACCAGCTGAGCTACCGGACATACACATACCATTTACACCAGCTGAGCTACCGGACCTATGCATACCATTTACACCAGCTGAGCTACCGGACCTACGCATACCATTTACAACAATAGCGATCTCTGTTGAAAGTAACTAAATCCAACCATTTCTAAAGACTTCAAATGTACATACATGTAACTGATTTATTCAGAAAATTTTACTGAATCGTTTTTTATTCACTTTATATTAAAATCTAACACCATTCAAATCAGTCACTCTAAAAGTAGCGTTATTTTCCACGTCATGCAACAAGTTGGTACACATTTACAACAGCTGTCATTTACGACAATGTGATTACATCTGTTTAGAATTTATTTGTTCTTACACGTATTAACAGATATTAAAAAGAACCAAATTACACCCGCAGGAATGAACAGTTTTCTACAGTTAATAAGGCTGACTACACTGTGTAAGCCGATAAGAAAGTGTACATGATATGTTTTGCATGTCTATGCTCACACTACAGATAGAATCGACAAAGAAATAATGAAATACTCGGTTAATCAGAATCCATGATTAAAACGAGCCTTTTGTGAATTTACACGCGATGTTCAAAGGATTGGATGCGACAATAGTGGTTTCCGGCCTTGAAAAATAATTATTCTTCCATTTCTCTGATATTCAATAACTATCATGATTTATCCCCCTTCCCCGACTAATTCTTAATTTGTGATATGACATCACAAATGATAACTTTTAAAAATATTTTTAAAAATCTCAACTCAACAGGTTTTCTAATATAAAGACATATATTGTAAAACAAATACCATGAATAAGGATATTATATTTCCATGTGGTCTACTCATGTGCCCTATACGTTTCTAAAAGACAAATTATAGAAAAATTCTGATTTCCATTTATTTGAGAGATACATGTAACGACTTAAAATGGTTGTGTTGGTAACGTGTACACAAAAATATCACACTTTTTCACTGCATGAAAGGCAGTCTTATTTTGTATAACTTGTCTCTTTAACAACAAAACACATGGGGGAAAATATTGCAACAACAGTTACTCCTTTCTAAAATCTTTGAAAACAGAGCAATTATTTTGCCTTCGGTAACGCAATTCAGTCTGCACCTTTGTTTGCAATATATCTGCATTCTTGAAATTGAACGACGAAGAGAGAAACCATTTTTTTTTTTTAAATGTTGAGTAAGTTATGGGCGTCATGGATGACTGCCGCTTTCAAAATGGCGTGTTTGGTTTGCTATAGGACTTACTAGTTTACTGTCTGTAGACAAGTTAAGCAAGTGAAATTAGATGTGTTTTTGATTAGGAATGGTAACCGTTAATTTATGTTTAATTTTGAAGATAAAGAGAAAAATATGGGAGGGGTATGGCGTGTAAAACGTTGCTATATTCGATAATCTTGTGATGTATGTTCAATATCTTGATCTTGTGATGTATGTTCAATATCATGTGATGTATGTTCAATAACATGTGATGTATGTTCAATATCTTGTGATGTATGTTCAATATCTTGTGATGTATATTCTATATCTTGTAATGTATATTCGATAATCTTGTGATGTATGTTCAATAATTTGTGATGTATGTTCAATATCTTGTGATGTATATTCTATATCTTGTGATGTATATTCGATAATCTTGTGATGTATGTTCAATATCTTGTGATGTATGTTCGATAATCTTGTGATGTATGTGCAATAATTGCATTATGGGTAATATGATGCAACAGCATACTATTAAAGTAAGGACGATTTTCATTGGATGGAAATAACGAAAGTATCCGGTGATGCAAAATATGATACACTAGTATGTTGAAAATAACACTGTATGACTTCTTAAGACCTGTCCTAGACACAGGCACCTGAAGTATGGACACTGCTTACCCCCCCCCCCCTTTTGTTATTTTTTGCGGCGATGATTTCTCCGAAATGTGTCGCTTCCCTGCCAATCTCATCCTTCTTTCGATTTATGTAATCTTTTCACGCTTTTTGTAAGCTATAGAGATTGGCCTTCTACCGGTATACACATTTCAGAGAAATCATCACCGCAAATATATATATATATATATATATATATATATATATATATATATATATATATATATATATAAATAAAGGGGTGAGGGATAGTATTCATACTTCTAGTGCCTGTGGTCCTAGAGTCAGAACTCGGGGGGAGGGGGTAAATTCAAAATTTTGGTTCATTCCATTTTGTATTCCTATATAAGCATAATTTTAGCTTTTGTCAAAGTTTCATATGTCTCTGCTTCATTTTATATAGTATCAGAATAATTAAAGAAATCCTTCAAATGATAAAGACATTTTTAAAATCACTATGATAATTTTGGTTCCACCCTGATAGCCCTACTCAAGGATCATGAAATTTACAATTTTGGCAAAGGGTTTCCTGCTTCATTCAGTTTCAATTTCATATCATTAACATTAAAGAATTACGTTATTCTTGCTTCATTGGATACTTTCGTTATTTCCAACCAATGACAATTGTCCTTACTGTAACAGAACGCTGTTGTGTCATATTACCCACAATGCAATTATTGCATATACATCACAAGATTATTGAACATACATCACAAGATTATAGAATATGCATCACAAGATATAGAATATACATCACAAGATTATCGAATATACATCACAAGATATTGAACATACATCACAAGATATAGAACATACATCGCAAGATATTGAACATACATCACAAGATTATCGAACATACATCACAGGATTATCGAACATACATCACAAGATATTGAACATACATCACAAGATTATCGAATATACATCACAAGATATAGAATATATATCACAAAACCATTAGTAAAAAGATAACTGCATAGATATGTGCAAGCATTGAGGTGTACGTCATGTACATAAATCTTATTATGTACATAGAATCTAATTAGTTTCCCAGAAAACCCCTCAACTTTAATTTTAAGTTTTGTTTGTTGTTGTTTTTTTTTTGGAGGGGGGTGTTAAGGATTTTTTTTAAATTTTGTTTGTTTGTTTATATCTTTATCATTTTGTTATCAATCATTTCTGAGTCATAAGGTATTTAGTACGCGGTAAACTTTCCAAAAATCGCCAGTCTGTGTTCACTTTCACTTACGAACTCCTCAACTATATTTTCTGGATTCAGGTCATCAGTCTCATTTTTAAGAACATGCAATAAAAGCCAATTGTTTGTTCGTATTTGGCTCATTGTTGATCTCAGTGATGTTTTCAATCTTTTCAAGGCGCTGAATGAGCGCTCACCGATAGCGTTAGTTGCAGGAAGTACCAAAATTAGTTTGAGAATTTTGAGGATCTCGGCTAACAGATTTTTTCATTTGAATGTCTGAAAAATTCAACCACACTTGGTATATCTAGCATAAAGTCTTTTGGCAAAACAGTCTTTAACATTATAAGCTGGCAGTGAAGATCCTTTGGCTTCAAATCTGTATCATATAGGGTCGTGACAAAATTGAATTTTTCTTCAAACGTTTGACCTGTGCAAACCTTAATTATGAGGTTTCAAGATTAACATAAGCTTTGTAACCTGGTTGGTCAAATCTAGATTTTATGCCAGCTAAAAGCAGATCTAATGCCTCGTAGAAATCTTTCCTATACATATCTGCACACGATGAAAAAGTATGTGCTGCTGTCCCATCATCAAGTTTATGAGGAATTTTGCGTTTTCTAGGAAGAACAGGATCATCGATGTTCATCTGTTTTGCTTTTTCAACAACTTCCTCGTAAAACTGAGTGAAGATTGTCTCATCTCGGAGACTTTGCAAAGCACTCATTGTCGTTGATGCCATTTTTTGACCATCACTCGCCGAGAGATTTGGAGTCTGCAGAGCCCCTGCCAAATTATCACTATACACCCAAAGAAGAAATCAAACCTGCACATATAAGCAGCCACTCCCCTAATTCTGTTTCTCATTTCTACCTCACGCACGTATTGGAGGCTTTCATCCCAAACATTTCTTAGAATTTCATAGTTTGACAAAATGCTCAAAAATGTGTCGGCTTTTATTGTCCATCTTGTGGGACACAAAACCCTAATTCCCGCTGACGTTTTCTCTAGATTTTGGGCATTGTTAATGTATTGAAAATCATCTCCCTTCTTGGAGATTCTTTAATCAACTTTGTTATATCCTTTGCAATGTCCAGGGTGTCTCTAAGCAACTTACATCCCTTAATAGAATTACTGCAAGCTAGGTTAAGTGCATGACCATAACAGTGTATGTAAAGGGCTCTGGGCTCAAGTGCATGAATTTGTGTTGCAACACCTGTCTTTGAACCAGCCATAGAATCAGTCATGTCATAACACTGGCCTCGTACTTTGTTGATAGGCAGATCGAACCTCAAAAGGGCATCTTTAATTGCTAGGGTTATTGAATTAGCCCCAATGTCAGAAAGACAGTACATCCCTAATAAATCTTCATGAGCGGTACAATTTTGATCAACCCATCGAATGCATAAAACAAGTTGCTCTTCGTTAGAAATATCTCGTGTTTCGTCTGCCATTATTGAAAAGAATTCAGACGATTTGATGAAAGCAACAATTTGTCGCAAAACCTGCAACCCCATCACCTGCAAAATTTCATTTTGTATATCTGGAGCAACATACTTATTTGTCTTGCGTTGTAGCCATTCCTGAAGCTGGGGATCGCGTTTAGCCTCTAACATGAGAAGTTTATTAAAGTTCGAGTTTTTCTCGTCTTTGTCACCCCGAAGAGCAATTCCTTGTCGAGCAAGAAACTTCAAAATGTTTGTGATTTTAATCGAATTCTCTCTGTTAGACTTCTTCTCGACTTCGTGCGTCTTTGAAAGACATTCTCCAACATCTTTAACCTCCTCCTTTATCGTAAACTCCCTTTCCATTGCCTCTCTATGGCAATCACTTTTCTCGTGTGCGGCGAATTTTGTGGTTGCTTTTTTCCAGTTTTTAAAACCACTTGATATGAAAGCTTTTTCTTTCTTGTGACAACTGAGAGTCTTCTTCTGAAATGATTTTATGCAAGGAAAACAGAATACATCTTTGATTTCTACATAATGTAACCAAGACCACCGATCAAACCAGGAGGCATTGAAAGATCTCATCTTTTTACCAAACTTTTTTGCTGGAAAGAAAATATTCCGTGGCTGATTTGGGGTACTACCGATCTCTGGTGTATGCCATTTTTCATGTACAACCTGGGCCTTTTGAACTGGTATTTCTGAGATATCATCTTCTGAAAAAGAAGAAAAATCAAAAAAGGAAGCAACCTTAACATGTTTGTCTGTTTCTTTGTTTGCAGTTTCCCCCAATTTACCTGTTTCAATAGACTCATCATTTGTGTTAGACTCCAAGAGTGGGGAAGGACTATCTTGTGATTGTTTTGGTTCAAATGAGCGATGAGGTTCAGAATCCTCAAAGGATAACCTCGAACGCTTTGAAAGAGGTTCCTCATGCTTGTGAATACAGGCAGCAAAATGATTAGGTGTCCAACCATCTATTTTTGTAGCAATTGTTTGAGTCCACATGGTGTGGATAGCATCCTGATATTCTTAAACATCAGCACGGTCAAGAGGAACAATAAGCTGATTATGATCTTGTCTGTTTACACCAGGGTTTTGCACCTCGGGGACAATCGACATGATTGGTTTCTGCAAAACGTTAGAAGCTACGAACATATGTAAAAGGCTTGAATTTAGTAACCGTTCTGGGTTGTTTTTATTGTTTCCTTTTGTAACGAAGCAATCAAATCACCAGTAATTAAACACCCTTCTGACAGGGAACTTTCAAAGACATATTGAAGTGAACTTTTGTTTGTGGACATGGTCACAATTTTTTAAAGTGTTTTCATTCGTGTAGCGCTTCAGGTTTGAAACAAGTTCAATAACAATTCGTACCCTCATTTCCTTAAAATTGTCCTCATGTCCAAACACAAAAAAGAGAGAGTTCTGAATAAACAATTCCCATCACCATATATCTGAATCGGGATAAGCTCAGAAGGAACATCATTTGGATAAAGCTCTGAGGAAACAGCATCTTTTCGAATATTCGAAGTTGGAATATTAGGTATGCTTGTTGGAAGAGGATATTTCTTAAAAATTTGCCCTTTGAGTCTAACAAGAAAACTTAGTGCTCCCCATCCCTTTTTTCCTGCATTCCTTGCTTCTTCGTGCACTTTTTCGAAAAACGCCTTTCTTTCGTCCGTCTGGGCATACATTGTGAAATATAATCAAAAGTTAAAACTGTGTGGAAGGTTGATCTTACACTGATACGATAGTGTCTACTCTTGGACCAAGAATGAAACAGGTCTTGACAGCCTGATACTTTACAAGCTTTGAAAAAGTTGTTACACGTCATGACCTACGTCACATTGGGGTGTTACGTCACTGATAAATAGTACTTCACACATTGTCGGGTTTACCTTTACTATAAAAACTGTGATGATAAAAAAAGTCAACAATTCATCATATTAGCTTTACAAATTTTTTTTAATATATATATATATATATATATATATATATATATATATATATATATATACAAACGCTGAAGTCTCAATATACCTGGCGAATTGCCAATACGAAGCTAAAGTGACCAGGTTAAAATGTAAATATGTTAAAAGAGTATTTTATAGAATTTAAATAGTTTCATTGTTATTGATATCTGTATTAATATAGGGAGGTGACCATTCTACATTGATCCAGTGCCTTTTTATGGGATTCGAAACTGTGACTGTGAGATGTATGAGAGTTTGACTTCTAGGCGGGCAATTCTACTTTCACTTTAAACGGTAAGTTGAAAAGAGCATGCTGCATCTTTGATGTAAAATATCTCGAAAAGGAATCAAGGACCCTATTGCAAATTTGGCCTTGTTGGAAAGGTTAGGAATTTTGCTGAAAGTTGATATCTGTCATTATACTGGGGAAATTTTTTTTTTTTGAATTAGGAGGGGTTGAAAATGGGTATATTTTCCTCATTTTTGTTGCTTTTTTACTTCCAGGATGGCAGGTGCCTGAGTGTATCTCGACCCATTTCCAGGCTAGCATCAGATGTCATGATGGACCTTTAAAATCGTTCACATGTGTGCTTTCAAGAACCATATACATTATTTTTGAAAATTAGTTGCCATGGTAATAAAATCTGAAAATTAACACATGGGCTTCTGAAGGCGAATTTTCCTCCATATCCTGGTAGTTTGTGACCTGAACTGGTATTAGGGCAGTTGGCAATCGGAACTCCTCGAATGTCTCGCGCACTTAACATAGATGTCGAGTGTGCGAGACATTCGAGGAGTTCCGATTGGGGCAGTTGGGCATAGACATTTTTGTATCAAGACGAAGTTTCTAAGAACAAGCTATCTAATGAATTATTAGACCTTGAAAGTTCGCCATATACAAAACACGGACAAGTCATGGACGCACGGATGCACGGAAATCGAAAAAAATAGTACAAATCACGGATTCATTTTGCACGATGATAAAATTTTCCGTGCATTTTTTAAATTATAAAATCAATTGATTTGTGACTTTGAATATACTTTGTGTACACCCCAGGGAATATGTAGTTAGAATCTATCAGTCACGGAAATAGTCAGTGCATTGTGACGTCATCATAATTGTTTCGTCACAAACATTTGTCCGTGATTGTATGCAATATTTCCGTGATTTTTCCATTACATTATATATTTACATGTAATACAAGTATTTTATCATTATTTCATATAAATTCTTCAATTTACAGAATATCCGTAAACTTTGTTATCCGTGACTGGGAAGAAAAATCTGTCCGTGATTTGTATGTAATATTTCTCTGATTCCTTCATCACATTATAAACATTATTATTACAGACGGAAGACTATATTTCTTTCATATTACAAGTATTGTATCGTTATTTCATATATATTCCGTAAATTATGGTATCCGTGACTGAAAAAAAAAGTCTGTCCGTGATTTGATAAATAATACAAATCACGGACTCATTTTGCACGGATAACAATTTTCCGTGAATTAGAAAAAGTGTATTATGTCTGCTGACTTGTCATTGTATTCTGAACATCTGAATTCATAAAGTGAACAGTAATATTTTGTTCTGGAGAATGCATTATATTTGCAATGCTTATTTGAACAGCGGCAAAGTCATGGACGATTTTTTTTAAAGTCACGGATTCACGGACGATTTTAAAGTTACGGACGATTTTTTTTAGTCACGGATAACAAAGTTACGGAAATTCTGTAAATTGTTCTTATTGAAGAATTATAAGAAATAACGATTAAAATAAAATATTATTCAAAAAATATAGTCTTCCGTCTGTAATTTAGTGTAAATTTCGCATGTTTATAACAATTAGAATGACGTCACAATGCACGGAAAATGTCCGTGACTGGTAGATTCTACCTACATATCCCCTAAAAAAAATTCAGAGTATGTTCGAAGTCACAAATCAATAGCATATTCTATATTTAAAAAATGCACGGAAAATGTTATCATCCGTGCAAAATGAATCCGTGATTTGTACTATTTTTATCTATTTCCGTGCATCCGTGTTTTGTCAACCTCCTTGAAAGTTAGTCAAGGTCACACATATTAGATACCTTTTGATCAGTCGTCCCTTGCAAGATTTTTTCACTCGTATGAGTCGTCAACAAATACCGGTAAAGGACTTTAAACGACACTAGTGCCGGGCACTTGGCAAAGGAACAGTCACTACATATCTAGATTTGACGCCAGATGCGGAGCTGGGAACGAGAACCGAACCATTAACTCATGATTACGACCTTTTGGATGATGCCCTAAGAAATATATGTAAGGGCATTAAGTGCTTTTCATAATTTTTTTTAAGCTAAAGGACAGTCTGAGTCACACTGATTGACTCTGAGTCTCATTGAATTAAATGAACTTTCTGCTTAAAAATAATTATACGTTACACTATATGTGAATTTTACTATATGAATTTTTTTTTATTTGGAAAAATATTGCCCCCCCCCACCCCCTCCCGGTTCCTACGGCCATGAATAGTCATGTTTCATGGTACATGTACGCATTCCTGGTGACAAAATCTTTCTTTTTTTAAGTACCTAAAGGTTTTGACCTTGTATTTTGATTTACCTTTACGAAATGTTAATCAAGGCAATATCTCCTGAACTGTTTAAAGGGACTGGTTCACGATTTTTGATAAAAATATTTTTCATTTTTGATGGAAAACATTAAAAATATAACTAATTTTATATTGACAGCCAAAATTTTTACCTTCTGAATGCAAGAATAAAAGCAATATCTTAGCCTTAAATCTGTGTTATGTAAATAAAGACTCGAGTCTTTTAATGTATACAAACAAATCAGTGAAATATTAATTTTGTAATATAAAACATTTTAATTTTACATAGTCACAAATTTTAACTTTTAGGTGACACATTTTACCCAAAGAATGCTTGAAATGTGAAAAATATAATAAACTTGGATCAATTTCCATTTCTTTTGAAAATTTCGTAAACAATAACATACCCAAATCTTTGTTTACAAAACAAATAATAAACTCTCTAAAATGAGCTTCTGTGATAATGTATAACCTTAATTTTTATGTGAAATCTTTTAAACACATTAGACAGTAGTTTTTGATCATTAAAAGTGAAAAACAAAATTTTAGGGAAAATCGTGAATCAGTCCCTTTAACGTAGATTAACAACTTTTAATGAAGAGCACATCCGGTTCCACTTGCAGACTATAAACTAGCGAGTCCTTTAGAAAAAAATACAAGCCATTTCAAAGAGCGACAGAAATCCCAGACGTAATTATTTAAATGCAAACAAGCTACATATGACATTCATAAATGTGATTCTGTCTTCTAGAGAGGTTTTGAAAATAATTATAATAAAACCTTAGGTTCATCGCCTAAACTATTAGAATATACATTGTATATTGAAAATTCACTGACCTCGTCAAACGAACAAAAAAATTATACAAATATTAAAGTCTATTGATTTGTGGTTTTGTTTTAAATATTGTTTTCTTTCTTTTTAAAGTTAGAATACATGTATATGCATGTAACACAGTAAGCTGAGACAGGGTACTATTGGCATAGCGCATATTACTATGGAAAAATTCCCACGCATGCGCAGAAACCTTGGAATTACTTTTCACTGGCAACAAATACACGACTACATCGTGCGACTAATTTACTCGCTTTCAACAGAATTGCAGGTTTTGTACAGTGCTCTTTAGAGGTCTCTATCTAATAATTTGTACAGTTTGACTAATTAAATAAGGTTTACTCTTCTTGCACAGAGAAATTATGAGATTTTGTAGAAGCAGGTATGTCACCGAGACAAATTGGTAATCAAGTTCAACCATATGTAGAATTGTCAGAAAGTATCAGTTAACAAATAACGTCGGAGATCGTGCCAGATCTGGAAGACCCCGCTGAATGCACTCAAAAGGATGGTTAGACGAAACATTATTTATTTTTTTTATTTTACCAATGCTCAGTTTTAAAAAGGGGATGGTTGCCGCATCGTTTGCTTTCAACGAGAACAGTGTGAAAACAACTGAAGTCATTTGTTTATCGTGCAAGATGAAGAGACCTTGGCAAGCACTTACACCCAAACACAAAGCAGCACATACTGTATGCAATGATATCAAGTAACCTAGCCTGTTGAAGGAAAGTCCATTGGTCGGACGAAAGTCGCTTTATGCTACATGTACATATCACAGATGGACGAATATGTGCATGATTGCAGCCTAGAACTGCAAAAGTAATGAAGGTTTATTTACCCTGTGTACATTTCTCTATATTAAATCACATGCTTTCGACCTGTGGACGTCTTGCCGGTCTCCTCATTCAACAA